>NC_044044.1:46992126-47333793 GCF_901765095.1 Microcaecilia unicolor
TGAGACCTCTGTGTAAGATTGGCAGGAACTCTGATGTGGATTGACGTAGATCAATTCAGTTGGTAATTAATCAATGGAGTCAAGCACAGGGAGGAGAGGAGCAGGAAAGGGGAGGGGTGAGGGGCTCCACACATTGCAAGATGCTCTCAAAAAGGAAAGGACAGACATCCTGAGCAAGTTCATAGAGCAGCGATTAGCAGGATTTGTGAGCTGACTTCGTGCTAGAGCATTATAAGATGGTAATGGACCTCCAGGGTCCTATGAAAATGCTGAGCACAAGCACAGATAGTTGAGGAGGGGAATCGCATCCCAGTGATTTATAACCTACTTAAAGGAACTTCCTGACCCTTATCCTGGAGGATATTGTATGCAGCTTGAGAGCATGGGGAGTTAGGGAAATCCACGACTTATCCCTGGAATAGACAACATGGAATCCATCTGATTTTGGGGGATCCTGCCAGGTATCACTGTCCTGGATTGGCCACTGTCGGAACGGGTTGGCAGCTTTCAGGGACCTTTGGTGCTTTATTCGCTGTGGCTTTCACACCCAGTTTCTCAATAGAAATCAAACAAAATAAAACATGGAAAAGAAAATAAGATGATACCTTTTTTATTGGACATAACTTAATACATTTCTTGATTAGCTTTCGAAGGTTGCTTATTTCCAATCTGACGAAGAAGGGCAACCTTCGAAAGCTAATCAAGAAATGTATTAAGTTATGTCCAATAAAAAAGGTATCATCTTATTTTCTTTTCCATGTTTTATTTTGTTTGATTTCTATTGATAACCTTAAGAGTGGACTAACACGGCTACCATACTCCTCCTAGGACTAGGGGGCATGCGATGAAACTACAGTGTAGTAAATTTAAAACAAATCGGAGAAAAGTTTTCTTCACCCAACGTGTAATTAAACTCTGGAATTCATTGCCGGAAAATGTGGTGAAGGCGGTTAGCATAGCAGAGTTTAAAAAGGGGTTGGACGGTTTCCTAAAGGACAAGTCCATAAACCGCTACTAAACGGACTTGGAAAAATCCAAAATCCCAGGAATAACATGTATAGAATGTTTGTACGTTTGGGAAGCTTGCCAGGTGCCCTTGGCCTGGATTGGCCGCTGTCGTGGACAGGATGCTGGGCTCGATGGACCCTTGGTCTTTTCCCAGTGTGGCATTACTTATGTACTTATATACAGAATCTAGTCCTACATGGCTAAGACTTCTCGCCGTGAACTTGCGGGCGGTCAGGTTGGGTTCTACAGTTATCACCAATAAACAAAGCTGCGGCCTGTTTTATACCAAGCAGATTTCTCCGGTCTCAATTACGCTTTCTTTTGCTGTGAGGGCGTTAAAAGGGGGATGATTAGTCTCGTGTTCCCTGTTGATATTAAAGAAATAACATTGCAAAAGACCGACGACCACCATTCCGCAATTCTCCCTTGCGCTGAGGCTTGAAAGTGTTCTTGTCGAGGGAATATTGTCGCTCTAGGCCGAATTAAACTTTTCAGCAGGGGGGGGATATCATTCTCCTTTAAATCGGTGTCCTGTGGCCAGCACTTTTCCCTAATAGCCTTTGCAGCTCCAGCAAGAAGCGGAGAAACAGATGCCCCAGATGCGGAGACTGAAGTAATTGTGATAAAGAGCTCTGCCCTGTGTCCCTCACACCATTAAGTGCATCTTCAACTCCCCTGGGCCCTGGGGGGAGGCTTAGGACTCCTTGGTCTAAGCCCATTACAGTCAGAGGACCTGAGCTTGTGCAGCCCGCCTTCATATCTGGGATTAAATGGGGGAACTGTTTCATTGTAAACTCGTTTAGGAAGACAGAGAGGACAAAATAAGTGTCCTGATAGAGAAGTAGCCCCAGGGCGGAACAGAGGATGGAGGGGGTGTTATGTAACCAGAAATCCAGGGTTGTACTAGTTGCTGCCACTAGTGGGCGCTCTAAGACCCCTGTACAGAATTGCAAACCTCTAAATAGCTTTAGGAAGTCAGATTTGTGGGCTCATTAGACCTGGTACCCAGGTTCGGGTATCTTAAATTCGATAACGCTTCCATTTTGTTGTTTTTAAAGCTTGCTTTTAAATTTTACAAACAGTGTACACAGCTTTCTTTTTTAAGTGAAGACTTTTAAGCCTCTCTTACTCTGAGAAAACATATTACTCGTTTCGTACTCCTTGCGCCATGTAACTATGAGTGCCAGAAAAGGGGGATGGAAGAGGTGGGAGGAAGGGAATTTAGTGGACAGGGAGCTAAGTGTTTGATACAACATTAGCAAAATTCGCCCCTTCCTTTCTGAATACGCAGCCAGAACCCTTATCCACACCCTTGTCGCCTCTCGCTCGGACTATTGCAATTTACTTCTCACTGGTCTTCCGCTCAGCCATCTCTCTCCTCTCCAATCTGTCCAAAATTCTGCGGCACGGCTTATTTTCTGCCAAAATTGTTATACCCACATAGCCCACTCCTCAAGTCACTTCACTGGCTCCCTGTCCGCTTCCGCATTCAGTTTAAACTTCTCGTACTGACCTTTAAATGCATCCATTCTGCAGCCCCCCCATTACCTCTCCACTCTCATCTCTCCCTACATTCCTCCCCGTGAACTCCGCTCACTGGACAAATCTCTCTTGTCATCCCCCTTCTCCTCCACTGCTAACTCCAGGCTTCGCTCCTTTTCTCTCGCTGCACCGTATGCCTGGAATAGACTTCCTGGATCTATATATCTAGCTCTATCTCTACCTGTTTTCAAATCTATGCTGAAAACCCACCTTTTCACTGCTGCTTTTAAATTGCCCTCCCCTTGTCCCTTCCTCCCTTCTCACCCATTACTTCCCTCACCCGTAACTGTCTTGTTTATCTGTATTACTTAGATTGTAAGCTCTTTTGAGCAAGAACTGTCTCTTTGTATTGGGTGTTCAGCGCTGTGTGCATCTGGTAGCACTATACAAATGCTAATAATAATGATACTGGCCAGGGAGAGGAACCAACACGTGGCTGGGATCAGATTTGTATCAGTAAGAAGAAAGGGGAAAGGGCCGGGGGGGGGGGGGGGGGGAGGCAGGGCCGGTCCTAGGGTCTCTGGTGCCCCCCTGCAGACTATCTGTTGGCCCCCCCCCTGCGGGGCCATTACCTGGCTTAAAGAACTTGATTGAGAAGATTGTTCTTCTCTTCTGCTCTGCCGAGCGAGTCCCGACTGGTGGCGTGGCCCGTGGATGGCAGGGGTGGATGAGCAGTGCACTAGCTAGTGCAGGAAAGGCCAGGGCAGGGGCGGAAGCTTAGGCAGTGAGTCAGGCAGTCAGCTTGGAGCCTCAGCGCCTGGGACAGAGGAGCGAGCCGGCTGGAGGACACGAGACACGAGACGCTTAGGCAGTTAGGCTACTCACTTGCCGCAAACGCAAGGCGTACTGGGGCGCACACAGGGTGCCGCAGGGGGAGGAGGCGGCGTCTCGTGACGTTGAGAGCGGAGGAGCTGCTGGCCAGGCTGGAAGGAGACAAGCAGCGCCGCGGAGGTGTAAAGCACGCATGCCGCCATGTGCAGCGTTACTGTGGGAACTGGAAGTGGGAAGGCTGAAAAATATAAAAAACAAAGGTCAGCTAAAATGATATACAGTCCATAGGATCTATTTAAGGTATCAAGACTCGATGCACCCACACTATTCGGCTGTGATGGCAAAATGACAACAGCTACAGCTGAGGACCTGACCTCTTGATACCATTTTTATAGATCCTAAGGTTATCAATAGAAATCAAACAAAATAAAACATGGAAAAGAAAATAAGATGATACCTTTTTTATTGGACATAACTTAATACATTTCTTGATTAGCTTTCAAAGGTTGCCCTTCTTCCTCAGATCGGAAATAAGCAAATGTGCTAGCTGACAGTGTATTTAAGTGAAAACATTCAAGCATTACTATGACAGTCTGACAGGGTGGGAGGATGGGGGTGGGGAGGATGGGGGTGGGTCGGAGGTATGCATGGGGACATCAAAGCATATCATTGATATTCTAACAGGATGGGTGTGGATAGGTGAGGGGTGGGGTGATCAACAGAGTCATACAGCTTTATGGTTTATAATGGGCTAGGAACCCCAGATCCTTGTTAAGTCCTTTCTGTTGGGTGTTAAAATATTCAATCATTCTGACTTCAAAGGTCTTACGTTCTTGTATGGTTTTAAAGTTACTTTTCAGGATTCTCACTGTGAAGTCACTGGTACAGTGTCCTGGTCCTGTAAAATGTTGACCAACAGGCATGGGAACCCTGCTGGCACCAGTATTGTTCATATGATGTCTATGTAAATTGAATCTTGTCTTAAGCATCTGGCCTGTTTCTCCAATATAGCATCCTTCGTTACATTTTTTACACTGAATGATATATACCACATTGGAAGATGAGCAAGTGAAAGATCCCTTTATGTTGAATATCTTTCCTTTGTGGATGACTTTGGGGTCCTGTGAAATATTTTGGCATAGTTTGCAACTGGATAAATTACAGGGAAGTGTGCCCTTCTGTTCCTTTTCAGTCGGTGATGGAAGTTTACTTCTGATTAGCTTGTGTTTTAAGTTGGGTGGCTGTCGGAAGGCCAGTACTGGTGGGGATGGGAATATCTCTTTCAGTAATTCATCCTCCTGGAGTAGAGGTTGTAGATCTCTTATGATTTTCCTCAGTTTTTCCAGCTCTGGATTGTATGTCACTACAAGGGGGATCCTTATAAATTGTGTGTCATTTTAGTTAACCTTTGTTTTTGATATTTTTTAATAAAAATCCCTTGGTTGGCACTTCCTTGGTTGTTCCCCTCTATTTGGTTTTGCAAAGGGGTTATGTTGGCTTTTTATTGCTTTGTTTTTCCGCATCAGCAGAAACCGCATACTGTCACACTGTCAACAGCAAGATTTTTTTTCCCACCCACTGTGGAATCTGTAGGATACAGTACAGCTTTCCATAGAAAAGATTTATTCAAATCTGGTAGCACCTCAATAATAGCAGCACAAAATCCCTTCATTGCCAGATACGTTGGAGGTCTTTTACTAACAATTAGCTCGTGTCATTTGCCACAGAATTAATTTTATTCCTATGAGCCCTGCAGCAGAAAACATGAGCTATTAGTAAAAGATCCGGAGAGGGAGGGAGAGGGGAAAGAGACCCTTTTTGCACACCAGGCTGAATGGGTGCAAAGATCCAGTGACTTTCCTTGTTCTTCCAAAATTAGTAGCAGGATTATACACAAGAACGTAAGAACGTAAGCATTGCCATACTGGGACAGATCAAAGGTCCATCAAACCCACTATCCTGCTTCCAACAGTGGCCAATCCAGGTCACAAGTACCTGGCAAAGTGCCAAAGCATTGAAACAGATTTTATGCAGCTTATCCTAGAACTAAGCAGTGGATTTTTCCCAAGTCCATCTTAATAATGGCTTATGGACTTTTCTTTTAGGAAATTAGCCAAATCTTTTTAAAACCCTGCTAAGCTAACTGCTTTTACAGGCAACGAATTCCAGAGTTTAATTATACATTGAGTGAAAAAATTTGTTTTAAATTTTCTTCTTAGTAGCCTCATTGCTTGCCCCCTAGTCCTAGCATTTTTGGAAAGAGTGAACAAGTGATTCACATCTACCCATTCCACTCCACTCATTATTTTACAGACTATCATATCTTCTCTCAACCATCTTTTCTCCAAGCTGAAGAGCCCTAGCCACTTTAACCTTTCCTAATAAGGAATGCCCTTTATCATTTCTCTGCACCTTCTCTAATTCCATGATACCTTTTTCAGAGATGCTATGACCAGAACTCCGCACAGTTATCGAGGTGCAGTCGCACAATGGAAAGCCATCGGAACATTCTCATTTTTGTTTTCCATTCTTCTCCTAATGATTCCTATCACTGTATTTGCTTTCTTAGCCACCACTACACACTGAGCAGAGGGTTTCAACATATTATCAACGATGACACCTAGATCCATTTCCTGGGCAGTGACTCCTCATGTGGAACCTTCCATCACGAAACTATAGTTTGGGTTCCTCTTTCCCACACGCTCACATTAAACACCATCTGCCGTTTGGATGCCTAGTCTCATAAAGTCCAATTTTTCACAATCCTAAGGAGCTTAGCCGAGATTGGGTGGCAGAGCCGGTGGCGGGAGGCAGGGATAGTGCTGGGCAGACTTATACGGTCTGTGCCAGAGCCGGTGGTGGGAGGCGGGGCTGGTGGTTGGGGGTGGGGATAGTGCTGGGCAGACTTATACGGTCTGTGCCAGAGCCGGTGGTGGGAGGTGGGGCTGGTGGTTGGGGGCGGGGATAGTGCTGGGCAGACTTATACGGTCTGTGCCAGAGCCGGTGGTGGGAGGCGGGGCTGGTGGTTGGGGGTGGGGATAGTGCTGGGCAGACTTATACGGTCTGTGCCAGAACCGGTGGTGGGAGGCGGGGCTGGTGGTTGGGGGGCAGGGATAGTGCTGGGCAGACTTACACGGTCTGTGCCCTGAAAAGGACAGGTACAAATCAAGGTAAGGTATACACAAAAAGTAGCACATATGAGTTTATCTTGTTGGGCAGACTGGATGGACCATGCAGGTCTTTTTCTGCCGTCATCATCTACTATGTATTTAACAACTTTGAATAACTTTGCGTCATCAGCAAATTTAATTCCTTCAATAGTTCTTCCCATCTCTCGATCATTTATAAATACGCTAAAAAGTAGCGGATCCAGCACAGACCTCCGAGTCTCTAGTGTATTAAGGGCACATTGATGGGGGTGTGGGGGGTGTGGGTGGGAGTACAGTAGGTGGGGAACTCCACTATTCTGAATCGAGAATATTGACCATTCAACCCTACTTTCTGTTTTCTATTTTTTTACCAGTTCTTAATCCACAAGAGAAGACTACCTCTTATTCCATGACATTCTTCAGCAGTCATTCATGAGGTACTTTGTCAAATGCCTTTTGAAAATCCAGATACACGATATTGACAGACTCATCTTTATCCAGATATTCATTCATCCCTTTAAGGAAATGTAGATTGGTGAGGTAAGATTTCCCTTAACTAAATCCATGTTGGTTTTGTCTCATTAATCCATGTTTATGTATATGCTCTGTAATTATGTTCCTTATAATAGTCTCTACCATTTTGCCCTGCACCGACATCAGGCTCGCCAGTCCATGATTTCCTGGATGACCTTTGGAACACTTTTAAAAAAATTGGAGTTACATTGGTCACCCTCCAATCTTCTGATACCATGCCTGATTTTAAAGATAAAGTACATATTACTAAAAATAACTCTGCAAGTTCATTTTTCAGTTCTATTAGTACTCTGGGATGTATGCCATCTGGTCCAGGTGATTTGCTACTCTTCCAATTTGCCATATGGCCCCATTACATCTTCCAGGTTTACAGAGATTTATTTCAGTATCTGTCTCAGCATTGAATACCATTTCTGGCACTGGTATCTCTCCCACATCTTCTTCGGTGAAGACCAAAGCAAAGAATTCATTTAATATCTCCGCAATGGTCTTATTTCCCCCCGAGTGTCCCTTTTACCCCTCAGTCATCTAGCGGTCCAACTGACTCTTGTTTCTAATATTCCAAAAAAGTTTTTACTTTGTATATTTTGTCTTTAACACAATCTCTTTTCAAAGTCTTTCGTTGGCATTCTTATCAGCGCTTTGCATTTGACTTGCCATTCCTTCTGCTGTTTCCTATTATTTTCT
The DNA here is from genome assembly GCF_901765095.1 of Microcaecilia unicolor. Taxonomy (NCBI): domain Eukaryota; kingdom Metazoa; phylum Chordata; class Amphibia; order Gymnophiona; family Siphonopidae; genus Microcaecilia; species Microcaecilia unicolor. Next base: position 46,999,818 of record NC_044044.1, read on the forward strand.
GTCAGATCCTTCTTTCATTTTTGGAAGGATTTTCTTTTAGCTCTAACAGCCTCCTTCACCTCACGTTTTAACCATGCCAGCTGCCATTTGGCCTTCCTCCCTCCTTTTTTTAGTACATGGAACATATCTGGTCTGGGTTTCCAGGACGACGTTTCTGAATAGCATCGATGCCTGATGTAGATTGCTGACTTTCTGCAGCTGCTCCTCTAAGTTTAATCCATCCTCATTTTATCATCATCTCCTTTTTGAGAGTTAAATGCTAACGCCCACCTCTTTAACATTGCTTTTGACTCGTAACCACTTGTAACAACTCGCCTCCACCTACCCTCCTCTCTTCCTTCCCGTTCACATTAATTGATTTGATTTGCTTACTTTATTTATTTTTTGTCTATTAGATTGTAAGCTCTTTGAGCAGGGACTGTCTTTCTTCTATGTTTGTGCAGTGCTGCGTAGGCCTTGTAGCGCTATAGAAATGCTAAATAGTAGTAGTAGTAGTCTTTGAGATTCCGGAATCTTGCTACTCTTTGAGATTCTGCACGGAATCTTGCTACTCTTTGTCCTTTTCCCTTATTTATCCTGTCTGTCCTGATTAGATAGTAAGCTCTTTGAGCAGGGACTGTCTTTCTTCTATGTTTGTGCAGCGCTGCGTACGCCTTGTAGCGCTATAGAAATGCTAAATAGTAGTAGTAGTAGTAACAAGTAGTCTTTGAGATTCCGGAATCTTGCTGCTCTTTGGGATTCTGCACAGAATGTTGCTACAGTGGGACTCCGGAATCTTGCTACTCTTTGAGATTCTGCACGCAATCTTGCTACTCTTTGTCCTTTTTTCCCTTATTTATCCTGTCTGTCCTGATTAGATTGTAAGCTCTTTGAGCAGGGACTGTCTTTCTTCTATGTTTGTGCAGCGCTGCGTACGCCTTGTAGCGCTATAGAAATGCTAAATAGTAGTAGTAGTAGTAACAAGTAGTCTTTGAGATTCCGGAATCTTGCTGCTCTTTGGGATTCTGCACAGAATGTTGCTACAGTGGGACTCCGGAATCTTGCTACTCTTTGAGATTCTGCACGGAATCTTGCTACTCTTTGTCCTTTTTTCCCTTATTTATCCTGTCTGTCCTGATTAGATTGTAAGCTCTTTGAGCAGGGACTGTCTTTCTTCTATGTTTGTGCAGCGCTGCGTACGCCTTGTAGCACTATAGAAATGCTAAATAGTAGTAGTAGTAGTAACAAGTAGTCTTTGAGATTCCGGAATCTTGCTGCTCTTTGGGATTCTGCACAGAATGTTGCTACAGTGGGACTCCGGAATCTTGCTACTCTTTGAGATTCTGCACGCAATCTTGCTACAGTGGGACTCCGGAATCTTGCTGCTCTTTGGGATTCTGCACAGAATGTTGCTACAGTGGGACTCCGGAATCTTGCTACTCTTTGAGATTCTGCAAGGAATCTTGCTACTCTATGTCCTTTTTTCCCTTATTTATCCTGTCTGTCCTGATTAGATTGTAAGCTCTTTGAGCAGGGACTGTCTTTCTTCTATGTTTGTGCAGCGCTGCGTACGCCTTGTAGCGCTATAGAAATGCTAAATAGTAGTAGTAGTAGTAACAAGTAGTCTTTGAGATTCCGGAATCTTGCTGCTCTTTGGGATTCTGCACAGAATGTTGCTACAGTGGGACTCCGGAATCTTGCTACTCTTTGAGATTCTGCACGGAATCTTGCTACAGTGGGACTCCGGAATCTTGCTGCTCTTTGGGATTCTGCACAGAATGTTGCTACAGTGGGACTCCGGAATCTTGCTACTCTTTGAGATTCTGCAAGGAATCTTGCTACTCTTTGTCCTTTTTTCCCTTATTTATCCTGTCTGTCCTGATTAGATTGTAAGCTCTTTGAGCAGGGACTGTCTTTCTTCTATGTTTGTGCAGCGCTGCGTACGCCTTGTAGCGCTATAGAAATGCTAAATAGTAGTAGTAGTAGTAACAAGTAGTCTTTGAGATTCCGGAATCTTGCTGCTCTTTGGGATTCTGCACAGAATGTTGCTACAGTGGGACTCCGGAATCTTGCTACTCTTTGAGATTCTGCACGGAATCTTGCTACTCTTTGTCCTTTTTTCCCTTATTTATCCTGTCTGTCCTGATTAGATTGTAAGCTCTTTGAGCAGGGACTGTCTTTCTTCTATGTTTGTGCAGCGCTGCGTACGCCTTGTAGCGCTATAGAAATGCTAAATAGTAGTAGTAGTAGTAACAAGTAGTCTTTGAGATTCCGGAATCTTGCTGCTCTTTGGGATTCTGCACAGAATGTTGCTACAGTGGGACTCCGGAATCTTGCTACTCTTTGAGATTCTGCACGGAATCTTGCTACAGTGGGACTCCGGAATCTTGCTACTCTTTGTTCTTTTCCCTTATTTGTCCTGTCTGTCCTGATTAGATTGTAAGCTCTTTGAGCAGGGACTGTCTTTCTTCTATGTTTGTGCAGCGCTGCGTACGCCTTGTAGCGCTATAGAAATGCTAAATAGTAGTAGTAGTAGTAGTAACGCATTGGATTTGCTGTGCATACTTACTCCAAAGCCAATATCAAATCCGATCATATTATGATCGCTGTTATCAAGCGGCCCCAGCACCACTGCCTCCTGCACCAGATCATGCGCTCCACTAAGGACTAGGTCTAGAATTATTCCCCTTGTTGTTTATTATTATTTATTGCATTTGTACCCCACATTATCCCACCTTTTTGCAGGCTCAATGTGGCTTACAGGGTGTTAATATGGTATAGTCATTACATAATCTTAGATACAGTCGGTAATAAACTGGAATAGAAGAGGAATTGGTTAGAAGGTATTAGGTAAGGTCGTGTTAGAGGTGTTTTAAAGCGTTTGGGTGGTACACGGAGTAGTTTGTTTCATCAAGGATTATTTTTGTAGGCCTTGTTGAAGAGAAATGTCTTCAAAGATTTGCGAAAGCTGGTTACGTTGTCCGTGGTTTTCAGGGTCATGGGTAGTGCGTTCCATAGCTGGGTGCTTTTGTACGCAAAGGTAGTCGCGTATGCCTGTTTGTATTTAATTCCTTTACAGCTGGGGAAGTTCAAATTGAGGAACTTGCGGGCTGATCTTCTGGCATTTCTGGGTGGTAAGTCTATTAGGTTCAGCAAGTAGAGTGGGTCCTCTGCGTGAATGATTTTGTTGGTTCCTAAACCAGCTGCTCCATAAAGCAATCCTTGATTTCATTTACCTAGCATGCCCTTACGTTACATTCATCCAGTCAATATTAGGGTAATTGAAATCACCCATTATTATTGTGTTGCCCGGTTTGTTAGCCTACCTAATTTTTGATAACATGTCTACATCTGTCTGTTCATCCTGGCCAGGTGGACGGTAATACACTCCTATCCCTAACCTTTTCTTCTTTACACATGGAATTTCTATCCATAAGGATTCCGAGATGTGTTTTGTGTCCTGAAGAATTTGTAGTCTAATCCATTCAAGGCCCTCCTTAATGTATAACGCTACCCCTCCACCAATTCGATCACAACTCACTTTTTCATCTGTGGAGCTTCACAAGGAGAAAGCAAAAAACCTGGGGGAAGAACACACAGACAGATGACTGTAATTAGGAGAAATCTGAGAGGTAGCAACCATTGTCCGGTGCTTTAATTTTGAGCAATGGTGTTGCTCGTACACAATGTTTTTTTTGTCTTTTGTACGTCAATGATAACTAATTGTTTTCCTGAATGCTTTTCCCCCCTCTAAGGTTGTTTCAGGCCTTCTGTTTAAATCAATTAAAATGGCTTCAATTAAATTCAGTGACGTGGGCATGCCCATGTTGATCCTTGCCAAGACAACATAACATACATATTGTAACATAGTAGATGACGGCAGAAAAAGACCTGCATGGTCCATCCAGTCTGCCCAAGATAAACTCATATGTGTATACCTTACCTTGAATTTGTACCTGTCCTTTTCAGGGCACAGACCATATAAGTCTGCCCAGCAGTATTTCCCACCACCCAACCACCAGTCCCGCCTCCCATCACCGGCTCTGGCACAGACCGTATAAGTCTGCCCTCCCCTATCCTAGCCTCCCAACCACCAACCCCTCTTCCCCCCACCTGCTGCGCCACCCAATTTCAGCTAAGCTTCTGAGGATCCATTCCTTCTGCACAGGATTCCTTTATGCATATCCCACGCATGTTTGAATTCCGTTACCGTTTTCATCTCCACCACCTCCCGCGGGAGGGCATTCCAAGCGTCCACCACCCTCTCCGTGAAAAAATACTTCCTGACATCTTTCCTGAGTCTGCCCCCCTTCAATCTCATTTCATGTCCGCTCCTTCTACCGCCTTCCCATTTCCGGAAAAGATTCGTTTGCGGATTAATACCTTTCAAATATTTGAACGTCTGTATCATATCACCCCTGTTCCTCCTTTCCTCCAGGGTATACATGTTCAGGTCAGCAAGAGATGTAGTTTCTGCTGGTGTCTTTTCTCTGAGCGTCTCTGAGAAATGCCTTGGGTCAGTTTCTGCTTTTAATTTTTTTTATAAATTTCAGCATTTATTGAGAATTCTACGGTTAGGCGTTTTCCTATATCCCATTATAACATATGCTATGAGTTTATCTTGTTGGGCAGACTAGATTACTACTACTACTTGACATTTCTAAAGCGCTACTAGAGTTACACAGCGCTGTACAATTTAACATAGAAGGACAGTCCCTGCTCAAAGAGCTTACAATCTAATGGACAAATGTACAGTCAGTCAAGTAGGGGCAGTCAAATTGGGGCAGTCTAGATTTCCTGAAAGGTATAAAGGTTAGGTGCCGAAAGCAACATTGAAGAGGTGGGCTTTGAGCAAGGATTTGAAGATGGGCAGGGAGGGGGCTTGGCGTAAGGGCTCAGGGAGTTTATTCCAAGCATAGGGTGAGGCGAGGCAGAATGAGCGGAGCCTGGAGTTGGCGGTGGTGGAGAAGGGTACTGAGAGGAGGGATTTGTCCTGTGAGCGGAGGTTACGGGCGGGAACGTAAGGGGAGATGAGGGTAGAGAGGTAATGAGGGGCTGCAGACTAGATAGACCGTGCAGGTCTTTATCTGCTGTCATCTACTATGTTGCAATTTTCGGACGGGTAGAGTGGTCCCATCTCCACAGAGTTTATAATCTGAGCAGAATGGGGGGGGGGGGGGGGTCACTGCCCTAATGGGAGATAATGTCATTGCCAAAGGTGACAAGCGGTAGTGGCAGAAGCAGAATTTGAACCTAGACTCTCTGAATCCTAACACGTGAGGCACCTGGGGTGGGGGGGGGGGGGACGGGACCCCAGTTCTCCCTAGCAAGTTTGCAACCCGTGGCATGTTGAGAAGATTCAGATGTGGAGTGCAAGAGGAGGGAAAATCTCTGGAAAATTGAGATGACCTAAGGAGACATGCTGGAGGATGCTCTGTAACAATTTAACCCTTGAGTGTTGGAAAGCACAGCACGGAGAAGTCAGGAGAGCTCCCGGGAGGTCACCTCTCAGTGCTGTGGCCATCACATGGATAGCTTTGTTTTCCTTTTGCTTTGCTAGCACCTCCCCTTTAAGGCTGAACCATTTGCCAGAGTAGTAGAGAGAAGATGCCTGCACACATGTGCCCAGCCCTGGGGGGGGGGGGGGGGGGGGGAGTGAGTGAGAGGGAAGAGAAGCGATAGTGCTGTGTGTGTGCAGGGATAGGAGAGTGGCAGATGCACCATAAGGGAGAGTGGATGTGAGGATCCCAGCAATCTCGGGCTATGGAAGGCTGGGAGGGGAGGAGAGGGGCCGCAGCCCTGGGCTCCCTGCCCTTTACCATCTGGCTTCTCGTCTGCTGGGCCATCTTGCCCAGCTCGGTGGCCCTGTGCCCCAGTGCCTGCCGCTGCTATGGCAGCTCGGTCCAGTGCACGGACCCCAACACCATCCTGAACTTCTCCATCTTCAGGGCGTTAGAAAACCTCACAGAAATGTAAGTGGTCTTAATTTTTGCTTTTTGAGGATTTGGTCTGCAGGCATGTAAAAAAAATAAGAGTGATCAAACTGTAAGGGAGATTTTTTTTTTCTTTTGGACTAATGACACATCTGTGATTAGCTTTCCAGAGCTAACCTCCCTTCCTCAGGTCTGAAAGGAAATTCCGGAGGCAGGGAAGCATGCAAGCATTTGACCACATGTGGGATATTGTACAAGCTGTATCAAAATCTGATGAATCGTGCTAGCAAAAAATAAAAAAATAAACTAAAATAAAAAAATTAGCCCCCCTCCCCCAAGACTGCAGGGTCCTCACAATATAATTCCAAGACAGTTTGCAAACAGCTGCCTTTTGCAACTCCGAAAGCAGTTGCAAGAAACTGAGCATTAAAAATCTGTGAAAATCAGAGAAACATTTGATTTTCTTAAAAAAAAAAAAAAATCCTTTTAAAAAGAATTCTTGTTACTTTTCTGACTTGCACTTATTTTCCTAAATGTTAATACTCCTCTTCTCTGGTTCAAATGATACCACAAAATTATGTTTTTATTCCAGTAGAAAAATAAAGATTTTAAAAAAACCCATTTCCACCCTGATTTGCTAGAATTTTAGAAGGAATGGAATTCTCGGATTTCCTTTCAAGGGGGAGACTTGTCTGTTGAAAGCCAGAAGCTTTCTCCGGGACATAAACGTTTTCTTTTCGTACAAGTGACCAGGGGGGTTAATTGCAACCTGTGATGTGTTTTTTTTGACAAGAGCTGAACAGCGGCTGGTCAGAATCACCCTCCGCAAGGCGAGTTTGTGCCCTGTGAAACTCGATCACTTTTCACTCGGTTTAACGTGACGAGTCACAGGACGATTTACTAAATGTAACTCTATCCAGAAAATAGAGTAGACGACCAATTTGTTGCTCCCCCCCCCCCCCCCCCCCCCCCACTCCTTGCTTTCATGAGCGTTGTGCCTTATAAAAAGAAAACACACAACTTTGATACCATTTCCCCCCCATAATATATATTTCTGACGTTGAAGGGATTTTTTTTTCTGCTTTCGGCCTTCCAGTGACGTTAATCTCTGAGCTTCGGTTTTGCCTAGATTTGGGTGCTGAACGGATCGCACGTGGCCCTCCCAGGTTCCCTGCATAGCTCTGACCCTGGTGGCCCAGAAAGTTGCAATTAAGTCTAGATATTCTCAGACTCGTAGGCTGCACGGGTGCTGGCTGTCTTATACTAGGGGACTAGCTCCTCGAGGTTTCGGCTGAGCCCGTATTCCAGTGCTGGCTGGCTTATATTAGGGGACTAGCTCCTCCGGGTTTCGGCTGAGCCCGTATTCCAGAATTTAGCCGTAAACCCAGAACCTGTACCCCCGAACTACGTATATACTAGCAAAACATATATTTTTTTTCAAAAGACGAAAAGGTGCCAGTGAGAAATAGCAGAACATTCGTAAAATTAAGAAGTAGTTTTATGTGATTTTAATGAGAGAAGCCTGGTGGGTAATCTATAACTTCTTGCTCCTGGCGTCTAATTCGTACATTTGAAAACTTTTCCCTGGTCCCTTTGCTCGCCGACCGCTTTTTACCATTGGGCTTTTGAAAGCATGAGAGGGGCTACGTTTTTTTTTTTTTCGGTTTTCTTGTCAGATGCTGCTTTCACTGGAAAGTGGATGGGCAGGCAAGCAAAGCCTCCTTGGGAGCTTCTGTTGCACCTGACTCCCTGTTTTGGAGGGATGGAGGTTATGAAGGACCACCACAAGCCCCTCCACCTTCTTCTCAGGACGCTGCAGTTATATTGCACAATGGTTTAGGGAAGAAGGGGAAGGATTTGGGCTTTAGCTCGTGCCCTTTTATTTATCCATTGGGATTTATTTTCACTAGTAGCACAAGGTGAGTTATGTTTATTTTAGAGCTGTGCACTAGTGCGCAGCACAACGTAAAATTTCTGTTCTCCAATGCTGCAAGTAAATCACATCCAAACAGACCAAGCAAAACTGCTGTAGCCCGAAAGAGCACTCAGGAGGATGCCTGAGCTCATGGATCTACCCATGCATCCATGCAGACCACGGACTGCTAATCTGTGCGTATCTATAAGTGCATAGAATAGCATACTGGCATATGCACAGATGTATGGGTGTGCAATCCGACCAGCGCCCATAGGAGCCGACTTTGTGGGTGCTGTAGGTGCTTGAGCACCCCCAATATTGAGAATTTCCTTGTATGTGTGCAGGGAAGGGTTATTTTCACTGGGCTTAGCACCCCCAATAATTTTGAAAAGTTGGCTCCTATGCCAGCGCCCATATGCATGTCAACTGACCTATTATTATTAACATTTGTATAACGCTACCAGCGCTGAACACCTGACACAGAGAGACAGTCCCTGCTCCATAGAGCTTACAATCTAAAAATACAGACAGACAAGACAGTTAAGGGTTGAGGAAAGTACCGGGTGAGAAGGAACAAGGATAGGGGACTTGAATAGTGGTTAGAAGCCAAAAGCAGTGGTGAAAAGGTGGGTTTTCAGCATAGATTTGAAAACAGGTAGAGATGGAGCTAGACGTACAGGCTCAGGAAGTCTATTCCAGGCATTAGGTGCTGCACTTTAGTCTTCCTTCAGCAGTCAGCACATCTCCCCTCAGCTTCGTCTTTTCTTTTCTTTTTTTTTTAACCCAAGTTTTTCATGGAAGCCAGAAAAAAAGTTATGGGTCGGTATGCTGGCAGTAAGGGGAGGAAACACATGAGGTGCTCACTAATGCTAAGCTTTGACTCCTCCTCAGATCTTAAAGCTTTGGAGTTGGCTCAGCCTTCCTGTCAGGGCCGAGTCAAGGGACTGTGACGCCCTGATCCAACTTTTGCATTGCCCCCTGGTATTTCTCCCTTCACCTGCGATCCCTTATTTCCCCCCCTTTCTCTCAAGTCCCCACTTCCTGCTGGACCAGGCGAGGCACAATGGCTCAGCGCTCTGGCAATAAAGAGTGCCAAAATCCAAGTCCAGCATCCATTCCTCCAGCAGTTTGAATGTAGACCAGATTGGGCTTTTCCACCCGTTATTACTGGCAGTTCTGCGTCTCTGCATCAACACAGAATAGTTAAGAGCTTCTTTATGAAAGGGTTTAAGGGGGGAAGTTATCAACTTGAGCTACTGTTAAATCATGTTATTTTACCAGAAGCCAGTTTATATGTTAACACAAGTTGGGTTATTTTAGCACAGGGTCCCATTTTATGCAATGAGACCCTGTGCTAAGATAACACAACAGTAGCCCATGTTGATAACTTCCCCCTTTAGTGTAGAGTTTCAGTCTCTGGGATTGTGATGTCATAATGCCTCATTCCACCAGTGCCCGAGAGTCAACCTCATCAGTGATGTCACAATGGCTTGATTGCCCTGTATTTGACTCACTTTTGGTACTGTGATGTCATAATGCCTCATTCCACCAATGCATAAGAGCCAACCTGATCAGTGATGTCACAATGACTTGGTTGTCTTATACTTGGCTCACTTTTATTACATATAGCAGTGATTTCAATTTCTGGAGACATTTCATTTTCTTTAATTAAGGGGTGAATTATCAATGTGGGCTACTGTTGACGTGTTATTTTACTGTTAACCCCGGTTCATAATAAATAGGTCTCGTTGCATGAGTTAGTGGTAAAATAACACATCTTAACTGTAGCCCACATTGATCTACCCGAGTCTATGCACACAGTTAGCTCATGTGCAAAACTCGTTTCTACATAGGGTGTGCAAAAGTTGAGTTGACCTGTGTGCAAAACCTAGTGCACGTTACTGCATTGGCCCCTAGATTTGTGGTTGAGATGGCGAAGGGTTGAGTGGCTTGTCTGGGATCATGGGGAGCGCAACATGGAGAATACAGGAGAATAGGATTTGAAGCTGTCTTCCCTGGTTTTCAGCCTGTTGCTCTAGCCCTTGGGCTCCTCCTCCCCCTTCCCCCTGAGATGAGCAGTTAGAAGCACAATTTCAAGATGCTCATCTCAGAAAATGCCCCCCCCCCAACATATGGTTCATTTTCTAAATTTCTCACCCTTATTCACATTTAGAAACTAATTAACCACATTAGATCTGCTTAGGGTAAGACCGGATCTTACTCCAATCCTATAGGCAACAGATAGTAAAAGTGATCTAAATACTTCACTTTTTTCATCTTTGCTGTCCCCTACTGCTTTGGGGGCAAATCTGCTGTGTGACAGACATATTTCTTTACCTGCAGAAGGTGTCTGATAATTTAAACCAACCCTGCAGTCTGAAGGCATGTATTTACTTTAGAAAAATGCATGTCCAGCATCCAACCAGCAAGGCAGCTTTGAGACCACATCTATAGGAAATCTACAGACTCCTGAACTGGAAACTCCTGCCTGGTGCCCAGGGATACCCCAGGGCATACTAAACCTAGATCACAAGCTTACTCTGCTTTCTGTCTCCCAACCAGGGCAGACTTATCCATAGGCGCGAAAGGCACAGTGCCTAGGGTCCACGGAAATATTTTATTTTATTTTTTAATTCAGGAAGAATAAAAATGAGATCGAAGTTCTTTATTTTCAAGCCTTTTCTTTCAGCCTTGAAAATATATACAATAAATAGAATACAAATAAAACATATGCACAATTCAAATGTAAAGCTCAGTCATATATGAAATACTACTGAGGAAAGGCTCACAAAGGCATAAGTGCTTAGAACCCACAAACGTCATAATGCAGCCTTGCTCCCAACTACAGTATCCTCCTTTTCTAAGTCTGTATCATTCCTCTCCCTCACTCGAAAGCAGCGAGAGAAGACTGCCCGTCTTCCTCCTCATCCAGATGCATTTTTCATGTGAAATCTGTATTTAAAACAAGCATGCAGTTGATGAAAAAAAAAAGCTAGCAAGCCCAGAAAGTACCTGCATAGAATATATAAATGTACTTTCTTTATCTGAATACCTAACCGCAAATAGGTGGGAAAATGTGGGATACAAATGCTACAAATAAATAAATATAAACCGCTTGTTTTGGAACGCGTGAACAGACGCTTCACATCCACCTGTTCCACTCCACTCGTTATTTTATATACCTCTATCATATCTCCCCTCAGCCGTCTCTTCTCCAAGCGGAAAAGCCCTAGCCTCCTTAGTCTTAGTCAGTGTGCTGCTGCGGCTCGGAAAGCGAATAGAATGTTGGGTATTATTAGGAAAGGTATGGAAAACAGGTGTCAGGATGTTATAATGCCGTTGTATCGCTCCATGGTGCGACCGCACCTTGAGTATTGTGTTCAATTCTGGTCGCCGCATCTCAAGAAAGATATAGTAGAATTGGAAAAGGTGCAGCGAAGGGCGACTAAAATGATAGCGGGGATGGGACGACTTCCCTATGAAGAAAGACTAAGGAGGCTAGGGCTATACAGCTTGGAGAAGAGACGGCTGAGGGGAGACATGATAGAGGTATATAAAATAATGAGTGGAGTGGAACAGATGGATGTGAAGCGTCTGTTCACGCGTTCCAAAAATACTAGGACTAGGGGGCATGCGATGAAACTACAGTGTAGTAAATTTAAAACAAATAGGAGAAACGTTTTCTTCACCCAACGCGTAATTAAACTCCAGAATTCGTTGCCGGAGAACGTGGTGAAGGCGGTTAGCTTGGCAGAGTTCAAAAAGGGGTTAGACGGTTTCCTAAAGGACAAGTCCATAAACCGCTACTAAATGGACTTGGGAAAAATCCACAATTCCAGGAATAACATGTATAGAATGTTTGTACGTTTGGGAAGCTCGCCAGGTGCCCTTGGCCTGGATTGGCCGCTGTTGTGGAAAGGATGCTGGGCTCGATGGACCCTTGGTCTTTTCCCAGTGTGGCATTACTTATGTACTTATGCTTTGGTTGTACCACAGAAAGGCAGTATATCAAGTCCATGACCCTTTACCCCCCTTTACCCCCTCCCCTTTCTCATGCATACTATGGCCACCACACCTCACTTTGGGGGCTTTTTACTAAGCCGCATAAGTACCTACACATGCCCAACGCGTGCGAATTATGAGTTACCGCCCAGCTACCGCATGGCCCTCTATTTTTGTCATGCATCCATTACTTGCGTCCGAAAAATATTTTTTATTTTCTGGCCCATGTCAGTTGCGCATGCCAAGTGGCATTTGACACCGGGTAGGTCATTACCACCCAGTTACCGCATGAGACTTTACTGCTAGGTCAATGGCTGGCACTAAGGTCTCAGACCCAAAATGGACACGTGGCAATTTTCATTTTACCGCACGTCCATTTTTGGCAAAAATTGAAGAAAGGTCTTTTTTTTTACAGGTAAGCTGAAAAATGATTCTGCGCAGTCCCAAAACCCGCACCTACACTAGCGCAGGCCATTTTTCAGTGCGCCTTAGTAAAAGGACCCCTTTAACAGTCAAGTCTTGCTCAATTCACAGAAAGGGTGGTGGACATACAGGGCCACCGATAAGGGGGGGCAGGGGGGACAAAATTCTCCGGGCCCGGGCCTCCAAGGGGGGGGCCTGGTGGGCCTGGTGCCAGGGTCAGGCCACCGGCGCTGCTGTTCCCGGTCTCACCTACCTGCCTCCTCGGCTCCGGGCCACCTGCATTCGAAGCGGCAGTCACAGATCGCCTCCCTTCGGGCCTTCCCTCACTGTGTCCCGCCCTCGCGGAAACAGGAAGTTACATCAGATGAAGGCGGGACACAGGGAGGGAAGGCCAGAAGAGAGGCGATCTGCGACTGCCGCCTTGAATGCAGGGGGCCTGGAGCCGTGGAGGCAGGCGGGTGAGACCGCGGACTGCAGCAGCGGGGGGGGGGGGGGAGGGACGGTGGGCGGCAGTGGCGGGGAGGGGGCGGAGGCGGGGCGGCCTTGCCCCGGGCCCGGCCTAGTCTCTCGGCGGCCCTGTGGACATGTGCAGCAACTTCTCAGTGGGGCACAGTGGAGACAAGGATGGTATTTGAGTTTAAGCACAGGGGATCTCTGAGGGACAGGAAGGGAATGTAGAGACTGGGCAGACTTGATGAATCCTTTAGCCTCTTTCTGCCATGTTCCATGGTTCTGTATATCCGCAAGAGTCTTGTTAAAAATTCCTGTTGCAGACATTACAACCAAAAGTACTGTGCTGAGTCTTTTGAATTCTTTTATGGAATAAACGTTTAGAAATGTTCATCGTCCCCGTGGTCTCTTCTGGAAGTGTCCTGTTCACTACACTACTCCGCCCTTGCAGCACTTACTTTCGTAGTGTTCAACGTTCCTCCACTTTTGTGGTTACAGTCTAAAATTATGGACATCTCCAAAAAGCATTCTACTGTGGAGAATATTTCAAGATCCCTTCTCCACTCACCCCTGGAAACACCCTCTTCCGCCTTTTCTCTGAAAAGATTGTCAAAAAATCATACATGTAAAGTGAGCTTATACACATGTAAATGAAATATTATTAGAAACTGAAAATATGCCATAGGATTTGATCTTTAATATATCTGCTCGGTAAGATTTTTTTGTCATGTTGCTTTTCCTCTGCAGAATTAGAATTCCCTTCCCTCCCCCCTGGGGCTTCAACTGAAGGGGTTAGTTTGTGTGTCATAAGGGTTCCCCCCCCCGCCTCCATTGTGAGCCTGAAGTCCTGACCTGTGTTCCCACGAGTTTTGTTCATTTAACCCTTAGCCAGCTTCTTATCCTGCCACAGAAGGAATGCTGGACATGAGAACATCTGGAACACCCCTAATGCACCACACGTAACCCAAGACACCCTTACAATGCGTCATACCCCAGCAATCAAACGCTGAAAACCTGAGTGGCTTATTGTTCTTATACAGCACTACACGGCTACATGAATATTACATTCTAGTCAGCTGAAATTGCCCCCCACCCCTCCGAAAAATAATAAAGTAGGGGTCAGTTACCTTCTGTTTCTGTAATGTGTAAGACGTTGACATCAGTACAATGTTTTCTGTTATGAGAGTGTGATTGTGAAATTAATTAATTTTTTGCAACGTGTTAAATGCAGGCGTGTTTGGTTCTGCTTTCTAATTGGGTTGTTTTGCTTAAGTTATCTATAGATCAGCCTTTCTGACTTTCCTGTTTTAGGGGCCCGTTTACCAAAAGGTGGTGAAAGATGGCCCATGGTGGCATTGGCATGTAGGACTGCCATTAGTAAAAAGACTTTTTCTTTAAAGGACCAGTAAATGTCCATGCGGTAATTACTTGGTGTATTTATTGACCCCTGATGCAGACGCTTTTTAGCGTCGAAACACGGCCTGTGTCGGGTCGTTATCTCTGATATAATAAAGACTGTTGGACTCACGTCTCCAGTGGTGAATCGTCTATTAGTCTCTACTTTTGCCTTCTGTGATTCGTCATCGTAGAGAATTTTTCCTGTTCTATATTTTGTAATTAAAAAATTGCCATATGGCTATTTACTGCAGGAGCCAGGCTGTAACCCAATGGTAACTGGATTCCGCCGGGCACCCCCCCCCCCCCCCAGCACTAGAAAGTTCAAGTGTATTTTCTAGTGCTGGAAATGGCGCATGGGAGACCTGGGTGAGCCCAGCAGTAGCGCCGAATCACCGCCTATCAAGCTGGTGCACCCCCTGCCGCCCCTTGCTAAAAGGCTCCTTAATATGCGTATAGATTATAATATCTTATGGAATTTATTATTATCTATGTGAATTTGATTCCTTCCTAGAGATGTAGAGGTAGGCAAGCTAGATATTTAATAAATGAAATCCAATTTAACATACCTTGGCCTACATGATATATGCAAAACTAACCCATTTGTAGACACTACTCCATGGGAGTAGACATCGGGAAGAGTCCTTGATCCATTTTGGGGGCCCTGTGTCCCACCAGCTAAACCAGATCAAACCATTTGTTCAGAAATATGTTTACTATAAACTACTAAAATCACTTCTATAGCGCTACCAGTCGTACGCAGCGCTTTACAATTGAACATGAAGAAGGAAGACAGTCCCTGCTCAAAAGAGCTTACAATCTAAATCAGGACAAACAGACAGGACCAAAAAGGAGAAGGGAAGGACAGACAGAAGGACACATAAGGATAAGATAAAAGTGACAAGTCAGGAGTGGAAAGCAGCATCAAACAGGTAGGCCTTTAGCCCGGATTGGAAGGCAGCCAGGGATGGAGCTAGACGTAATGGCTCAGGAAGCCTATTCCAGGCATAAGGTGCGGCGAGATAGAAGGAGCGGAGTCTAGAGTTAGCGATGGAGGAAAAGGGTGCAAAAAGGAGAGATTTGCCTAGTGAACGGAATTCTAGGGAAGGCGTGTAGGGAGAGATGAGGGTGGAGAGGTAGTGAGGGGCTGCAGAGTGAATGCACTTATAGGTCAACAAGAGGGGCTTGAATTGTATACGGAAACGGATAGGGAGCCAGTGAAGTGATTTCAGGAGAGGGCTGATATGGGCATAACCACTTTGGCGAAATATTAGTCGTGCGGCAGAGTTTTGAACAGATTGAAGAGGAGAGAGATGGCTGAGTGGAAGACCTGAGAGAAGCAAGTTGCAGTAGTCTAAGCGAGAGGTGATGAGAGTGTGGATGGAGGGTTCTGATAGCGTGTTCAGAAAGGAAAGGGCGAATTCTGGCAATGTTATAAAGGAAGAAACGACAGGTTTCTTGTTAAACTGCAACAGAAATCTGATATAGTCATGCAGGACATTTAGCATGGTAAATAATGGACATTTTATTGTCTTGCTTGGCTAATTTGATTCCTTTACAATTAAAAGAAAAAGGTGGTTTTGCTTGAGCAGCTTGAAGGCTAACGCTGAGTCAGGGCCTCTCTTGCTTGGGAAATAGAAGAAAATCCTGAAGGCTATACTTGTAGACTATTAGATTGTAAGCTCTTTGAGCAGGGACTGTCTTTCTTCTATGTTTGTGCAGCGCTGCGTACGCCTTGTAGCGCTATAGAAATGCTAAATAGTAGTAGTAATAGTCTTTGAGATTCCGGAATCTTGCTGCTCTTTGGGATTCTGCAGAGAATGTTGCTACAGTGGGACTCCGGAATCTTGCTACTCTTTGAGATTCTGCACGGAATCTTGCTACTCTTTGTCCTTTTCCCTTATTTGTCCTGTCTGTCCTGATTAGATTGTAAGCTCTTTGAGCAGGGACTGTCTTTCTTCTATGTTTGTGCAGCGCTGCGTACGCTTTGTAGCGCTATAGAAATGCTAAATAGTAGTAGTAGTAGTAGTCTTTGAGATTCCGGAATCTTGCTGCTCTTTGGGATTCTGCACAGAATGTTGCTACAGTGGGACTCCGGAATCTTGCTACTCTTTGAGATTCTGCACGGAATCTTGCTACTCTTTGTCCTTTTCCCTTATTTGTCCTGTCTGTCCTGATTAGATTGTAAGCTCTTTGAGCAGGGACTGTCTTTCTTCTATGTTTGTGCAGCGCTGCGTATGCTTTGTAGCGCTATAGAAATGCTAAATAGTAGTAGTAGTAGTAGACCAGTAATTCCAGGAGATTAATGACAGCTGTAAACCAGGAATTCTGATATAAAGGAAAAAAAAAACCCCATAAACAAGCCCCCCCCCTCCCCCAGCTTGCTTTTCAACCTTTAGATCTGACCCAGTGACCAAGCCCTTAGAGAAAACAAAAATCAGCCATAGGAATTTTTTTCACAATAATAATGGATTTCTGACATGTATGACGAGTATCTGACTGTGACCCTTGAAGTCTGACTCATGTATGATTTTATTTTCCATATAACCAAATTTCACAGAAGAAGACCAGGAATATGTGACCCAATGTGAGTCCTTTTTGATACCTCTCATTGTAGTTGCCTTACATCATTTTCACGTAGGCTTTGTCAGCTTAGTGCCTCACTGATAGCTGATACACAGATCTCTGCATCTAATCCCCCCCCCCCCCTCGGACCACACAGATTACCCTGGGGCTTTGCAGAAGAGTTAGTAACTTGACCTTTCAACACTTAGATCCCGATTACCACTGGACACAGCCAGAGAAATACATAAAGTTCATTATAAAATAACCTTCTTTAATATGTAGCTCATCTTTCCAATTAATGTTCAAGGCGGCATTGAAGAAGACGGCAGATAAAGTCCTGCAAGGTCCATCCAGTCTGCCCAACAAGATAAACTCATAGCACAAGGTATGATCATTTTATCATTTATTAATATTTGCTAGACCACTATTATTCATTGGTCCTTGCCATTTTCAGGGCACAGACCCTAGATGTCTGCTTGGCACTAGCCTTATTCTCCAACTACTGAAGCTGTCATCGAAGCCCACTCCTGCTCATTCAAATCTCTCCAGTCACAATCGGGGCACAGACCATAGAAGTCTGCCAGGCACTGGCCTATCTTTCCAGCCATGATTAGGGCATAGACCATAGAGCTCTATCCACCACTGGCTTTGCTTCTCAAGTACTGTTTTTCTTTTTCTATTTAATCAACTCTAAACTTCTTTGGTTCCACGCCTTCCATACAGGATTCCTTTGTGTTTATCACACACATTTTTGAATTCTGTTACTGTTATCATATCCACCACCTCCCGTGCGAGGGCATTCCAGACATCTACCATCCTCGCTGTAAAAAAAGTACTTCCCGATGTTATTCCTGAGTCAGTCCCCCCGCAATCTAAATTCAGGTCCTACTAACCTACAAATGCACTCGATCTGCAGCCCCGCCTTACCTCTCTACCCTCATCTCCCCTTAAGTCCCTACCCGTAACCTCCGCTCTCAAGACAAATCCCTCCTTTCAGTACCCTTCTCCACCACTGCCAACTCTAGGCTCCGCCCTTTCTGCCTCGCCTCACCCCATGCTTGGAACAAACTCCCTGAGCCCATACGCCGGGCCCCCTCCCTATCCATCTTCAAATCATTGCTCAAAGCCCACCTCTTCAATGTTGCTTTCGGCACCTAATCACAACACCTCTACTCAGGAAATCTAGACTACCCCAACTTGACATTTTGTCCTTTAGATTATAAGCTCTTCTGAGCAGGGACCGTCCTTAGTTATTAATTTGTACAGCGCTACGTAATCCTAGTAGCGCTCTAGAAATGTTAAGTAGTAGTAGTAGTAGGTCCTCTAGTTCTACCACTTTCCCTCCTCTGGAAATGGTTGGTTTGCACATTAATACCTTTCAAATATTTGAATATCTGTATTGTATCACCCCTGTATCTCCTTTCCTCCAGGGTGTACATCTTCAGGTCATCAAGTCTCTCCTCGTATGTTTTGTGGCACAAACCCCATACCATTTTTGTCACTTTTCTCTGAACCGCTTCAAGTCTTTTTATGTCCTTAGCATGATGTGGCCTCCAAAACTGAACACAATACTCTAAGTGGGGCCTCACTAATGACTTGTAAGGGGGCATCGGCAGGAATCAACCACTAAGCTGGAGAAACAAGATCTGTTATGAAGAGAACAATACAGGGGTGAGGAAGTAGCAAGATCAACAGGACTCTTCCAAGAACTGAGGGAGACAGAAGGATGATGTGAAAAAATGGGTCCTTTATTGACGTAGACTTGACATGGCACCGTGTTTCGGTAATAGTGCCTACCTCAGGAGTCTGTTTGTTGTTATGATTCAATGACACAATTTATAACCAGGCACAAGTCTTTAAAAAGACTGATAATGAGCTGGGAAAACATGGAACACAATAAAAATGTCTATGGGCTGTGACCTAAGAGCTTAAAATGTCATTGAATCATAGCAACAAACAGACTCCTGAGGTTGGCAGTCAGTGCCATAGCGAGGGCGGCTGACACCCGGGGCGGGTCGCCGCTATACACCCCCCCGGGTGCAGCACGGCGCACCCCCTCTCAGCACACGCCCCCCCCGGAGCGTATTCTTACTGCCATACGAAAGCAGGGGGTGGGCGGGAACGCCGATCCGCCCCGAGTGCACGTCGCTGGGAGCTGCGTTGGCTCCGCTGGTTCCCTGCTCTCTCTGCCCCAGAACAGGAAGTAGCCTGTTCCGGGGCAGAGGGAGCAGGGAACCAGCGGAGCCGACACCCCCCCCCCCCAGCAGCATGCACCCGGGGCAGACCGCCCCACCGCCCCCTTCCTACGCCACTGTTGGCAGTATTGCCGAAGCATGGATCCGTGTCGAGCCTACTTCAATAAAGAACCCATTTTTTTTACATCATCCTTCTGTCTCCCTCAGTTTTTGGAAGAGTCCTGTTGATCTTGCTACTTCCTCGCTCCTGTATTGCACAGGGGCATCAGCACCTCCTTTCTTCTGCTGGTTATCAGTGGCGTAGCAAGGGGGGGTGGGAGGGGTGGTCTGCCCCGGGTGTCAGCTCAGGGGGGGTGCTCCCTGCCAGCTCCCCCCCTCGGCGAATCGACCCCCCCCGACCAGCTCCCGCACCCTACCTTTAAAAAGAATATCGGGAGGCGAGGCGCAGCGCCTGCCCTGCGCGTAATAGAAATGTGGACCATTGGGTCTTCCCTCACTCTGTCTGTCCCGCCCTTGCGGAAATAGGAAGTTGCGACAGCAGAGGGTGGGACAGATAGAGCGAGGGAAGACCTGACGGTCCACATTTCTATTACGTGCAGGACAGGCGCTGTGCCTCGCCTCCCAATATTCTTTTTAAAGGTAGGGTGCGGGAGCTGGTCAGGGGGTGTGTCATCGTGCTGCACCCGGGGGGGGGGGGGTGCAATGGCAAACTGCCCAGCCCCGGGTGGCAGCCCCCCCTGCTACACCACTGCTGGTTATACCCCCCTTTCTATGCTGCTGAACATCCTTGTGGCTGTGACCCCACCACCTTGTTGCATCGTTTCATCACCTTGAGATCCTCAGACACCATCACCCCCAAGGTCCCTCTCCTGAACTGTGCTTATCAATCTTTTTCCTATCTGGTACATCGCCTTTGGATTTCTGCACCCCCAAGTGCATCACTCTGTACTTCTTGGCATTAAATATTAACTATATGCTACTCCAGCTCAGTATTTTTATTCCTAATTCAAAACAAATTAAGTGATATAAAAATGTGCTCAGTTCTAACAAGTTTTTACCATTACATCTCCAGGGGAACATTTGGTAGAATCAGAGGAACCATCATAGCACATCCAGGCATTTCTGTTTATCAAGCAATAGTCTGTCTTCTGCATCACAATTATAAAGAATACTGTATGTGCTAATCTACCCCCCTCCCCCCAATTACATTAGTGGAAGGCGATTGACTATATTCTTATGGCTTTAAGTACAATGCTATACCTAAATGTAATGACTAAGCTTGCATAGAAAACAAACTTGGCCAATTGCAAATACCATAGCTTCACATTTAGATGTTCCTTTAGATCAAGAAATGACACATATAATCTGCTTCTTATTACATTATTATTCATCTCAGAGTATAGCTTAGGTTGAATCTCTAATTATCTGAGCAGGAAGAAAGCAGCTGAAGATATGTACAAAGCTCAAATATCACACATAATACACAGCTTCCCGAGCACAACGTTTAGGTGTGGTAAACCAACCTGTGTATTATGTGTGATATTTGAGCTTTGTACATATCTTCAGCTGTTATCTTCCTGCTCAGATAAATTAGAGATTCAATATAAGCTATACTCTGACATTGTGATGCTGAAGACAGATGAGTACGTACTATTTTTTGATAAATAGAAACGCCTGGATGTGCTATGATCAGGGCTTTTTTTGAGGGGGTACTTGGGGGTACTGAGTACCGGCACCTTTTCCATTGTCTGCTACAATTGACCCATGGACCTCTAATGAAAGAGCTCAGGCTCTACACACCAATTCTGCCTTGTCACAGATTCTGTGACTGGTTGCAGGGGCCCTGTCTATTGTGGGGTGGGCCCCTCAGTGATCACCCCACCCCTGAAGGATGGCCTGTCATTTGAGTATCGTCACCTTTTCCGTTGTGTGCTAAAATTGACCCCATGGTCCCCAAGTTTTAATGAAAGAGCTCAGGCTCTACACACCAATTCTGCCTTGTCATAGATTCTGTGACTGGTTGCAGGGGGCCTGGTTATTGTGGGGTGGGTCTCTCAGTGATCACCCCACCCCTGGAGGGTGGCCTGGCATTTGAGTACCGGCACCTTTTCCATTGTCTGCTAAAATTGACCCATGGACCCCATGATTTAATGACAGAGCTCAGGCTCTACACACCAATTCTGCCTTGTCATAGATTCTGTGACTGGTTGCAGGGGGCCTGGTTATTGTGGGGTGGGTCTCTCAGTGATCACCCCACCCCTGGAGGGTGGCCTGGCATTTGAGTACCGGCACCTTTTCCATTGTCTGCTAAAATTGACCCATGGACCCCATGATTTAATGACAGAGCTCAGGCTCTACACACCAATTCTGCCTTGTCATAGATTCTGTGACTGGTTGCAGGGGGCCTGGTCATTGTGGGGTGGGTCCCTTAGTGATCACCCCATCCCTGAAGGGTGGCCTGGCATTTGAGTACCGGCACCTTTTCCATTGTCTGCTAAAATTGACCCATGGACCCCATGATTTAATGAAAGAGCTCAAGCTTTACACACCAATTCTGCCTTTTCATAGATTCTGTGACTGGTTGCAGGGGGCCTGGCTATTGTGGGGTGGGTCTCTCAGTGATCACCCCATCCCGGAAGGGTGGCTTGGCATTTGAGTACCAGCACCTTTTCCATTGTCTGCTAAAATTGACCCATGGACCTCTAATGAAAGAGCTCAGGCTCTACACACCAATTCTGCCTTGTCATAGATTCTGTGACTGGTTGCAGGGTGCCTGGCTGTTATGGGATGAGTCCTCAGTG
This sequence comes from Microcaecilia unicolor, assembly GCF_901765095.1. Taxonomy (NCBI): domain Eukaryota; kingdom Metazoa; phylum Chordata; class Amphibia; order Gymnophiona; family Siphonopidae; genus Microcaecilia; species Microcaecilia unicolor. Next base: position 47,021,476 of record NC_044044.1, read on the forward strand.
ATCACCCAACCCCTGAAGGATGGCCTAGCATTTGAGTACCGGTACCTTTTTTGCTAGAACAAATGCGCTGGCTAAGATGGTTCCTCTGATTCTACCAAATGCTCCTCTGGGGATGTAGTGGTAAGAATTTGTTAGAACTGAGCACAATTTTATACCGCTTAATTTGTTTTGAATTAGGAATAAAAATACTGAGCTATAGTAGTAGATATATAATTTAGGGGTGCAGTAATTTGGAAAATAACATACTCCCCAGGGTAGTAGGGCGATCTAATCCCACAGTCGGGCTCCAGTACTGAAAAACAAGAGTCAGAACAGGGGTTCTCAATCTAATCCTCGGGGCACACCTAGTCAGGTTTTCAGGATACCAATAATACCCCATGATAACGACATTAACCCTAACTATATCTCCCACCTCACTCCCCTCTCCATTGCCTATTTCTGCCTATTCATCTTGCCTTTTATTCTGACATATTTTACTTTTACCCTCTAATAATATTCTGTATTCCTTTTACTATGTAAGCCGCATTGAACCTGCTTTGAGTGGGAAAGTGCAGGGTACAAATGTAATAATAATAATCTACTATAATAAAACTCACCCTCAACGTTCTGAAGACACTGACGTCACTGCAGGCACTCACACACCGGTTCGTAAGTTCATGGTGGTGAAGCCACAACACTGACCATGTCTCCGTGCCCCGCCCTCGCGTCACACGTGATGACGTCGAGGGCGGAACAATTACAAAAAAACGAAAAAGAATGAACGGGGAGGAGTAGGGAAACACGCGGAGCTTGTTTCCCTACTCCTACCCTTCGAACGAATCGCTGCAGACTGCCAAAGAAAACCGCCCAAGGACGTGCCCAAACGAAGCCATCTCTCTGTGCCCATGTCTCCTAGCCCCGCCCTCACATCTAACGTTATGACGTCGAGGGCGGAGACACGGCCAGAGAGAGATGGCTTCAACCAACGAACCCTACAGTGACCACAAAGGCCCAGCTACCCTCCAACCACCCCTCCACAAATGGCCCCGCCACAATCGCCGTCGTCGTCGACGCCGCTCCCACCCTCCACTCACCCCTCTCCGTCTGCCACCGGACAAAGTGGTGAGTTACAGGGGAGTGGGAGAGGAGAGGGAGGACAGCCTGGAGGACAGGAAAGGAGCGCGTGGGACTCGGGAGAGAGAGAGAGACAGCAACAGAGGGAGGGGGGAGCCCTTGCTAGCGCCCGTTTCATTTCAGGCAGAAACGGGCCTTTTTTTTTTACTAGTAATAATAATAAAATATTAACTGCAATATTAAATGCAAAGAAAAAAAGACAAAGTATCCTTTAAAGAGCTTACAGTCTAAGTCGATACTTGAAGCACCTGTGTGGATTGCCCAAAGTCACAGGAGTGTCAATACGTCAGTGTGGAATTGGGATTTGAAGACTAACTTTTGGCCCACTGTTTATCTGCTGAATCACTTTTGTAAATCCCTCTCACTTACCTCTGGAGTCAGTTTAGATCCCATTAAAGATTATTCAGCGATTCCCAGATACCTTGGTATGGATTACAAGTTTCTCTATTTATTTTCTACGTTAAAACCCTCCCATGGATACAGTCATCGCATTCAGGATGCATTCATTCTATAGCAGGTGGGGAGTGGGGACTCGGGAAACCCAGAAATGGTCATGCTAGTTAGAACTGTTGTTAAGTACATAAGTAATGCCATACTGGGAAAAGACCAAGGGTCCATCGAGCCCAGCATCCTGTCCACGACAGCGGCCAATCCAGGCCAAGGGCACCTGGCAAGCTTCCCAAACGTACAAACATTCTATACATGTTATTCCTGGAATTTTGGAGTTTTCCAAGTCCGTTTAGTAGCGGTTGTTTGGTGTTTGTTTGTTTGTTTTTTAGGTATCTGTCCTATATTTTTCCATATGTTAAATTCAGAGAAGCACAGGTGCACATTGGGTGCAGATGCGATCCACATAATTAGCATCTCATAAGTGTTTGGAAGCTTCTACCGAACACTGGGCGAGTTGCACTGACCAAGGTGCTGAAATGTTTCGCGCTTTACCTAACCAAATACAGAGGACATGTCTAATCCTCTATCCACTTTTTTATGTAAGCGAGACCCAATTTTATTTCATATCGATGAACTGGGCAGCTCTCTGAGCGAGGTGTTCTTGACAGTGGCTCACATGGGTCAGGTAATGATATGCTGAAGGCACCAACCGAATGGAGAAAGCCTAGAGGCTGGAAACACTAGACTTGAGGGGAACTAACACAGATATGAATAGCCACTGCTACTATTTAACATTTCTATAGCGCTACAAGCCACGTTTCACGTACTTGAAAACATTTGACAGACAGCTCAGTTATATGTCTGGTTTGTGCAGCGCTGCGTACGCTTTGTAGCGCTATAAAATGCTAAATAGTAGTCATAGTAGTAATCCTGGAACGTTGTGTTGCAAAAAAAAAAGTAAAATCATTGCTCTTCTGGGAGGTTGAAAAAGTCACATTTTTTTGGGAGGTTGTAAAAGTCACATTTTAATTCATTTTTAAAACCAATCTAAAGCGTGGACTATTTTGTTGCAAAAAACATTTCAATGATCTAGTCTGTAAAAGTCAAATTTGAATTAATCTCTGAACCATTTTAAAGCCTGCGATAGTTTCTCGTAAAAATATTGCATTGACGTTTTGGTGTTTTCTTTGGCTTGAGGGACTCAAATGTATATGTTGTCCTTTCATGGAATTATTTTTCATTGTGGAATTCTCAGATTTTCAGATACAAGTGTGTGTACCTGAATCTATTTACAAGCTTATACTTTGTTCTTCCAGTTACAAAAAAAAAAAATCATTGCTGTTCTGGGAGGTTGAAAAAAGTCACACTTTTTGGGAGGTTGTAAAAGTCACACTTTAATTCATTTTTAAAACCAATCTAAAGCGTGGAATATTTTGTTGCAAAAAAACATTTCATTGATCTAGTCTGTAAAAGTCAAATTTGAATGACTCTCTGAACCATTTTAAAGCCTGCGATATTTTCTTGTAAAAATATGGCATTTTCTTTGGCTTGTGGGACTCAAATGTATATGTTGTCCTTTCATTGAATTCTTTTTCATTGTGCAATTCTCAGTAAAAAAAATAAATAAATAAAAAAGTTTAGCTTGAGTGATCTGCAGCGGGACCTGCTGAAGACAACTCGAGCTAAACTTTATTAAATCAGCCCCAAGGCTGCAAACGGCGAGGAGCTGCGCAAAGCAAGCGCGCGACTGTCGGCTCCGCCCACCTAACTCCTTGGTTGGTTCTCCCTGGACAGATTGGCTCTTGCGGCCCCACAATTGCAGTGACTCTCCCGTGACGTCACTGACCCGGCAAGGAGGTGCGCAAAGCAAGCGCGCGACTGTCGGCTCCGCCCACCTAACTCCTTGGTTGGTTCTCCCTGGACAGATTGGCTCTTGCGGCCCCACAATTGCAGTGACTCTCCCGTGACGTCACTGACCCGGCAAGGAAGTGCGCAAAGCAAGCGCGCGACTGTCGGCTCCGCCCACCTAACTCCTTGGTTGGTTCTCCCTGGACAGATTGGCTCTTGCGGCCCCACAATTGCAGTGACTCTCCCGTGACGTCACTGACCCGGCAAGGAAGTGCGCAAAGCAAGCGCGCGACTGTCGGCTCCGCCCATCTAACTCAGTTGGCTCCGCCGGTCTCCTGCCCCCTCTGACGTTACTTCCTGTTCCGGGGCAGGGGAGAGACTCAGACGCTGTGTTGTGTCTTGTGTGCTAGGAGGAAAGCTGGTGGGGAGGCAGGCAGGCAGGCAGGCAAGCAAGCAAACAGGCAGGCAAACAAGCAAACAAGTTACTGAAATAGACTATTCAAAGCACGACAAAATTCAGTTTTAAATACCTATGTTGCAGTAGTAACAAGGCAGTCCACCTTTGTTACACATTAAGAGTGAACATGGGTTACTGGGTACATCAAGGAATTGGGTGGCATTAAGCAGTAAAATGCAGCCACCTCTCATGCATGTGATGTAAAAAAAAAACCCTTGTGCTGCTGCACCTGTTGGTAGGTTCGTGGGCAGTGATGAAGATACTTTTTAGAAACTATATTAATTATCCTCTCTCCTTCTGACACACCCATTATCTCCTCTAATGACTCTGGCTGCCTTTCTCTGGTTTCCCCCAGAGAGGCTTGTATGGATTTCTGCTTGGCTCAGCTTCGTTCTCACACTCAAAGAGTTTCACTAATGGAGGCCCTCTGAGGGTGCAACATCTCTTAATGATTCATTTACAATTGGCCTCCCTCTCAGCCCAAGGATTGTCACCAATCGGGAGGCTCCCTGAGTTGGTGCATCTTGCACCTTTGCCAGCCGTATTCAGATCCAGCCAAAAACTCACCTTTGAAAGCTGTCTTTAAATCTTAAAACTCACCATCCACAATGTTGGTTTTTTTTAAAAAACATATTCTAACCTTGGTTCTCTAATAGTTACATTTTCTGTTTGTTCCCTGTGCGTGTCTTGACTGAACTGTAAGCTCCACAAAGTAGGGACCATCTCATGTATACGTGTCCACCTCTGTGTATATCCCGAAACACTGTAGACATGATAAGGATTGGGAGCATATATGCTTTGAGATATCAAGTCAGAATGGCAGCCTTTTATTTTTATTTATTTGCACATTTATACCCCACGTTTTCCAGGCCCAAAGTGGCTTACAATGTACTGTTAGGCTATCGCCAGATCAGAGGTGATACGGTTACAATTAAATTAGATAGAAGAAACAGGGAAAGAAGAAAATAGGGAAAGGATTAAAAAAAAGTCTAAAATGGTCTGAAGAAATGTTGTTAAATATAGGGAATTTAATATTTTATCTAATCTTATTCTTCACTATCTTCATTTTGTAATACCTCTCTCTTACCTTTGTCCCTGGGGCTTCTCTCATGGGCCATGTCTCTTAGGTCAATCTCTCAAATTTATTGCTAAAGCTTATAGGCCCCTTTTACCAAGCAGTGGTAAGCACCAGTGCATGCTTACCGCATGCTCAAAGTCACTATCATGGGATATGCTCAAGCATTGTGCAGCAGTTCTGGGATTGGCACACGCCAATCCCGCAATAAAAAATATATAAAATATTTAGTTTGGGGGGCAGAGAGCAGGCATGCCCTTTGCTAATTGGTTGGCACAGGCAAATCGACGCATGCTGCCAGTTAGCATGTGGTTAACGTGAGTTCTTACTGCCTACAAAATAGGTGGCAGTAAGGTTCACACGGTAATGGCCATTCTTTATTTGGGAAATTAGCACATGGCCATTGATAGAAAAAAAAAAAAGAAACTGTGGACATTTACAGCTGTGCTAAAAGTGACCTCAGTGTGTAGGAAACCCACATGCTACAAATAGCACAGGACACGTTTTAGCACATCTTTTTACAAGGGCCCCATAGAGATTGTGGCATCGCACCTATGAGGTACTGAACCTTCAGATATGGTATAGAAATCTTCCAGGTATTTGAATATTTCTGTCATATCCCAGGCACCAAAAATGCACATGACCTGAGCTGATCAGATCCTCTTTGGGGTGATATCGCCAAATATTTATTTATTTATGGTTCATTTATACCCTACAGTTTCCCACAATTGCAGGCACAATGTGGCTTACATGAATTACAAAAGTGGAGAAGTACAACACATGAATTTTACAGCAGAATAAGGAGAGAACACTAACAACAATTAGGGTGACTAATAAGCAGAATTACTAATGGAGTAAGTTTTTTCAAAAAGGAACGTTTTCAACATCTTCTTGAAAAGGTGATGATCAGATTGAGATTTTAGGTTCAGAGGTAAAGCATTCCAAGTCTTCGGGCTGGAGTAGGGAAAAGTAGAGGCAAAAAGAAGGTTGTATTTGAAGTTGGAGATAGGTGCGGGCAAATACATTAGTTTGCTACATACCGTGACTGTATTGAACCTCACTGCTAAGCCTTCATAGAGTGTGATCCCAGTCTCATATTTACTGCTAATGGTCATCATTGCATCATGCCAAAGAGAGCTGCTTTCTGGAGTTTGTAAGATGTAACATGAATAGACAACATTAAGGTGCACTTGGAAGTTTTTTTTTTAAGCCTATGACACCCAATAGGAGGGGAAATATTATTTTCTCAGTCTCTGCTTTTCGTGGCATTGAGGATCTTCTCTGACTCAATGTCAAGTTATTTTTGGTGCTGTTCTGGACTCAGGAAATTGACAGAATTTAAAAATGATGACTTAACTCATAAGTACAGAAGTGTTGCCATACTGGGACAGACTGAAAGTCCATCAAGCCCAGCATCCTGTTCCAATCCAGGTTATAAGTACCTGGCAAGATCCCAAAACAGTACAATACATTTTATGCTGCTTATCCTAGAAATAAGCAGTGGATTTTCCCCAAATCCATCTTACGGACTTTTCTTTTAGGAACCTATCCAAACTTTTTTAAAACCCCGCTAAGCTAACTGCTTTTACCACATTCTCTGACAATGTATTCTAGAGTTTAATTACATGTTGAGTGAAGAAATATTTTCTCCGATTTGTTTTAAATTTACTACTTTGTAGCTTCATTGCGTGCCCCCTATTCCTAGTATTTTTGGAAAGAGTAAACAAGCAATTCACATCTACCCGTTCCACTCCACTCAGTATTTTATAGACCTCTATGAAATCTCCCCTCACCTGTCTTTTCTCCAAGCTGAAGAGCCCTAGCTGCTTTAGCCTACTCGTCCCATCCTCTTTATTGTTTTCGTCACCCTTTTCTGTACCTTTTCTAATTCCACTATATCTTTTTTGAGATGCGGCGACCAGAATTGCACACAGTATTCGAAGTGCGGTCGCACCATCTAGCGATACAAAGGGATTATAACATCCTCATTTTTGTTTTCCATTCCTTTCCTAGTAATAACTAACATTCTATTTGCTTTCTTAGCCACCACCGCACACTCAGCAGAGGGTTTCAACGTATCATCAACGATGACACCTAGATCCCTTTCCTGGTCAGTGACTCCCAATGTGGAACCTTGCGTCACATAACTATAATTCAGGTTCCTCTTTCCCCACATACATCACTTTGCATTTGCTCGTGTTAAGCGTCATCTGCCATTTGGATGCCCAGTCTTGTAAGGTCCTCTTGTAATTTTTCACAGTCATCTTGTGATTTAACAACTTTGAATAACTTTAGGGCATCAGCAAATTTAATTACCTCACTAGTTACTCCCATCTCTAGATCATTTATAAATATGATAATAAATAGAAATAAAATAAAACAGAGAAAAGAAAATAAGGTGATACCTTTTTTACTGAATTAAGTTAATACATTTTTTGATTAGCTTTTGAAGGTAACCCTTCTTCAGATCAGAAATAAGCACATTTTGATAAATAACAGTATATATAAGTGAAACATCAAAGCATTTCAATGACAGTCTTCACAGGAGGAAGGTGGGGTGAGTAAGATGTGAAACATTGGAGCTGGGTGGATGAGAGGCAGAGATGCATGTAGATAAGAGGGTGACAAAGCAGTAGAATTTTATGGTTTATAATGGGCTAAGAAACCGGAAGAGACATTTTTGAATACACGTCAGATTAAATTCCTAAAATACTACTGATATATTGTACCCTGGTATGACAGTGTCCTACTGGTTATCCTGCTTCCACCAGGTTTCAGAGATACCTATTATATCTAATTTTTCATTGAGTACAATATATTCTAACTCTGTCTTATTTCGTAAGCTTCTGTCAAAAGGTGGGATATTCCTGTAGAGTTAAGGGAAAGGGTGGGAGATGACAAAGATGAGACAGGCTGGTGGGGGAGAGATATGGGGGCAAGTGGACAGTTTGGGTGCCAGAGAGGTACTTATTTTTCAATAAATACTATGGTAGCACGTGTGCCCATCTGTCATTTGAGACCTTTATTGCCAAAATGGATGAGAGAAAACCAGGAGTATAGGGTAAATCAGGGGCTCTCCATCTAACTTGGCTATTGGCTGAGAAAGGAAGGAGGAGAAGAGGACTGGGCACAGAAATTACAGCTCTAAAATTTTCAGAAATGAAGACTTTATACCATTTTTGAATGATGAAGGGTAGACAAACCTGCTTGCTGTGATGATGTGATCTTTTGGAAATGCTACAAAGTAGACCAAAGATGCAGCTTCCTTTTAAAGCTTCAGGTGCTAACTTCAGCCCTCTGCTCTAATATATGTCCACCACTCATGATGTATTGTAAGCCACATTGAGCCTGCAAAAAGGTGGGAAAATGTGGGATACAAATGCAATAAAGAAAGAAAGAAAGAAACTAGGGACCTGACCCTCAGCTTGCTGAATGTTCAGGTTTTGATTTAAGGATTTTTAAAGAGTAGCCTAGTGGTTAGTGCAGTGGACTTTGATCCTAGGGAACTGAGTTTGATTCCCACTGTAGTTTCTTGTGACTCTGGGCAAGTCACTTAACCCTCCATTGCCCCTGGTACAAAATAAGTATCTGAATATATGTAAACCGCTTTGAATGTAGTTGCAAAAACCTCAGAAAGGTGGTATATCAAGTCCCATTTCCCTTTCCCCTTTACAGACTCTGAAATCTTTTGCTGAGGTGAGGCCCCACACCAAAATCTCTTGCTTAGGTGATTCAGCTGAGGGGGTTTTAAAAGCTCTAGGACTTTATTAGTTTTGGTCTGTTCTTTCTTTGATATAAGATATTGTAGTCTTACAAAGGCTCTCCTGGATCAGCACTTCAAATCGTGATTTTATAAGCTTTTTAAAAAGACCTGGAGCGGAATACAAACCAGGCTTCAAATCCCTTATTCCCACTGACATTCTTTTCTAGCATGGACGTCACTAGGCAGGTATTTTTATAAGAAGGTGCCTATGTAGAAGGTCCAGAGATTTAATTTTATTCAAGTATTTCTACTCTGCTTAACCTAACACGTCAAAGTGGATCGCTAAATCCAACTACATGTATGCAATACACTTGCTACAGTCTGCCTTTACAAAATGCACCCAGAACCAGCCCCAATGTCATACACACAAATTTAAAAGGCAATTTTTAGAAATAATGTGCAGCAGTTCCATGCATCTTGCACGCACAAGGGAGTGCCTGTTTTGGTGGTCATGCATGCTAATGTACTGCACGCTATTCAGTAAGGAAGCACGAAAGGGGGCATACATATATGTGGGGCATGGGCAGGCAATGGACGTGTCCACTATCAATGCATGCATCTTATAGAATGCTATTGGATGTGCACATTGAGAGATGCATTTAGGTCTGTCTTCTTACTCCTTCCATTGACTTGGTGGAAATGAGCATGCCTTCCTTTTGGGCATGCCAATGTGGGCTTGTGATAATATTCTGGAAGTGAATTAGGGTACCCTGATTCTGTAATAGAATTGGGGCTCCCTGTGTTGTATCAGGGCAGGGCTAGAGTCATTGATCAGAGACACTGCTCTGCTGGCCATGGGTCCTCCTTATCACATCCCATCTGTGCGGAAACAGGAAGTTTCTCTTGATCGCTGCTGCCTGCCGTTCAATGACTCCAGGCAAGTAGAGGACTGGGGGTGGGGGGAAAGGTGTGACAGTGGCTGTGATGGCAGGATGGGCAGCAGCAGTGAACCCCTTAACATTATTTGCTGCATGCCCGGCTTTGTCTCTCGGTGGCCCTGTATCAGGGACCCAAAAGGAAGGTGCCGCTGTAAAGACCTGCCCCTTATACCTTCTGTGAAAGAGTACATTTGTGTGTGGCGTTCTAATCTGCATTTCTACCCAATCATTTCATAAAATATGTATGTCCATTACAACTCCACCCCCCCTTCTCTGCCCATACTATGTCCCCTAGCTATGCCTATCTATAACATACATATAAACACATGCTATCTTTTCAGCATCCATATCTATACCAATGTACACAGCCCTGCAGTTTTGTGAAAGCTCTTTTCCAGGCTTTGCATGCAGAAAAACTTTATAAATCCCCCCTTCAATTTCTCATTGCTCTGAGAACCCATTTTACAAGGGACTTACCTGCAAAATGTTGCTAGCCATTTTGAGCTACATTAGAAATGGCAGTCTTGAAATCAGAAGATTCGTTCTATGATTTGTATTGTGTCTACCAGATGTGCACAGTTGTGTAATTGGCATTAATATATTTAAAATCAAGTCTCACCAATATCTACAAACTCTAAAATATCAAATGAGACAAGGATTATATCTTCAGGACCTCAATGGAGAAGCTCAATGGAAGTTAGATTCTCTTTCCAATGAGACTCGTTTCCCCTTTATCATACTGGTCCAATTTTTAAATTAAAATTTTTAAAAGAAACCTATGAAAAAAATGTCAAAAGTTCAGTCTCTTTTGTTGAATCTATGAAGGTTCTTTTCAAAAGTTCAATCTCTTTTTTATAAATATTTTTATTGAGAATGAGTCAATGAGACTTATCTGATTGTGTCAACTGGGGGATTCCTTTTCTGACATGAAATCATGTTTCACCACAAGCTGCTTCACCACCACCATCTTAGCCAGACCAATCCTGCTGACCAGACCTGCTCCATTGTTTGAATTTTTTTTTTATAGTTTTGAAACCCAAATAAATAGTTGAATTAGGAAAACATTCTTATAGTTTAGGAAGACAAATATGTAAATACTTCCAGGAGGACCATCACCACCTCCCTCTATTGCCTCAGGTACAAACTTAGATTGTGTGAGCTCTCCTGGGACAGAGAAATATCCAGTGTACCTGAATGTAACTCACCTTGAGCTACTACTGAAAAAGGTGTGAGCAAAATCTAAATAAATAATAAATTAAAAATAATGGTGCAATCCATCATTTTGAGTTGGACTACTGTAAAATCATACTTGGGATGTTCAAAACAACTTTTAAAAAGGCTCCTCTGATTTTCCGCTTGACTTAGTTTCTTTTCTTTTGAATATGCCGAAGAGGAGGGGAAGAGCTGCCTCCCAGCAGCAAAGAACTCCTGCCTCATCGGGACCGATAATTCGGTATTTACAGAGGGGCGCAAGCTCGATAACACCGTCGGAAGGCGGCCTGCACGCTCAACCCAGGATTGGAGACAGTGGGCAGAGCAATGGGCTGGAAGTTTCTTTGAGCCCCGACGGAAGAGAACCGCTTCCTCAACCGGTGAGCAGCAGTTCTCCGATACCGGCGCCAGTAGACCCGAGTACCGAAGCGTCTGTGGGTCCTTCGGGGCGGGAGGCAAGTCTACCAGTATCAGAGGAAATGGGGAGTCTTGTAATCCCCATTTCAACTGCACACACCGCTACGAGACCTAACGAGGATTTGAGAGGAGCGGCTGGAACGGAGAAAACACAACAACTTGGTGAGCCAGAGGATATTTTGATTGCAAGTTTTCAAAGTAAGCATGTGGAAGTAACATTAGATAGTTTGTGGCCTGCTGATTGCAGATCTTGGTAAGGCATTATGCCCCCAAATAACTAAAATGAAAGCAGAAATGTTTGTGGTTCATGGGAAAGTAAGAGAAATGGAGACTGAGGTTAAAACGTTGTCATTACAAGCTAATAAATTGGAGAGAGAATTTCAACAGATACAGACAGTACAAATGACGATGGTTAAAGACTTAGTAAACCTGAGGAGGAACTCAGAATTGCTTGAAAATGCTTCTAGAGGCAATAATTTGCGTTTTATCAATTTTCCTTTTCCACCTGTGATTTCACGAAGGGAAATGTTAACGTCTTATTTCAAAGACGTTTTGGATATAACTGATGAACATATATTCCACCAGTGGTACCGGTCTTTTACATTCCCGTAAAGATACAAGGTAACCAACAAAAACGAGATTTTGAAAACAATCGAGTGTTGGATGTTTCGGCTTTGCTGGAAACTTCGGACACAGAGCAAGTAACAGCATCCACGCTATTAGTCAGGTTTGCGTTACCCTCGGATAAGGTCCGGATACTAAAAAACGTTTTTTTCAGAAACGAGAAAAATCTTTTAAAGGATTGTTTATTCGGGTATTTCCAGACCTGGCAAGAGAAACACAAAAACGAAGACAAAAAGTTTTGCAAGTGAAACAGGAAACGTTGCAGATAGGAGCAACTTTTTATTTAAAATATCCCTGCAAATGTTTGGTTACTTATCAATCAGTAAAATATGTGTATTTTGATCCTTCGCAACTGATCTCCTTTATAACATCAAAAAGGGCCTCTTAAGGGAAAATTTAATTGAGCTTGTAAACGAATACGTCTCTGATTTAAGTTTGTTTATTTATTTATTTGTAGCATTTGTATCCCACATTTTCCCACCTATTTGCAGGCTCAATGTGGCTGACATTATGCTGTGATGGCGATGGCCATTTCCGGGTACAGAATTTCAATTGATAATACATTTAGTTGTATACATACATGGTAAAGAGGAATACATTATGACATTGCATAGAGGTTTCTTCTACTACTACTACTACTACTATTTAGCATTTCTATAGCGCTACAAGGCGTACGCAGCGCTGCACAAACATAGTTTCTAAGTGAGAAAATGAGTTGTAGCATAAGTTAGGTCGTCAGCTATAGAGATGTCATCTTCAATTTAGGAAATAGATTGGTAGTGCGTATTGTGTAGCTTTCTTTAATAGCAGTGAGGTTAAACAGTCAAGTGACAAGAGTTCGGTTTTGTCTAGTTCGTGTAAAGTCTATTTATTTTGTATATAAGATGGAACATTATGGTAGGCCTTCTTGAACAGGTTCGTTTTCAGTAGTCTACGGAAGATTGTTAGGTCATGTATTGATTTTATGGCCTTCGGTAATGCGTTCCATAGTTGCGTGCATACGTAGGAGAAGCTGGATGCGTATGTGGATTTATATTTCAGTCCTTTGCAACTGGGGTAGTGGCGATTGAGGAATGTTCGAGTTGCTCTTTTTGCATTCCTAGTAGGCAAGTCTACGAGGTCTGACATATAGGTCGGAGCTTCCCCTTGAACGATTTTGTGGAACAGGGTACAAACTTTGAAAGCAATTAGTTCTTTTAAAGGGAGCCAGTGTAGCTTTTCTCTTAGGGGTTTGGTGCTTTCGTATTTCGCTTTCCCAAATATGAGTCTGGCTGCTGTGTTTTGAGCTGTCTGAAGCTTCTTAATGACTTGTTCTTTGCAACCGGCATAGATGGCATTGCAATAATCTAGATGACTTAGCACCATCGATTGTACCAGGCTACGGAATATTTCCCTTGGGAAGAAAGGTTTGATCTTTTTAAGTTTCCACATTGAGTAGAACATATTTCCTTTTTTTCTCTCCATAGTTAGAATATTGGACTCCTCTGTTGTGGACTTTAAGAACGCTAATAAAGAATTTATATAATTTCCTTTATCTATTATCTTTTTGATTCCTTTAGGTCTATACAATGTATTAGCAGTACTTTCCTATCAAGTGATTTAACTTGTTATGTCTATATTAATAAATGCAATTAAAAAATAGTTTATATTCCCTGTTTGAACAAACCATATTTCATTTCAATTGCTTCCCAATTACTGGTGTTGACACCCAATCTCCACTAAACTTCTGTGGATCAATTCCTTATGAACAAGATTCCTTTGTGTTTATTCCACACATTTATTTATTTATTTGTTGCATTTGTATCTCACATTTTCCACCTATTTGCAGGCTCAATGTGGCAAAGATGGTTTCCTAAAGGGCAAGTCCATAAACTGCTACTAAATGGACTTGGGAAAAATCCACAATTCCGGGAATAACATGTATAGAATGTTTGTACGTTTGGGAAGCTTGCCAGGTGCCCTTGGCCTGGATTGGCCGCTGTCGTGGACAGGATGCTGGGCTCTATGGACCCTTGGTTTTTCCCAGTGTGGCATTACTTATGTACTTATGCTTACAATGTTCTGTTATGGCATTCGCCATTCCAGGGTACGGGTACAACAGGTATTACATAGAGACATGGATGTCATAATTGAATTACATATTACATAGAAACATGGATGTCATAATTGAATTAAGCAGACAGATCTAGTGAGAAATCATTCGGAATAGAGGTAGAGTGGTGCTATGTTCCAGTTTTAGTTATTGATCATTGTTGTAAGCCTTGTTGAAGAGATATGTCTTTCGAGATTTACGAAAGTTGGTATGGTTCCATTTTACTTCTATGAACATTTCAAGTTAGCAATAAATAACACTTCCTAGTGGGTGGATAGGTTTTCTCAATCACTGAAAATCTCCAAGTATAAGCACACCCAGTGCTCCCTATATTCCAATGTAGTGCCAAACATACTGTCAACAGCCGAGTCTCTCTTCGTGTTCTAATACAAAAATTCACAAAGTGATTAGACCTTCTTCATGTCCTTGCCGATAAAGCACTAATACTCACACACTCACACAATAACTCATATGTTCTATCATACTCCTACCTCTAAACAACTGAGGATCTATTATAAAGATATAAACGTATATTTTTTTCATGTAATATGATACTAGAACATAAGCTTATCCACCCTCTAGGAAGTGTCTTTATTTTTTTATTTGTTACATTTGTATCCCACATTTTCCCACCTATTTGTAGGCTCAATGTGGCTTTCATAGTACCGGAGAGGCATTTGCAGACTCCGGTGTAAACAAATACAAAGTGATATTGTGGTAAGATAAAGTTCATGTGGCACAGCCACATTAGGGAATCGTACAACGGAAGAGTTGTGTTATGCCCATTACGTACTTTAGTTTTGTTGTGTTGGAGAGATCAGGCATTTATGTTGGACTGGTAGGGTATGCCTTTTTAAACAGGTTAGTTTTTTCTGGAAGTTTATGTGGTCATATGTAGTTTTCAAGGCTTTTGGTAATGCGTTCCACAGTTGTGTGCTTATGTAGGAGAAACTGGATGCATAAGGCGGTTAGCTTGGCAGAGTACAAAAAGAGGTTGGACGGTGTCCTAAAGGACAAGTCCATAGACCGCTACTAAATGGACTTGGGAAAAATCCACAATTTCAGGAATAACTTGTATAAAATATTTGTACGTTTGGGTAGCTTGCCAGGTGCCCTTGACCTGGATTGGCTGCTGTCGGGGACAGGATGCTGGGCTCAATGGACCTTTGGTCTTTTCCCAGTATGGCATTACTTATGTACTTATATATTTGAGTCCTTTGCAGCTTGGGTAGTGCAGATTTATGTATGTTCGTGTTGATTCGGATGTGTTTCTAGTTGGTAGGTCGATCAAGTCTGTCATGTATCCCGGGGCTTCACCATAGATAATTTTGTGAACCAGAGTGCAAATTTTGAAAGCAATGCGTCCTTTGATTGGGAGCCAGTGTAGTTTTTCACAGAGGGGTTTTGTGCATTCAAATTGCGTTTTTCCAAAGATAAGTCTAGCTGCCTTGTTTTGAGCGGTCTGAAGTTTCTTTAATGTTTGTTCTTTGCATCCCGCATAAATTCCGTTGCAGTAGTCTACATGGCTTAGTACCACTGATTGTATCAGGTTGCGAAATGTTCCCCTCGGGAAGAATGGTTTCACGATCTTGAGTTTCCACATTGAGTGGAACATTTTCTTTGTTGTGGATGTCACTTGGCTCTCTAGTGTTAGGTTGCGGTCCAATGTAACGCCGAGGATTTTTAGGCTGTCTGAGATAGGGAGGGTGTAATCTGGGGTGTTGATAATTGTGGGGTTGTCTGCGCTGTGTTGGGATGAGAGGATAAGACAGTGTGTTTTTTCTTTGTTGAGTTCTAGTTGAAATGCATTTGCCCAAGAGTCCATGATGTTCAAGCTGATCATGATTTCGTTAGTGATTTCTTGTCAGTTTAGATTTGTAAGGAATGTATATTGAGACATCGTCTGCATAGATGAATGGGTTAAGGCCTTGGTTGGATAAGGACTTGGCTAGTCTTTGACCTTATGGTGATATTCCTCTTGGGTGAGTTATTGCTCTGAGAATTTCTCCTATTTAAAAAAAAACCTGGTTTGGTTGTTGTTTCATTGTTTAATTACTTACCAGTGGTATTAGTTGGGATTATATATTAATGTATTTCCAAAGGACATTGTTCAAGTGTAATGTTGATCCACAGGATAACAGTAATGCTTTATATTCTTAGAAACAGTAATATTTGATGATGTGATGCAATGCAGACTGACAGGAAGTCTACTTTCACTCCAGGGTTGTCTGATATGTTCTGTGCTTGTAACTGATGTAGTTTTTGCTTGTAAGAAAGTTTATTGGAAATAGAATAGAAACAAGGAGAAATAAAATAAAATCCAGGAATGCAAAAAAAAATACTTTTTGGGTTGTAATTTCCCCTTTCACCCTCCCAGCACACAAATACACATAGGCTTTCAACTTGTTGAAAATACAAAGGATAGTATGACATTTTGATGTTGCTGACTGTGAAAAGGCCAGTGAGCTCATAGTGTAAGATGACACCTGCTTTCTGAAACCCCACAAGCACACAGACCCATCTCTGCAGGGGGCACAGGGGAGGGGGGAGGGGTTTCTCAGTAACCTGATCGCTGCTCTGAGGAGCCAAATGCCACCTCCAGGAAACACCCCTCCCAAATTATCTAGAGAGAGAGAAGGAAGTGCAGAAAACTTACTAAGCTTCAGGGGGGGGGGGGGGGGGGGGAGAAGCCCATCCTTTTCAAGCTGCTTTTAAATCTTAACTCTCTATTTGCCTGTTTAATACCCAAGTTGTTTTAATCATTCCCATAAAAGAAAGGAAACCCCCTAGTCTCTCATTAGTCTGTTTGTCTGTCTTGAATAGTTTGTAAGCTCTGTTGAGCAGGGACTGTCTCTTATGTGTTTGCGTACAGTGCAGTATCCCTGGGATTCTCTATCGCACCTTAATTTCTGTACAGGTCAAAGCATATTCTATACCAGTGTATGTAACTTAGGGGTCTTTTTACTAAGGTGCACTGAAAAATGGCTTGTGGTAGTGTAGGCACGGGTTTTGGGTGTGCGCTGATCCATTTTTCAGCCTGCCTGTGAAGAAGGCCTTTTTACATAAGTACATAAGTAATGCCACACTGGGAAAAGACCAAGGGTCCATCGAGCCCAGCATCCTCTCCACGACAGCGGCCAATCCAGGCCAAGGGCACCTGGCGAGCTTCCCAAAATGTACAAACATTCTATACATGTTATTCCTGGAATTGTGGATTTTTTTCCCAAGTCCATTTAGTACTTGTCCTTTAGGAAACCGTCTAACCCCTTTTTAAACTCTGCCAAGCTAACCGCCTTCACCACATTCTCCGGCAACGAATTCCAGAAAAGGTTTGTTTGCGGATTGATACCTTTCAAATATGTGAACGTCTGTATCATGTCACCCCTGTTTCTCCTTTCTTCCAAGATATACATGTTCAGGTTTTCAAGTCTTAGGCACAGATCTGCCATATTCTACAACAATGCGCAAATTCTAGGAATGCTCTTGATCCACCCATGCCCCTCCCATGGCCACACTCCCTTTTCAGATCCACATTAGAGCTACTTAATGCTGCGTTCCACATTAGGAGTTGCCACCCAAGAAAATAATCTAGATGTCATCGTGGACAATATATGGTCTGGCCCCAACCTACATGACCGAACTTATCGACATTACCAACTAGAAACATCATCGAATCATCAAGAACGTTTCTAAACCTGCATTACCCAAACTGTAAAGGACTAAAATACAAATCAACATATGCATCCAGCTTTTCCTACATTTGCACCCAGCTCTGGAACACTTTACCTAGAAACATTAGAACTGCAAACACCCATCTATAATTTCGAAAAGACCTCAAGACTCACCTCTTCCGGAAAGGCTACCCAGCAGACCTGAACTAATTCATGAACAATGCATCACATCTTTCGATCTAAGAAATGAACAATACCCCTTCCACATAATCCTATTACTTCAAACTGTACGAATTTTACCACTCCAGTTATAATTAAGTGTACTTCTACCCTTATCCTACTCTGTATTGCTCACTAGAAGCTGTAGTCCCATCCCCGGAGACTTATCAGCCTCACTGGGATTTCTTTTCTCTATATGCTACTATATATTCGTCCCAGAGTTGTATTCTCTTTTCCGGAACCTTCTCAGCTCCCTTGCACCTACTGTTACTCTAATTTCCTTCCACTCTGTATATATTCCCGGAGTTGGTACTCTCCTCTCCAGAACCTGTAAGCCACATTGAGCCTACTGCTTTGCGGGAAAATGTGGGATACAAATGTAATAAATAAATAAATATTGAAAGCAGCCATTTGATGTAACTTCTGAAATATTAGACCAAACATAAACTACTTTAGTCCCATTTTCCCATCTAGTTGGCAATTCAAACGCCTCTTCACTAATATTATGATCTGATTTTAATAGCATGGTTCCTATATTCTCAACCTTAGTTCTAAAGTAACTAGCCAATTCCTCCATCGAGGGTTGCAATTCTTCTGAAATTTGAGTTAAACTTTGGGAGTTGGTAAGTGATCTAAAGATTTTAAATGGAATTTTGTTATCAATGCTTCTTAAAAGTAGGCAATTGACGAAATCTAAAAGTTGCAGATTCTTCATAGTTTCTAATAGTACAAAGATGACTCCACCATTCACAAAAGTTCCAATGAAATACTATAAGATGCTTGGCTAGAGCCATCATGATATCAAAAGGTTTTTGATATTGATCCTCAAGTGTAAGTTTAGGGGTTGAAGAACGAAGTATTATCACATCATATGTCAAACCAACAGGCGAGGAGAAGGGAATTATTGAAAGGGAAGGGAAATGGGACTTGATATACCGCCTTTCTGAGGTTTTTGCAACTACATTCGAAGCGGTTTACATATATTCAGGTACTTATTTTGTACCTGGGCCAATGGAGGGTTAAGTGACTTGCCCAGAGTCATAAGGAGCTGCAATGGGAATCGAACCCAGTTCTCCAGGATCAAAGTCCACTGCACTAACCACTAGGCTACTCCTCCACTCATTCCACCAATAAGAGCCAACCTCATCAGTGATGTCACAATGGCTTGATTGCCCGATACTTGGCTCACTTCTGATATTGTGATGTCATAAGGGAAAGGGAAATGGGACTTGATATACCGCCTTTCTGAGGTTTTTGCAACTACATTCAAAGCGGTTTACATATATTCAGGTCCTTATTTTGTACCAGGGGCAATGGAGGGTTAAGTGACTTGCCCAGAGTCACAAGGAGCTGCAGTGGACATATTCTTTTCCATATTAATTTCCAGTAGGTGGACACATGGGAACATTCAAAGAGTAGATGCTTCAGGTGACCGACAGGAGCAGAACAAGACCAACATTTTGGAGGAGATGTTGATCTGGTTAATTTAGACACTTTGAAAGGAGTCCAATAAGCTCTATGAAGAACAAAAAATGATGATTGTGTTATACCAGCAGAGAAAGTGGGTCTATAGGATTTAGACCAAAAGGTTAGCCAATCAATTTCATCATGACAGAACAATTTATTTATTTATTTATTGCATTTGTATCCCACATTATCCCACCTCTTTGCAGTCTCAATGTGGCTTACAATTCGTCATGGATACTGGAAACAGCAGTGAATATACATTTGGTTTACAGAGGGTTTTGTGTTACGTGGTGGTCAAATACATGATGGTGATAAAGCAAAAGACATTATAAGACAGTTCTGGAAGTTTTAAAGATTATACAGTTACACGTGTTGATCTTTGTGATATATCTTGTCGAAGAGATAGGTTTTCAATAGTTTGCGGAAACTGGTCAATTCATAGACCGTTTACAGGTTACGTGGCAACGCATTCCAGAGTTGCGTGCTCGTATAGGAAAAGGTAGATGCGTGCATTAATTTGTATTTCAGACCATTACACTTGGGAGGATGAAGATTAAGGAATGTGCGAGAAGGTTTTTTTGCGTTCCTGGGTGGTAGATCTATTAGGTCTGACATGTAGGCTGGGGCGTTACCATGGATGATTTTATGGACTAGGGTGCAAAGTTTGAACGTGATGCGTTCTTTTAGTGGGAACCAGTGTAGATTTTCTCCTAGGGGTTTCGCGCTTTCGTATTTTGATGTGCCGAATATTAGTTACAACTCCCATCTATGTTGGAGCTCAAGACAGGGGTTTGTGAAAGAGTCATGTATACATTTGTATATTCTCGATGCTTTCCTATTACCCATTAGCTTAGTACGACAAAAGGTAGTAAGATTAGCAGCATCTGACTGACCACCCGTGGTTTGTAACAAATTTTGATAGACATTAGAGAGGGAAAGCCAAGAATCAGCATTGTGAAGTTAAATTACATTGTAGACAAGCAGATTCAGCAGAAGTCACATCATTACATACAGTAATTTGAGATAATGACCATATACCTTTTTCCTGCCAGAGTGGCCAGTTTAAAGTAGAATTATTAATTTCTATTAATAGCCTATTAATTTCTGATAGTAAATCTTTTTAGTCTCAACATCTGCTGCTTTAAAGGAACCTATCATCACTCTCCTTTATTTTCAATTTTTTGTTATTATTTTTCTCCATGCCCTGATCTACGTAGCTCCCTCAATGAATGGTAATACCAGGGCAATTTCTTGCCTCTGGGTTTAGCCTTTGGCTCTTCTAAGGGAAACTGATCAAGGGGTCCTTTTACTAAGGTGCGCTGAAAAATGGGCTGTGCTGGTGTAGGCATGTGTTTTGGGCGCACGCAGATCCATTTTTCAGCGCGCCTGTAAAAAAAGGCCTTTTAAAAAAAATTTTGCCGAAAATGGACGTGTGGCAAAATAAAAATTGGCGCGCATTCATTTTGGGTCTGAGACCTTACCGCCACCCATTGACTTAGTGGTCAGGTCTCATGCAGTAACTGTGCGGTAATCGCCTGTGCACGTAGAATCATGATTACCTGCTCAGTTTCCGCCGTGTGCAGGAAAATAAAAATTATTTTCTGGAGCACCTAGCGGACGCATGTAAAAAATGAAATTACTGCCCGGACCACGCAGTAGCCAGGCGATAACTCCAACTTGACGTGCGTAGGATGCACATACGTGCCTTTGTGGCTAAGTAAAAGGGCCCCCTAATGCTTTACTAGCAGAGGTCATCCAGTTACTTAATAGCATAGAAGTGCTAACGTCTGCTAAATTCAGATGTGCCATTAAGTATAATCAAAAGTTCTCATTAACAATCCTCCTCCAAGGACTAAAATTAAATTTTTCTTTAAAAGACTTTTATGGTTGTAGGGTAGATACAAAGTAAAATTGGCAATATAATGGTCTGGCCATGCCACTGCCTTCCAATCAATCTTTGAATTTATAAAATGACTATCGGCGGCATAATCGAAAGAGAAGGACGCCCATCTTCCGACACAAATCGGGAGATGGGCGTCCTTCTCTCAAGGTTGCCCAAATCGGCATAATCGAAAGCCGATTTTGGGCGTCCTCAACTGCTTTCCGTCACGGAGACGACCAAAGTTGATGGGGGCGTGTCGGCAGTGTACCGAAGGTGGGACGGGGGCGTGGTTAAGAGGTGGGCGTCCTCGGCCGATAATGGAAAAAAGAAGGGCGTCCCTCACGAACATTTGGCCGACTTTACTTGGTCCAATTTTTTTCACGACCAAGCCTCGAAAAAGTGCCCGAACTGACCAGATGACCACTGGAGGGAATCGGGGATCACCTCCCCTTACTCCCCCAGTGGTCACCAACCCCCTCCCACCCAAAAAAATTTTAAAAACTTTTTTTGCCATCCTCTATGCCAGCCTCAAATGTCATACCCAGTTCCATCACAGCAGTATGCAGGTCCCTACAGCAGTTTTAGTGGGTGCAGTGCACTTCAGGCAGGTGGACCCAGGCCCATCCCCCCCTACCTGTTACACTTGTGCTGGTAAATGTGAGCCCTCCAAAACCCACCCAAAACCCACTGTACCCACATCTAGGTGCCCCCTTTACCCTTAAGGGCTATGGTAGTGTTGTACAGTTGTGTGGGTAGTGGGTTATGGGGGGGGGGGGTTGAAGACAAAACTGCTTGGTTTGACAGGTAAAGGTCATTGATTGGACAGAATAAGACTTGACAGAACTCTGATCTTCACCCTGGAATCTGTTTTTTCCCCCCAACAGTGTTATTGAGAACCAGAAGGACCTGAGCAGCTTAACTCAAGCTGATATGAAGAACTTCAAAGACCTGAAAAACTTGTGAGTCTCTCTCTGTCTCTGCTGCTTATGTCACAGCTCCAGGAAGCTGGAAGTGCCTTTCCCATTGATGCCAAGTTATCCTGGTCCAGGCTGGAGACTTTTTGGCCAGTCCTAGTTTTGAACTTACATCCCATAATGCATTGGGATGGAATGTTCAGAATTCCAGGTTTGTCCTAAGTAGAGAGGTGTGGTAGCCGTGTTAGTCCACTCTTAAAGGTTATCAATAGAAATCAAACAAAATAAAACATGGAAAAGAAAATAAGATGAAACCTTTTTTATTGGACATAACTTAATACATTTCTTGATTAGCTTTCGAAGGTTGCCCTTCTTCCTCAGATCGGAAATAAGCAAATGTGGTAGCAGATAGTATATATAAGAGAAACATCAAAGCATTTCATTGATATTCTAACAGGATGGTGTGGGAAGGTGAGAGGAGGGTGATAAACAGAGAAATAAACAGAGAAACAAAACTTTATGGTTTATAATGAGCTAGAAAACCCAGATCCTTATTAAGTCCTGTCTGTTTGTCCTAAAATTTCCAGCCTGGAACTGCGTAACTTGGCATCTCTGCTTTCCCTATTTGCATCAAAACGTGTCTTCTGTGCTAGACCATGACAGTGTCTGTTAGTAATGTGGTGAAAGCGTGAAGCCACCAAGTTCAGAGCAGCCCTTGGGAACCTCAACTAGTACATCCCATCCCTGCTAAAACAAATCTGCAAACTTCCAAAAAGAAGAAGGACACATACATAGTAAACATAGTAAACATAGTAGATGACGGCAGAAAAAGACCTGCACGGTCCATCCAGTCTGCCCAAGAAGATAAATTCATATGTGCTACTTTTTTATTTGTACTGCCCTCTTCAGTGCACAGACCCTATAAGTCTGCCCAGCACTATCCCCGCCTCCCAACCACCAACCCCGCCTCCCACCACCAGCTCTGGCACAGACCGTACAAGTCTGTCCAGCACTATCCCCGCCTCCCAACCACCAACCCCGCCTCCCACCACCAGCTCTGGCACAGACCGTATAAGTCTGCCCAGCACTAGTCCCACCTCCCAACCACCAGCCCTAGCACAGACCGTATAAGTCTGCCCAGCACTAGCCCTGCCTCCAAACCACCAGCTCTGCCACCCATTCTAGGCTAAGCTCCTGAGGATCCCTTCCTTCTGCACAGGATTCCTTTATGTTTATCCTACGCATGTTTGAATTCCGTTACCGTTTTCATCTCCACCACCTCCCGCGGGAGGGCACTCCAAGCATCCACCACCCTCTCCGTGAAAAAATACTTCCTGACATTCTTCTTGAGTCTGCCCCCCTTCAATCTCATTTCATGCCCTCTCATTCTACCGCCTTCCCATCTCCGGAAAAGGTTTGTTTGCGGATTAATACCTTTCAAATATTTGAACTCGTGCCTGGTTTACGTTATCAATGTAGCATACATTGTTTTGGTGAACCAGGTCCTTTACACTATTATCTATGCAGTGTGCACTCTTTTGGCAATCTGGTCCCTTCCCAATGATATAAATACAGCATGCACTTCTTTGGTGAACTGGGTCCCTTACACTGTTATCTGTGCACTCCTGTGATAAATTCTGTGGCTTTTCAGTTTTATTGCTACAGTGTGCATTGTAACACTTTCAGGCTTATTTTCGAAAGAGAAGGACGCCCATCTTTCAACACAAATCAGAAGATGGGCGTCCTTCTCCCAGGGTCGCCTAAATCGGCATTATCGAAAGCCGATTTTGGGCGTCTCCAACTGCTTTCCGTCGTGGGGATGACCAAAGTTCCCAGGGGCGTGTTGGAGGCATAGCGAAGGCGGAACTTGGGTGTGCCTAACACATGGGCGTCCTCGACCCATAATCGAAAAAACCCCTTACTCTCCCCAGTGGTCAGTAACCCCCTCCCACCTTAAAAAAATTTTTTTTAAATATTTTTTGCCAGCCTCAAATGTCATACCCAGCTCCCTGACAGCAGTATGCAAGTCCCTGGAGCAGTTTTAGTGGGTGCAGTGCACTTCAGGCAGGCGCCCCCCTACCTGTTACACTTCTGGTGGTAAATGTAGGTGCCCCCCTTCACCCATAAGGGCTATGGTAGTGGGTTTTGGGGGAGGTTTGGGGGGGCTCAGCACCAAAGGTAAGGGAGCTATGTACCTGGGAGCTTTTTCTGAAGTCCACTGCAGTGCTCCTTAGGGTGCCCGGTTGGTGTCCTGGCATGTGAGGGGGACCAATGCACTACGAATGCTGGCTCCTCCCATGACCAAAGGGCTTGCATTTGGTCGTTTCTGAGATGGGTGTCCTTAGTTTCCATTATCGCCGAAAATCAGAAACGACCAAGACTAAGAATGACCATCTCTAGGGACGACCTAAATGTCAAGATTTGGGCGTCCCCGACTGTATTATTGAAACGAAAGATAGAAGCCCATCTTGTTTTGATAATACGGGTTTCCCCACTGCTTTGCCAGGACGTCCTGCAAGGACGTCCTCTGGAAAACTTGGGCGCCCCTTTTGATTATGCCCCTCTTTGTCTGCCAGCTCGAGACCCACAATAATGCTAATACAATTGCAGATTTTTTGTACACCTTAAAGCTTAAGTTATCAATAGCTGATTCAAATGATCAATCTATCGACTCATAGTAACATGGTATCATAGGTAAGTTCCAGTGTAGTCTGGTTTAGGGACCTGAGGTGACAACCATTTGGTAAGTCCCATTTCAGGCTTCACCAAAGTTCAGCGGAAGGGTTTTTGGGAAGTCTCTAGAGGTACCATGGTGTAGTTTGTGGCCAGTGTGGCATTTCTCTGAGCTGAAAGATATAACATGCCAGGTCTCCTCTGTTGCAGAACCATTTCTTTCACTGGGTTGCAGAACATCTCTGAAGATGCCTTCCAGATGAACCCCAGGATGACACACATGTGAGTAAACATTTGCTTGGAAGTGGGGTACAGTTTGCTTGCACTATGTAGTGCAAGTGGACTGCTCCACATTAAGGACAGGTCTGTGCATTGCTCTCAGAATGCTCATTTTAATATTAATGAACTCGTTGCAATGCATTTGCATAGGGTTGTCGGTAGCTGCTAAGGGGAATGGAAAAAAAGGACACAGAACCCGTTTGTGCATTACACGTTAAATAATGTTTGCTTCAGACGGGCTACAACTGGTCTAAAACAAATGTTCCAAGCATCGGATCCTAAGTGCTGCTGAAATTTACTAGGTAGCCACAAACACATGAGTTAATCCAGTTTGCCGCCCTTCCCAACCGGTTAACTCGCTTTGAATATTAGACAGGACATTGTTAATAGAGTGCCGTCTCTGATGGAGTGTTCACTATTTGTCAATAGAATATGTTATTAGGGAAAGGGAAATGGGACTTGATAATACCGCCTTTCTGAGGTTTTTGCAACTACATTCAAAGCGGTTTACATATATTCAGGTACTTATTTTGTACCAGGGGCAATGGAGGGTTAAGTGACTTGCCCAGAGTCACAAGGAGCTGCAGTGGGAATTGAACCCAGTTACCCAGGATCAAAGTCCACCACACTAACCACTAGGCTACTCCTCCACTAACAACGTTCCATGTGGAACCTCAAACAGTAGCAACATTCCATGTAGAATCTCAAATAGGCTGGGATTCCGGAATCTTGCTATTCTTTGGGATTCTACATGGAATGTTGCTACTCTTTGAGATTCTGCATGAATTTTGTTTATGGGACTTGATATAATGCCTTTCTGTGGTTTTTGCAACTACATTCAAAGCGGTTTACAGTTGTGTGCTGATGTAGGAGAAGCTGGATGCATACGTTTATTTATTTATTTATGACATTTATATCCCACAGTATTCCCGCCCAAGGGCAGGCTCAATGTGGCGTACAATAGTTAATAAGCAAACAACAGTACAATATACAAGGTCACCAGAGGAAGAAAGAAATAACAGTGAAGGAAAAGGATGAGGGGGAGTTGAAAATGATCACAAAGAGAGCCGTGAGCTAGGAGGGCGTGGCACCAGAAGGGCTCACAGCATATGCTCTGCCGAAAAGGAAGGTCTTGAGTTGCTTCTTAAAGGTTGGGTGATGTGGAATGAGTTTGACCTCTCGAGGCAGACTGTTCCATAATTGAGTGCTGAGAAATGGGAAAGAGGAACCATAGGTGGTCTTATATTTGAGGCTACGAGGTGTCAGGTAGTGAAGATTGAGGTATGAGCGGGCCGACCGTTGGGAATTCCTGGGCGGCAGGTTAATGAGAGTGTCCATATAGGAAGGGGCTTCTCCATAGATGATTTGTATTTGAGTCCTTTGCAGCTTGGGTAGAGGAGATTTAGGTATGTTCATGCTGATCTGAGTGTGTTTCTTATTGGTAGGTCTATGTTTGTTCCTGAATGGCAGCAACCTTGCCTACCACAAGAAATCACCATAAACCAGTGTTGAATTATTAAAGTTGGTTGGATTATGGATGTGAAACCAAAAAATAATGGGTGATCTTTTCCTTTTTTCCCACAGAAACTTGTCCTCCAACTCCCTGTCCTCGGTCTCCTGGAGAACATTTTACCCTCTGGCTCTCCAAGAGCTGTAAGTGGATGTTTCCTCCCTCCCTGTCCCACATCCATCTGATCACTCCACCCCTTCCTGAATTTCACGATCGTTTTTGCCATTATTCTCCTCCTCCAAGTGTTTCTCTTGCTTATCATGAATTAGACGCCTACAGAAGGTTTGGTTATCGCGATAACTCATGCTTGTAATGGACAGGTAGACCTGTTCCTGGTTTCACCTCCATTGCTTCTTATGGTTGCTGCTTTTTGGTTATGGGAAATTGGAGCTAGTCTGTAGATGCAGTAGGGCAAATATAGCCTCCAAAATGTTGATTTAATTCAGTTACTCACAAAGATGCAACACTACAAAATACAACACTCATAATTCTATGTAGTTGTCCCAGGATTGATATCTTGGGATCAGCCAGGAAACCAAGTGAACATGACGTGCAGGGAGACTAAACAGTTCATGATCTTGATGAAACACATGCAGGGGAGAGTTGAACATTCACTCCACTGGCACTGAATGGACTCAGCAGTACCAGCTTCCCTGACACACTGCCCCAGGCACATACAAGGGCCCTTTTACTAAGGCTCGTAGGTGCCTAAGCGTGTCCAGTGAGTGTCTATTTGGAACTACCACCTGGCTACTGCCTGCCCTGGGCAGTAATTCCATTCTTTACACACGTCCGTTATGCACGTCGGAAAATATATATATTTTTCTGACGTGTGATGTTAACTGGGCGGTAATCGGTAATGCACACGTGCTGACGATTACCACCCGGTTAACGTGTGAGACCTTACTGCTAAGTGAGTGGATGGCGGGAAGATCTGAGGCCCAAAATGGCCGCGAGCCAATTTTTATTTTGCCGCACGTTCATTTTTGGCCCCCCAAAAAAAGGCACGCTGAAAAATGGACCTGCACTTGTCCAAAACACTTGCCTACACTAGCGCAGGCCATTTTTCAGCGCAACTTAGGAAAAGGACCCCACACTGCCCTACAACAGAATAGGTGGAACATAAGCAGCAGTGCAGGTTTCACTCACACATGCACAGAGTCCTATCGTAGAACAGGCATAGCAGAGACAGCAGTAAGACAAGTCCCGCTGCCCCTCCACAAAACAGGCAGCAGCAGTTCAAGCTTCTCACATAGACCCACAGACATGCTGCCTCACCACTGAACAGGCATAGCACAGGCAGCAAACAGTCTGCTCCATCGCAGAACAGGCATAGCACAGGTAGCATTAGTAGAAGCTTCATACACATATCCACACACACACTGTTCCACCACTGAACAGGCATAGCACAGGCAGCAAACACTCTGCCCCATCGCAGAACAGGCATAGCACAGGTAGCATTAGTAGAAGCTTCATACACATATCCACACACACACTGTTCCACCACTGAACAGGCATAGCACAGGCAGCAAACACTCTGCCCCATCGCAGAACAGGCATAGCACAGGTAGCATTAGTAGAAGCTTCATACACATATCCACACACACACTGTTCCACCACTGAACAGGCATAGCACAGGCAGCAAACACTCTGCCCCATCGCAGAACAGGCATAGCACAGGTAGCATTAGTAGAAGCTTCATACACATATCCACACACACACTGTTCCACCACTGAACAGGCATAACACAGGAAGCATTGATACAAGCTGAACACACCTGTTGTTTTGTATCAGTCTTTTCCTGGGGCATCTTACAGGCTGTCAAACTATTTGAATTAGTCCTCCTTTGGTCGTCTTGCCAAGATTACCAAGAAAGGCAGGTGCCAGCTTCAGTCAGCCACATGCAACCGAAGTCTCATTTGCCTGGACGGAATGTTTTTCTGAGGTCTGTCCTTGTGTTTTTCTTATTCCCAAGAATTTTGCTGGATAACCCCTTCGAGTGCACGTGCAAGATTTACTGGGTGCAATACTTACAAAAGAGGGAATGGGCCGACTTGGGCAATCAGTCCCTGAGCTGCTGGGTGAACAGTACAGAAATCCTGCTGGAAGAAATGGACATCCTCAACTGTGGTAAGTATCATCATCTGAAGATCACACCTACTACACACACTCAAGCTATAGCCTTGATCTTTCTCCCAGTCCTCAGCCACCAATGGCTCAGGTGTTGAGTTATTCCTTCCTATGAGCATTTATCCACCTGTCATTTGGACGTCCAGTCTTCCAGTCTCACAAGGATCTCCTGCAGTTTCTTGCAATCTGCCTGCAATTTAACAACTTTGAATAATTTTGTTTCATCTGCAAATTTAGGGACCCTTTTACTAAAGCTTTGTGTGCAGTAAATGCTGTGCGTCCTATCTTATACCTATGGGCCATGTGGTACTCAGCACACACTAATGTCTGTTAGCATGTGCTAAGCTTTAGCAAAAGGGCCCCTTAATCACCTCACTTGTTCCCATTTCCAGATCAGTTATAAATATGTTAAAAAGCAGCAGATCCCAGTACACATCCTTGTGGCACTCCACTTTTCACCTTTCTCCATTGAGAAATTGAATCATTTAACCCTACTCCGTTTTCTATCTTTTAACCAGTTCCCAATCCACAGTAAAGCATGATCTCCTGTTCCATGACTTTTTAATTTATTCAGGAATCTCTCATGAGGGACTTTGTCAAATGCTTTCTGAAAATCCAGAGACACTAACATCAACCTTACCCATATGTTTAAATCAGATTGATAAAGCAAGACTTCCTTTTGCTAAATCCACGTTGGCTCTGTCCCATTAAGCAGTGTCTTTCTATATATGTTCAGTAAGATTGTTTTTCATCCTTTCCTTTGCCTTAGCCATTACTGTCTTTGTCCTTATCATCAGACCTGCCCAAGGTGAACATCAAGCATGACAACCTCACGTTATACGAGGGGGAGAATGTGACTCTACTCTGTGAAGCTGTAGGGCAGCCTGCACCTACTGCAGACTGGAACATTCTGGGCATGGACATCAACTCATTAATTAAGGTAAGATGCAGAACTAGTCCCCATAACGCAACCCATCAGATAAGGGATGGAACTTCTCCACTGTCTTGTCTAAAGATCGGAGAAGGGACATAATAGAATAGACAGGAAGTGTCATAATTAATTTGAACTTAAGGCAGGAAGTGATACCGCACCTCGAATATTGTGTTCAATTCTGGTCACCGTATCTCGAAAAATATATAGTGGAATTAGAAAAGGTGCAGAGAAGGGCAACGAAAATGATAAAGGGGATGGGACAACTTCCCTATGAGGAAAGGCTAAAGCGGCTAGGGCTCTTCAGCTTGGAGAAAAGGCGGCTGAGGGGAGATATGATAGAGGTCTATAAAATAATGAGTGGAGTTGAACGGTTAGATGTGAAGCGTCTGTTCATGCTTTCCAAAAATACTAGGACTAGGGGGCATGCGATGAAGATACAATGTAGTAAATTTAAAAGGAATTGGAGAAAATGTTTCATCACTCAACGTGCAATTAAACTCTGGAATTCATTGCCAGAGAATGTGGTAGAGGCGGTTAGCTTAGTGGAGTTTAAAAAAGGTTTGAATGGCTTCCTAAAGGAAAAGTCCATAGACCATTATTAAATGGACTTGGGAAAATCCACTATTTCTGGGATAAGCAGTATAAAATGTTTTGTACTTTTTTGGGATCTTGCCAGGTATTTGTGACCTGGATTGGCCACTGTTGGAAACAGGATGCTGGGCTTGATGGACCTTTGGTCTTTCCCAGTATGGCAATACTTATGTACTTATTTAGGTTCAAAAATGGCACCAAGTACAATTTGTTTCCTTCAGAGCCTTTGGATACGGCCATGTCCTGACCCTTGGAAAATGTGCAGGTTTCACAAAGAAGAACAAGGAAGAATAAGACTTAAACAGATTTATTTTAGCATTTTTGAGGGCAACTGAAGTGTGTAGAGGCAAGCAAGATGGGGGACGAGGAAATTTGGCAAATTATACAAAACAAATCTTAACATTATAGTTATACCTACTCCTGCTGATAAATTTTTAAGATCCTCTTTCTCAAATTTAGGATTATCCCCCCACCCACCAAATTCTGTATAATATTCTAATTGCTCTTACTATTCAAATGGTTTTAGGTATTTGGAAAAGTGCTACTAAACCAATCTAAATTCTGCATACTGGTGGTACTTTATCTGCCAGACTTTCAAATCTGAACGGAAATCAACTGAAAAATCAAACAGATATAAAGAAATGAAAGATATATGGAAACCAGTAGAGCTACGTTTGGCTCAATCTAATCCCCATTGATCTTAAATGTTATCTTACTTCATTGTATGTTGATTTTATAGCTATGTAATTCTTTTTCACTTTCAGGGGCATTTTCGAAAGAGAAGGGCACCCATCTTCTGACACAAATCGGGAGATGGGCGTCCTTCTCTCAGGGTCGCCCAAATCGGCATAATCGAAAGCTGATTTTGGGCGCCCTCAACTGCAGTCCGCCGCGGGGACGACCAAAGTTTACAGGGGCGTGTCGAAGGCGTAGTGAAGGCGGAACTGGGGCATGCTTAACACATGGGCGTCCTCAGCTAATAATGGAAAAAATTAGGGCGTCCCTGACGAGCATTTGGTCGACTTTACTTGGTCCATTCTTTTTCACGACCAAGCCTCAAAAAGGTGCCCAAACTGACCAGATGACCACCGGAGGGACTCGGGAATGACCTCCCCTTACTCTTCCAGTGGTCACCAACCCCCTCCCACCCTAAAAAAAATTTAAAAATATTTTTTGCCAGCCTCAAATGTCATACCCAGCTCCCTAACAGCGGTATGCAGGTCCCTGGAGCAGTTTTAGTGGGTGCAGTGCACTTCAGGCAGGCAGACCCAGGCTCATCCCCCCCTACCTGTTACACTTGTGCTGGTAAATGCGAGCCCTTCAAAACCCACTAGAAACCCATTATACCCACATGTAGGTGCCCCCCTTCACCCCTTAGGGCTATGGTAGTGTTGTACAGTTGTGGGGAGTGGGTTTGGGGGGGGGGGGTTAGGAGGCTCAGCACCGAAGGTAAGGGAGCTATGCAGCTGGGAGCAATTTGTGAAGTCCACTGCAGTGTCCCCTAGGGTGCCCAGTTGGTGTCCTGACATGTCAGGGGGACCAGTGCACTACAAATGCTGGCGCCTCCCACGACCAAAGGGCTTGGATTTGGTCGTTTTTGAGATGGGTTTCCTCGGTTTCCATTATGGCCGAAAACCAGAGATGACCATCTCTAAGGTCGACCGTCTCAACATTTAGGTCGACCATCTCTGAGGTCGACCTAAATGTTGAGAATTGGGCATCCCTGACCGTATTATCGAAATGAAAGATGGACGTCCATCTTGTTTTGATAATGCGGGTTTCCTCGCCCCTTCGCCGGACGTCTTTAGAGATGGGCGCCCTTAGTCGTCCCCGTTCGATTATGCCCCTTTTTATCTTTTCCAAATATCCATCCTACTATAGTTATGTTCAATCTGTACCTATCTCACTCCTTCAGGTCTACTGACTGTGCCAGTCCCCTTTCACTGGGACTAGAGTCTGTGCTTGAGTGGTACTTTCAGATTAGCTTGCAATAAGCTCGCATTGGGCTTGCCATTGCTCTGTAAAAAGGTCCCTTTGTTAGCTAAAAAGAATAATTTGACAAGTCAATCTGTTCTGCACCATCTTCATCACATGAATTATTTAGAATTGTTAGAAGCTTAAGGGCCTTTTTACTAAGCCACGTAGGCGCCTAGGTGCGCCAATTTGGAACTACTGCCCGGCTACCACGTGGCCCGGGCGATAATTCCATTTTTTATGCGAGTCCGATATGCGCGCCAGAAAATAATTTTTTATTTTCCAACTCGTGGTGCTAACCAGGCGGTGATCGGCAGTGTATTCGTGCTGACCATGACCGCCTGGTTAATGCATGAGACCTTATTGCTAAGTCAATGGGTGGCGGTAAGGTCGCAGACCCAAAATGGACACGTGGCAATTTTGATTTTGCCACACGTCCATTTTTTGCCCCCTCCCCCCCCAAAAAGGCCTTTTTTACAGGCATGCTAAAAAATGGATCGGCGAGCGCCCAAAACCCATGCCTACGCTACCGCAAGCCATTTTTCAATGTGCCTTTGTAAAAGGACCCCTCAGTATTTATTCTATTGACCTCTAGTACAGAGATTGACCCTTTTAGGGCACAAGACTGTATAGATTTGGTAGATAAATGGTTGTTTCATCATGACAATAAGCCAGATTCTTTATTCCTAATTCCATCTGTATCGGTTGAGTAGAATGCAAGTTATTTCCACTGATAAAATCCTTGGGTATTCTGGTTGACAGCTCTGTCTCTATGGAAGCCCAAATCGCTTCTTTAGTGACGAAATTGTTTCTGTTGGTGAGGAAACTTTGTTATATTCTAGGTGACGAAATTGTTTCTGTTGATGAGGAAACTTCGTTATATGTGAAATTACTTTGACATAGATCAATGTAGACTTTTGGTACAGGCTCTGCTGCTATCACAATTAGATTACTGTAACCTTGGGTTACACTAAGCGTCAACTGAAAAGGTTACAGACTGTGCAGAACACAGCAGTACATCTTGATTTTTGGCTTAACCAAATTTGGTAGAATTTCATCATTCTATGTTAAACTTCATTGCTTTCCTATTGAGGCTACAGTTTTCTTCAAATTGGCCTGCTTTTTTTTTTTTAAATATAAAGGGGCCCCTTTACTAAGCTGCGGTAAAAAGTGGCTTGTGGTAGTGTAGGTGCGCGTGTTGGACCAGAGTTTACCGCATCTTGTGAAGGACCTGCGCTCTGGTTTGTTCAGGAATGCCTCCCTCCCCCACAGACGATCTGCTCTTTTGTTTTTCCTTTTTACTAAGGTGCATAGGCACCTACGCGCATAGAACACGTGTGAAAGTAGAACTACCGCGTGCCCTTGGCGGTAATTCTAATTTTTACGTGCGTCCAATACGCGCATCGGAAAATATTTTTTGTTTTCTGGCACCGGGCAGTAATCAGCAGTGTACGTGCTGATGAGTACTGTACGGTTAATGCGTGAGACCTTACCGCTAAGTCAGTGGGCGGCAGTAAGGTCTCAGGTCCAAAACGGACGCGCGCCAATTTTTATTTTGCCGCACGTCCATTTTCGGCCGAAGAAAGGCCTTTTTTGCAGGCGCGCCGAAAAAAATGAACATGCGTGTGCACGCCCAATACGCGTGCCTGCAACAGCGCAGGCCATTTTTCGGCACGCCTTAGTCAAAGGGCCCCTTAAATTCTTGAAGACGGACATGTTAGATTTTATTACTGCTATGGTTACCAGCTCTCTGAGAGAAGGAATGATTCCTGATACGTTGAAAGGGGCTTCAGTCCATCCTCTTTTCAAGAATGACAAACTGGACCCTGATTTAGGGTTTCTTTTACAAAGATGCATTAGCGATTCCTGCGCGGCAAATGAGAGGAAGCCCATGGGAACTGAATGAGCCTTCTCTCATTTGCCGCACTGAGAATCAGTAGTTCGGCTTTGTAAAAGAGGCCCTTAGTGAGTAACTATCATCCTATTTCTTCTCATATATTTCTTGTAGAAATATTGGAGAAAGTAGCATTGAATCAATCGCAGGATTTCTTAGATTCTACTACTACTACTTATCATTTCTATAGCGCTACCGGACGTACGCAGCGCTTCACACTTGAACATGGAGAGACAGTCCCTAACAACTTATTGGACCCAATCCAATATGGCTTTCGACCAAAAACATTCTACTGAGACTTCTTTGATGGACGGTGTCAGTCTCCATAAGAGCTGGTTTTGATCATGGAGAGGACTATGTGATGGTCATGTTGGACATCCCTGCTGCTTTTAATACAATTCAACACGACATATTAAAAGATAGACTCAGGAATTTTGGAATTCAGAACTCAGCTTTGCACTGGTTTAAGTCTTTTTTTTGCCAAATTGTTGTTATTGAGTACAGTGTGGTAATGATTTTTTCTAATTGATTTCCTAATCATGTGGGTGTCCCTCAGGGATCTGCTTTATA
The DNA here is from genome assembly GCF_901765095.1 of Microcaecilia unicolor. Classification (NCBI taxonomy): domain Eukaryota; kingdom Metazoa; phylum Chordata; class Amphibia; order Gymnophiona; family Siphonopidae; genus Microcaecilia; species Microcaecilia unicolor. Next base: position 47,056,053 of record NC_044044.1, read on the forward strand.
CTACTACTACTATTAAACATTTCTATACCGCTACTAGACTTACGCAGCGCTGTACAAATCAACATGAAAAGACAGTCCCTGCTCAACAGAGCTTACAATCTAAATTGGACAGACGAACAGACAGCTAGGGGTGGGGAAATTGCAGAGGTAGGGGTGATAAGTGAGGGTGTTGAGTAAGAGAGTCATGGTTAGGAGTCAAAAGCAGTAGCAAAGAGGTGGGCTTTAAGCCTAGACTTGAAGACAGCCAGAGACTGAGCCTGACGTACCGGCTCAGGGAGTCTTTTCCAGGCACAGGGAGCAGCGAGATAGAAGGAACGGAGCCGGGAGTTAGCAGTGGGGGAGAAGGGGGACGACAGGAGACATTTACCCAGCGAACGGAGTTCACGGGGAGGAGTGTAGGGAGAGATGAGAGCGGAAAGGTACTGAGGAGCTGCGGTGATTTAACCAGAGCTGACATTGTGATGTCATAATGCCTCAGTCCACCAATGCCTAAGAGCCAACCTCATCAGTGATGTCACAATGGCTTGACTGTCCTATACTTGGCTCATACTACTACTATTAAACATTTCTATAGCGCTACTAGGCTTACGCAGCGCTGTACAAATGAACATGAAAAAGACAGTCCCTGCTCAACAGAGCTTACAATCTAAATTGGACAGACGAACAGACAGCTAGGGGTGGGGAAATTGCAGTGGTAGGGGTGATAAGTGAGGGTGTTGAGTAAGAGAGTCATGGTTAGGAGTCGAAAGCAGTAGCAAAGAGGTGGGCTTTAAGCCTAGACTTGAAGACAGCCAGAGACTGAGCCTGACGTACCGGCTCAGGGAGTCTTTTCCAGGCATAGGGAGCAGCGAGATAGAAGGAACGGAGCCAGGAGTTAGCAGTGGGGGAGAAGGGGGATGACAGGAGACATTTACCCAGCGAACGGAGTTCACGGGGAGGAGTGTAGTACTCTTTAATATATATTTGATTCCACTCTATCATGTGCTGTCCTGTTTAGGAATACAATCTCAAATATATGCAGATGATATTCCGTTTTATTTTCCTTTGAAAGGTACAGTAAAAATGACTTTTTTGAGTGTGAGCCTTCTTGGTGGATGAGAGCAAACAGATTTCAGTTGACTCTTGATGATGTTGAAATTCCAATTGTTTCAAAATGTTGATATATTGATATTTATTCCATGTAGAATCTCCAATAGTAGCAACATTCCATGTAGAATCTCCGATAGTAGCAACATTCCATGTAGAATCTCCAATAGTAGCAACATTCCATGTAGAATCTCCAATAGTATCTATTTTATTTTTGTTACATTTGTACCCTGCGCTTTCCCACTCATGGCAGGCTCAATGCGTCTTACATGGGGCAATGGAGGGTTAAGTGACTTGCCCAGAGTCACAAGGAGGTGCCTGTGCCTGAAGCGGGAATCGAACTCAGTTCCTCAGGACCAGAGTCCACCACCCTAACCACTAGGCCACTCCTCCACTCCTAATGGAGAAACTACAATTTGTATTTTTTTTTCTCTCTTCCCATCACAGAGTCCGGAGGATCCGGAGGCAGAAGCCACCCTCCAACTCTTCAACGTCTCTTCCAGCTTTAACAAGAGGAATATCACATGCATAGCGGAAAGCGAAGCGGGGTTCACCGTGGACTCGGTGCAACTGAACGTGCTGTGTGAGTATACAGTACCCCACTTTTAGGACCTATTTATTTTATTTGTTACATTTGTATCCCACGTTTTCCCACCTATTTGTAGGCTCGATGTGGCTTACATAGTACCGGAGAGGCGTTTGCAGACTCCGGTGTAAACAAATGCAAAGTGATATTGTGGTAAGATAAAGTTCATGTGGCACACCACACTAGGGAATCGTACAACGGAAGAGTTGTGTTATGTCCATTACGTTCTTTAGTTTTGTTGTGTTGCAGAGATCAGGCATTTATGTTGGATCGGTGTTTTCCGGAAGTTTAGGTGGTCGTTCGTAGTTTTCAAGGCTCTTGGTAATGCGTTCCACAGTTGTGTGCTTATGTAGGAAAAACTGGACGCGTACGTCGATTTGTATTTGAGTCCTTTGCAGCTTGGGTAGTGCAGATGTAGGTATGTTCGTGTTGATTCGGATGTGTTTCCAGTTGGTAGGTCGATCAAGTCTGTCATGTGGCTGATATTCATTGTTATGTCCCAGCAATTCAATGCTGGACCATGTCCGGGCTCCAACATTGAATTTCTGGGTTTGCGGAGCTGGCTCTCATGTAACCGGTTAAGGGGTCCTTTTATGAAGCTGTGGCAAAAGGGGGCCTGGGCTGGCATCGGCGCATGTTTTTGACACATGCTGAGGTCCCGTTTTACCGCAGTGCGTAAAAAGCAGATTTCCATGTTCTTTAAAAAAATGGCTGTGCGGCACCCAGTAAGGGCTTCGGTGCTAACCCAGAAAGCCAGAAATAAATTCCTGTAAACAACATGGGAAGCGATACAAAATGAACATTTTCTGTCTGCCTTCCCCAATGTAGAACTGAAAGGTTGGATTGGAGCTTCATTAAATGATTTTCTCCTTGGTGACGTGTTGGCTCCTTCTCCTTTTCAGCAATTATTTGAGGGCAGGCACAGGTATCTTGTCAGCTGCAATGCTCTTTTCTTGCTGGAGGACAGTGTGTGTTGGAAAAAGCTCAAAGAGCAGAGGAACATGATATGAAATTGGGTTCAAGAGAATAGTTGAAGCATGGAACTACCTACCGCAAGCACTGGTAACTTGGAACAGCTAAGAGAGGAAAGGGCATGGGAGGGAAATGAAGCCTACATTGGCCAAAGTAGGTGTTCCTGATCTGCCAATACATATTACAAATTTGACTTGGAATAACGTTGAGTTGTCAGTCAAGTTGCTGTCTTGTTGTTCGTACGGTGGTTAACAACATTTCCTTCCTTCCAGTCGCAGCTGTGATCTGCTCCCTCCAGGATGCTGTCGACCAACACCACTGGTGCATCCCTTTCTCAGTAGATGGCAACCCGCGACCACAGATCCACTGGCAGTTCAACGGCACCAACCTCATTGAGAACAACTTCATCTTCACTCGTATCCTGGAGGAGAGGGAGAATACCACTCTGGTACATGGCTGTCTGAATCTGAACAAGCCCACCCATGTCAACAATGGCAACTACACACTGGTGGCGAAGAACTTTTTGGGTTCTGATGCCTGCACGGTGGTGGCCAAGTTCATGGTCAACCCTTTCAACTTCAATCCTGAAGAGCCCATCCCTGGTAAGGAAATGGCTGTTGTTGTCCACAGAACTGGGCTTATGAGGGTGGGATGGAGGGAAGGGTGTGATTGGATGACAGTGTGCTGTCAACCTGGCGTCCATAAAAGAATCGCCTGTCCTGAATCTCCATCTGTTGTTTGTGGGTGGCTTTAACATGCCGGTTTTGAATTCTGCATGTAACTACAATTCTAACTGCCATTGAAGTTTGATGTAATTTTCTCTTTCTATTTAAAAATTAAGAAGAAACAATTGTTTCCGAAAAAATCAGATATGTTGAAGACAGGGAAGGCCATCACAGTTGTTGTCCAGGTCTATAAATGGAGCTCAAAATTGTGTGCATAAATTTATGTATGTGCCCATGCACAATTTGAGTAACAAGCTAATTAACACTAATAATTGGGTGCTAACAATCCATTATTAGCGTTAATTAGCAACAATTTGGATTCGCAGGCGCATCTTGCTAAGCGCTATTCTATAAAGATGTGCATGTAAATTTTTAGCGTGCAACTGAAAAGGGGGTGTGGCCATGGGAGGAGCATGGGTGGACTGGGGCGTTCACTAAGGATACGTGCACTATTATAGAATTCGTGCGAGGATTTACAACAGGTTTCAGTCGGCGTATGTTTAGGCTTATTTAAAAACTAGTAAAGCATGCCCGTTTCTGGAGGAAATGAAACGGGCGCTAGCAAGGTTTTCCTCCCGAACCCCCCCTCCCTACCCACCCCTTCCGCGTTTTGAACCCACTCACCGCCATTGCTCCGCACCTCGTCAACGCACGCCACCTTCATCCACTGACGCCACTGCTCCGCCCTCGCTCTTTGATGCCATTGCTCCGCCCTCGACGCGAGGGTGGGGCCCAGACACAGTGATTTTGGTGGCTTCACCACCACGAACCCTTCGAACTCTAAGGAAGTGCCCGCAGGAACTGACAGTGACGTCAGTGTCCTCAGAACGTTGAGGGTGAGTTTTATTATATAGGATGTGATATACCGCTTACCTCTTCCATCCAGACCAACGCAGTTTACAATATAAAATCCATTATTACAGATAAAGAAAAGAATGCCATAAAAATAGCAGGACAGACCTACCCCCCCCCCCCAAGCAACATTCACCCCTCCATAGTATTATACTAACAAATCTAAAAGAAAAAGGTCATTGCAATCTCTCTCATACTGTAAGCTGTACATCGACGGCTTGTCTAAAGAAGTGGGTTTTTAATAAGACCTTAAAAAAGCTCATTTTCAAAGCACATAGATGTACAAAGTTACATAGGTTACTATCCTGCTTATTTTCGAAAGAGAAAAACGCCTATATTTCGACCCAAATCGGGAGATGGGCGTTTTTCTCGCAAAGGCTCCCAAATTGGTATAATCGAAAGCCGATTTTGGGCGTTTCCAACTGCACTCCATCGCGGAAATGAATAAAGTTGACGGGGGCGTCTTGGAGGCGTGGTGATCAGCCAAGGAGAGATGGGCGTCTTTTGCTGATAATCGAAAAAAAGGCGTTTTTGCCGTGATTTTGGTTAGCGTTTCTGGGTTTAAAAAAAAGATTTTTACAAGTTCCTGGAGGAAAAGTCCATAGTCTGTTATTGAGATAGACATGGGGGAAGCCACTGCTTGTCCCGGGATTGGTAGCTTGGAATGTTGCCACTATTTGGGTTTCTGCCAGGTACAATGTTGCTACTCTTTGAGATACTGCATGGAATCTTGCTATTCTTTGGGATTCCGGAATCTTGTTACTCTTTCAGGTTCTGGAATGTTGCTGCTATTTGGAATTCTGTCAGGTACTTGTGACCTGGATTGGCCACTGTTGGGAACAGGATACTGGGCTAGATGGACCATTGCTCTGACCCAGTATGACTATTCTTATGTTCTTATGAATTTAGCAAGTCCAGTGATATGCGCTGTTCTGTAAACACTGCCCAACTCAGAGCACCATTTATAGAATAGCGCTGAGTGCTCATTTTTTTTTCAGCACCCAAATTTTTGTGCCATTTACATAATCTAATCCTATGTAAATCACAACTCTATCCATACCCTGCCCAAACTCTGCCCCTGACCACACCTGCTATAAAAGTATGTACCAGCTTGCAGCTCTTTGATGTGCATAAATCAATGGTTTATAAAATTAATGTCAGAATATGCCATGGCCCCTAGGGGATTATTCAGATAAAAGTGTCAGGCAGGTCTGGTTTTCCATGTAGGCAAACTATAAAATAATCAACCTGCTGCTCCATCCACATATACACAAATGTCTCTGATGAACAGCATTGCATATGGGCAGGGCTGCGGTGAGACATAGAGGGGCCCAGGGCAGAAAGTGGGGCCCCAAAGCCCGCCTGCAGGCTATCAGGTTGAGGTAAGCTTGGGGCCTTGTGGCATGGTGGCCCAGGGCAATTGCCCTGTTTGCTACTCCCTAAAGCCAGTCCTGCATGCCAGCCTAAAAACCCAGACTATATTGTAGCCCTGTGAGCCTGGAAGCACTTATATGAGTGACTCAAAGTAAAGCACCAGGGCCTGACGTCATCTCCATAGATCTTCAGTTCTCTGACTCTGAGTTGTACTCCTTCTCTTTCTGCTTCCTCGTGTAGTATCCTTGTCCCCTGTGGGTAAGTATTATTACAGCCCATGTTGCTTATATATGTTTTACATTAGTAGTCTCGACCCCATTCTTGGGACACAAGCAGCTGGCTGGCTTTTAGGATATTCACAGTGAATGTGCAGGAGACAGATTTGCAGATAATGAAGCCAGTGTATGCAAATTGATTTTATTCATGTTCATTGTGGATAGCCTTAACGTTGACTTGCTGCCAGTGGAGAACCCATTCTACACGCATGATGGTGCCTCAGTGTCATGCCTGCATGGGGTGCTGATGGAGATCTGTCCTTTGGCTGTCTTTGCTGTGCTTTACATGTTATCAATGTGATACCTGCATGGGGATCTGATAACGACTTGCTCTTCAGCTGTTTGTGCTGTATTCCTGCTTTATGTATATCATCAGTGTGACACTTCCCAGTGCTCCTACTCCCTTCTCCTCCTGCCTATTAGTTTTTCCCCACCTCCTCACCCAGTGTTCTCCCCTTTCTCTCCTCCCACCCTCAGGTTATTCCTGTCTTCTCCCTTCCTCTTTGCTTTTACTCCATGATGACATACCTGCACACTGGAAGTGGGAAGAAACCCTTAAAGTAGAAGGGTCCTTCTCCCACCACTTGGCACTGATTGGCTCATAGTAACATAGTAGATGATGGCAGAAAAAGACCTGCACGGTCCATCCAGTCTGCCCAACAAGATAAACTCATATGTGTATACCTTACCTTGATTTGTACCTGCCTTATTCAGGGCACAGACCGTACACGTCTGCGCAGTAGTACTTCCCGCCTCCCAACCACCAGTCCCGCCTCCCATCACCGGCTCTGGCACAGACCGTATAAGTCTGCCCTCCATTATCCTCGCCTCCCAACCACCAACCCCTCTTCCCCCCACCTGCTCCGCCACCCAATTTCTGCTCACAGGAACCAATCATAAATTGGAGATAGGGCAGCAACAGCTTAGAAAGCTATCCCTCCATCTTCCATTGCTGGCCTAGCCAGACGAAACAAAAGAGGTGTGGGTGGATGTTGAGCTCACTGCTCTTTCTGCCTGGTGAGGCCCCACGCTGAAGCCATCTCTGCGTCCCTCTCCTGTCACAAAAAGCCAACTTAATTGTGGAGATCCTTTCACCGTGAGGCCACGGTGTAGTGGCATTAGCCCTCTGTACCTCCACTTTTGATTGTGGGATGATCCTGGTTTCGCTAACTTGGGGTTTCTAATGCAGGAGCTTGTTAGGGAATGGGGGTAGGTTAGGGGTAAGTGTCAAATGATTCCAGATGGCCAAAATCACAAGGTTGTCAATGTATGCGCCCCCCCCCTCAATGGGGTGGCTGAAGAGATGTCTCAGGATCATGTGTGTGTGTCTTTGCCATTTGATGGCCCCGGTCTAAGGAAGAAGGTGTCAGAGATAAGGAGGAAGGTAGGGGCAAACTAGAGATGTGAGATCAGATAAATCTTTTGAGGTCTTTCCCTGCAGATGGAGGTAACAGAACCTTTGGGAACATCGTAGAAACCGTGGAGGAGCATACCTTCGGGGTGAGTGTCATGTGGTGAGGTCCAGGGAGAATTCGGAGAAACACCAGGATTCTATTAGTGGCTAATGCTGGGGGGGGGGGGGGGGTCAGCCAAAGAGGGAGATCATTCTCACTATGCCTCATTCAAATTTGATCAAAATTGAGTGGGCTTACAGCATCGTTGCTCGGGAAGTGCCCTTTGACCCTGCTAACATGAAAAGCACCTTAGAGATCCAGCTCAGACTAAGGAGAGGATGTGCAGAGGGAAATGGCTTCAACTCATTCCACAGTTACTTGTATTGCACATCTGCTGGATTGTGTGTCTTCATCATTTTTCTGTCACTTGAAACATGCATATTATTGCCATACTGTAGAACCGTAGTAGTTGTATCTGTCCTGCCGAAAAATTAATTCTTCATAGGTTGTGATATGAGTTATGGTGCCAACATAAGAACCATCCTGAAAGCATGAGGTTCATGAGGTTTTGACGTCATGTAGGCTCTCAGATGTCTAAAGAAGGGGTCGTGGCATCAAAAGTTCAAGCAACTGCTGTTTGCATAGGTCGTCACCTAACACCAAAGGTATCTCATGTGGCTGTCTGTTTCCTTGCAGGTTTCTGTAGCAGTGGGTCTAGCAGTCTTTGCCTGTATATCCCTCTCTGCCATGCTCTTGATGTTGAACAAGTGTAGAAGACATTCAAAGTTCGGAATCAATCGTAAGTACTTATTCTTTCGTCTATAGATTCCTCTTCTCTTCCTTCCCTACCACTCTTTATGGTCGCTGTGTTAGTCTCTTGAATATATAGAAAGTCATCAAAGAAGCTGTAGGCGATATCTTTTAATTGGACTAGTTTTCAAGAGTTGTCCTGATGAAGAGAGACCTTCCAGAATCTGGTCAGATATAATAACTTAGTCCACTGAAAAAAGTCACAACTATTTTTCCACTGGGAAAGCTGACTATCCACCTTATAATTGAAAGAGAAAAACGCCTAGATTTTGACCCAAATCGGGAGATAGACGTTTATCTCACAAAAACGAATAAATCGGTATAATGGAAAGCTGATTTTGGACGTTTTCAACTGCACTCCATCGCGGAAGCGTACAAAGTTGACGGGGGAGTGTCGGAGGCGTGCCGAAGGTGGAACTGGGGCGTGGTTATCGGCCGAGGAGAGATGGGCGCCTTTCGCCAATAATGGACAAAAAGTATGCGTTTGTAGCTAGAATTTAGGGCACTTTTCCTGGACCCTGTTTTTTCACGAATAAGGCCCCAAAAAGTGCCCTAAATGACCAGATTACCACCAGAGGGAATCGGGGATGACCTCCCCTGACTCCCCCAGTGGTCACCAACCCCCTTTTTATTTTCACCCTCAAATGTCATACCCACCTCCCTGGCAGCAGTATGCAGGTCCCTGGAGCAGTTGTTGGGGGGTGCAGTGGACTTCAGGCAGGTGGACCCAGGCCCATCCCCCCCTACCTGTTACAATTGTGCTGCTTAATGCTTAGTCGTCCAACCCCACCAAACCCACTGTACCCACATGTAGGTGCCCCCCTTCACCCCTTAGGGCTATAGTAATGGTGTAGACTTGTGGGCAGTGGGTTTTGAGGGGGATTTGGGGGGGCTCAACACACAAGGGAAGGGTGCTATGCACCCGGGAGCTCTTGTACCTTTTTTTTTGTTTTGTAAAAGTGCCCCCTAGGGTGCCCGGTTGGTGTCCTGGCATGTGAAGGGGACCAGTGCACTATGACTCCTGGCCCCTCCCACGAACAAATGCCTTGGATTTATTCGTTTTTGAGCTGGGCGCTTTCATTTTCCATTATCACTGAAAAACAAAAACGCCCAGCTCACAAATTGTCGAATAAAACATGGACGTCTATTTTTTTCGAAAATATGGTTCGGTCCGCCCCTTCACGAACCCGTTCTCGGAGATAAACGCCCATGGAGATAGACGTTTTCGTTCAATTATGCCCCTCTATGTGGCACCTGTGTGGGATGTGCATTGTTTAAAGTGAAATGGACAATGTCAAAATGTAGGTTCATATCAATGTAGGTTTGATACCTGATTGCCGCCCACAGTTCTAACACCGAATGTAATAAGTCTTTAATGAGTTACCTGGGTAACTGTAAAACCAAATCTTTTTCTGGGTATTTTTAGGAGCACTTGGGTAGCGTGCAGCAAATCTTCAAAGGGGAAACACCTATGGAGTTTGAAAATTTGGGCGTTAGTGACTCTTAAAGCAATTGCAAATTGCACAAAAGTAAAGTTTATTCGAGGATTGCAAAATGAAGTCGTTACATGTATTTTGCCTGTACTGTGCTACCCTGTCTCTTTTTCCAGCAATGAAATGTGCATGTGTTGTAAAAGAGCTGAGTGCAGTTTCAGGTGCTCTGGGGAGGTCAGATTATAGGCTGTGGACTTTACCTGAGCCAGGGCTTAGTTATCTAGGCAAATACCCCCTGTGACCCTGGACCACCTGTGTGGTGCTATTAACTCTCTAGACCTGACTGCTTAATTTACTCTTGTCACTTATGAACTCTAATGCAATATCAATTGTATTTCTCATTCCGGAAATGGTGATCGCCATTACGGCAAAATGTAAGCCACACTGAGCCTGCAAATAGGTGGGAAAATGTGGGATACAAATGCAACAAATAAATATAAAAATCATCTTTTGCTCAAAATAACAGAACCCCCCCTCCCAATTTCTGACCTGCAAATCCCAGTGTAAAGATCGCACAGGAAATACTTTTATTAACAAGAGTACCCAACGTGGTCCATGTTTCGTCCATTATCAGGCTGCCTTAGGGGTATAACTAAAATATGACATTTAAAAATATAAATATCGGGTCTGATATTCAGCCGGTGGTGATGAGCATTTTTCTCACCGCAGAAGGAGTTATTCCAGGATATTCAAAGCTGAGCCCTGTCTGGGATTTGGCTTTGAATATCCAGTTATTTTTCAGCCAGCTAACACATAGCCGCTTAAGTTGTTATTCAGCACTTAAGTGGCTATGGGTTAGCACATAAGAATAGGACAGACTTTTATATGGTCCCATGTATGCACTAAACCTGGCTGCTTAAAGGCTGAATATCAGCACTTAAGCATCCACTTGCTGATTCCTCCCTGGAACGTCCCCAAAATAGCCGAGTTTGAATTAGCTGCTAACCGCAAATTTCAGCAGCACTTAGCAGGTTAAGGACCACTGAAAATTAACTGCTAGCCCCAACCAAGCGATTTAACAGGTCAGCGACTGGCTAAATCGCTTTGAATATCAGTCCCATCAAGACTAAATAATACATAAACAAATGCAAATATATAAACCAAACAAATATATAAATATCAAATACAAAAACCAAAAATATAAAACAAAACCAATTAACATAACAACATAGTAAGTGATGGCAGATAAAGATCTGAATGGTCCATCCAGTGTGCCCAACAGTCAAATTCATTAAGTACATAAGTAATGCCACACTGGGAAAAGACCAAGGGTCCATCGAGCCCAGCATCCTGTCCACGACAGCGGCCAATCCAGGCCAAGGGCACCTGGCGAGCTTCACAAACGTACAAACATTCTATACATGTTATTCCTGGAATTGTGGATTTTTCCCAAATCCATTTAGTAGCGGTTTATGGACTTGTCCTTTAGGAAACCGTCTAACCCCTTTTTAAACTCTGCTAAGCTAACCGCCTTCACCACGTTCTCCGGCAACGAATTCCAGAGTTTAATTACGCGTTGGGTGAAGAAAACTTTTCTCCAATTTGTTTTAAATTTACTACACTGTAGTTTCATCGCATGCCCCCTAGTCCTAGTACTTTTGGAAAGCGTGAACAGACGCTTCACATCCACCTGTTCCGCTCCACTCATTATTTTATATGCCTCTATCAGGTCTCCCCTCAGCCGTCTCTTCTCCAAACTGAAAAGCCTAAGCCTCCTTAGTCTTTCTTCATGATTTAAATCAACAATGAACGTGATATTATATACTTTATCACGAGTCTTTCTTTGACGTTTCTGGGATATAGATTGTAGAAGTCTGCCCGGCTCTGTCCTTATGTTCCAACTGCTGGAGTTGCCGTCAAAGCCCACTCCAGCCTATCTGAATCCGTCTTTTCACTTGCTGGACTCAGACCATAAAAGTCTGCCCGTCACTGTCCTCGCGTTCCAAATCACTGGAGTTTCCGTCAAAGCTCTCTCCAGCCCATCCTAAACTGGATCACCATATGCGGGATTCAGACCGTACAAGCCAGCCCAGCACCGGCCTTGGTGGATGCAGCCAGAGTTGCCATTTAAGCACCACTTCACATGCAAACACCTATGCAACCCTTTAAGTTTTGTTTTTATATCGTTTATTTTCTAATTAGAGATGTCCTGTGTTCATCGCACGCCTTTTTGAATTCAGCCACAGTTTTTTTCCCCTCCACCTCCCTCGGGAGGTCATTCCAGGCATCCACCACCCTCTCCGTGAAAAAGAATTTTCTGAAATTACTCCTAAGTCTATCACCCCGCAACCTCAATTCATGTCCTCTAGTTTTACCACTTTCCGTTCTCCGGAAAATATTTGTTTCTATATTAAAATCTTTCAAGTATTTAAACATCTGTATCATATCTCCCCTGTTCTTCTTCTCCTCTAGGGTGTACATATTCAGGTCTTCCAGTCTCTTCTCATATGTCTTTTGGTGCAAGCCCCATATCATTCTTGTCGCCTTCCTCAAGTCTTCTTACATCTTTAGCAAGATATGGCCTCCAAAACTGAACACAGTACTCCAGGTGGGGCCTCACCAATGACTTGTACAGGGGCATCAATACCTCCTTTGTTCTGCTGGTTATGCCTCTCTCTATATAATTTAGCATCATTCTGGATACGCCTACTGCCTTATCACACTGTTTTGTCACCTTAAGATCCCTCAGATACTATCACCCCAACGTCCCTCTCCCTGTCTATGCATATCAGCCTCTCACCGCCTAGCATAGACGTCTCCCTTGAATTTCTACTCCCTAAGTGCATCACTTTGCACTTCTTTGCATTGAATTTTAATTGTCAAAACATTAGACCATTCCTTTTTCATGTTTTTCACTCCCTCCGGAGTGTCCATTCTGTTACAAATCTTGTTATCATCCACAAAAAGGCAGATCTTACCTTCTAAACCTTTGGCAATGTCGCTCACAAATATATACTGAACAGAATCAGCCCCAGCATTGACCCTTGAGGCACTCCTCACCTTTTCTTCCTCCGAGTGAATTCTATTAACCACCACCCCATGGCGTCTGTCTGTCAACCAGTTCCTAATCCAATTCACCACTTTGAGTCCTAACTTCAGCCTGTCAAATTTATTCAAGAGCCTCCTATGAGGAACCGTGTCAAAGGCTTTGCTGAAATCTGAGTAGATTACATCTAGTGCACATCCTCGATCCAATTGTCTGGTCACCCTGTCAAAGAATTCAATCAGATTCATTTGGCACAACCATGTTGTCTCGGATCTTGTAATCTATTGACTTCCAGGAAATTCACTATCCTTTCCTTCAGCATCGCTTCCATTACTTTTCCAATAACCGAAGTGAGGCTTACCGGCCTGTAGATTCCAGCTTCTTCTCTGTCACCACTTTTGTGAAGAGGGACCACATCCGCTCTTCTCCAATCCCAAAGAACCTCCCCCGTTTCCAAAGATTTATTAAACGAATCTTTAAGAGGACCTGCCAGAACCTCTCCGAGCTCCCTCAGTATCCTGGAAAGGATACCGTCCGGTCCCATGGCTTTGTCCACCTTCAATTTTTCAAGTTGTTCATAAACATTTTCTTCCGTGAATGGTGCTATACCCGCTCCATTCTCATATGTACCTTTGCCAGTCAATCATGGTCCTTTTCCGGGATTTTCTTCCGTGAACACAGAACAGAAATGTTAGTTTAGCACGTTTGCTTTTTCTTCATCATTCTCCACATAGCTGTTCACGGCATCTTTCAGTCTCACAATTCCATTTTTTGTCTTCTTCCTTTTACTAATATACCTGAAAAAATTCTTGTCGCCCCTCCTTACATTTCTAGCCATTTGTTCTTTCATTTGCGCTTTCGCCAGACATATCTCTCTCTTGGCTTCTTTCAGTTTCATCCGGTATTTGTTTTGTTACATTTGTACCCCGCGCTTTCCCACTCATGGCAGGTTCAATGCGGCTTACATGGGGCAATGGAGGTTAAGTGACTTCCACTGTTGCTACTATTTGAGATTCTACATGGAATGTTGCTATTCCATTAGCAACATTCCATGTAGAAGTCGGCCCTTGCAGATCACCAATGTGGCCGTGCAGGCTTCTGCTTCTGTGAGTCTGACGTGCAGGACGTCAGACTCACAGAAACAGAAGCCTGCGCAGCCTTCTACATGGAATGTTGCTAGTGGAATAGCAACATTCCATGTAGAATCTCCAATAGTAGCAACATTCCACGTAGAATCTCTAATAGTATCTATTTTATTTTTGTTACATTTGTACCCCGCGCTTTCCCACTCATAGCAGGCTCAATGCGGCTTACATGGGGCAATGGAGGGTTAAGTGACTTCCACTGTTGCTACTATTTGAGATTCTACATGGAATGTTGCTATTCCATTAGCAACATTCCATGTAGAAGTCGGCCCTTGCAGATCACCAATGTGGCCGTGCAGGCTTCTGCTTCTGTGAGTCTGACGTGCAGGACGTCAGACTCACAGAAACAGAAGCCTGCGCAGCCTTCTACATGGAATGTTGCTAGTGGAATAGCAACATTCCATGTAGAATCTCCAATAGTAGCAACATTCCATGTAGAATCTCCAATAGTAGCAACATTCCATGTAGAATCTCCAATAGTAGCAACAGAATCTCAATAGGTAGCAACATTCCATGTAGAATCTCCAGAATCTCCAATAGTAGCAACATTCCATGTAGAATCTCCAATAGTAGCAACATTCCATGTAGAATCTCCAATAGTAGCAACAGAATCTCAATAGGTAGCAACATTCCATGTAGAATCTCCAGAATCTCCAATAGTAGCAACATTCCATGTAGAATCTCCAATAGTATCTATTTTATTTTTGTTACATTTGTACCCCGCACTTTCCCATTCATGGCAGGCTCAATGCGGCTTACATGGGGCAATGGAGGGTTAAGTGACTTGCCCAGAGTCACAAGGAGCTGCCTGTGCCTGAAGCGGGAATCGAACTCAGTTCCTCAGTTCCCTAAAGTCCACCACCCTAACCACTAGGCCACTCCTCCACGGTATTCCTCTCCGTGTTCTTCTTCTTGACTTTTTCTGTATTTTGTGAATGCCAACTCTTTAGCCTTTATTTACTCTCCTTACGTAAAGGTTAGTAGCCATAATTATAGCTCCTTTCAACCTGGACCACTGCCTTTCCACTTCTCCTCGTATGTCCTCCCAGCCCATCAGCTCTTTCTTCAGGTATTCCCTCATTCTGCTAAAGTCAGCATGTTTGAAATCCAGGACTTTGAGTTTTGAGTGGCTGCTCTCCACTTTAGCTTTTATATCAAGCCAAACTGATGATCACTGATACCCAGGTGGTCACCCACTCGGATATTACTACTACTACTATTAATCACTTCTATAGCGCTACCAGTCATACGCAGCGCTTTACAATTGAACATGAAGAAAGACAGTCCCTGCTCAAAAGAGCTTACAATCTAAATCAGGATAAACAGACACACAGGACAAACAGACACACTTTACCCATCTGTGAGAACCAGATCCAGTGTCGCTCCTCCCCTCGTGGGTTCTGTCATCATTTGTCTGAGCAGAGCACTTTGTAAAGCATCCACTATCTCTCTACTTCTTTCTGATTCCGCAGATGAAACTTTCCAGTCTGCATCCAGCAGGTTGAAATCTCCCAGCAACGGCACCTCTCTTTTCTTTCCCAGCTTTTGGATATATGCAACCAGATCTTTATCTAGTGCCTCGGATTGTGTCGGAAGTCTGTAGACAACACCCATACGGACAGAGGTTACGTCCATTTCTTTTCAAAGTGATCCATATCGCTTCTTCTTACTACTACTTAACATTTCTAGAGCGCTACTAGGGTTACGCAGCGCTGTACAGATTAACATAAATTGACATAAAGGACAGTCCCTGCTCCAAGGAGCTTACAATCTAAAGGGCGAAATGTCAAGTAGGGGCATTTCAGTCGCTGTGATATTGTTTCTCACATGCAGAGCTGCTGTTCCACCTTTATGACCATCTCCATCCTCCCTCAATAGATTGTAGCCTGGTATGTTTCCATCCCATTCATGGGATTCATTGAACCATGTCTCTGTGATGGCAACAATGTCTAAGTCTTCCTCTAACATCAGGGCTTGCAGATCATAAACTTTTTGCTGCTTAGATCACGAGCCTTTGTGGTCATCGCTTTCCAACTACATTTCCGTTGGCAGTCTCATCTTCTGTTTAATTTTTTCTTTAGTCTCACTTCCTGCTGTGTTGGTAAGAAGTGATTTGCTAAGATAATTGTTTTCATTATTTTAAGAAACAAAACTTTGATATAAAAAATGTAAAATGGGGACCAACCATTGAAGTGTTCTTGTGTTAGAATACGTCAAGCTTAAAGAAGGCTGTGTGGCGAGTCATGCATTATGAGACACTGCAAAAGCATATTTGGTAACATCTTAAAATGACAATACAGCTCTCAAAGCTGTTACATTGCAGAACCCAAGGTAATATGCATGAAAGATAATAGATGTGGAATAAAATGTGCTACAGAATCTATTTAAAAAAGTTATAAAATACACACCAATTACAAGGAGTCAAAAAAGATCTAAAAAAGCAGCAAATTCCTTCCATAATATTGTGACAAGTAGGAAAGAGGGTCTCCAGGGCTTCAGGTAGCTGCTACTGGAAAGAAATAAGTAATACTTATGAAAGTATATAAATGCAATCTTTACACAAGCAGTGTGCTTAAAAAATGTGGCATGTTTATAATTTTGATTTCCAAAAGCATGAGTGCTTTACAAACATTGATGCATTACCCACATAAATGTTTGACCCATCCACCTAGAGTGTGCCCATATGCACTCCCACCTATAAAATACACATATTTACGGAATAGTCATAGGTGGGAATAAACCATGTACACACATATGTGCTCATAAGTGACTAGTATTCTGAAATTTATGTGTGTATCAGGCATGTAATTGTTAGCATTTACTTAATAGAATTACCTCCTAAGTGCTGAATTGGGGGGAGGTACTGAAAATACTGGAGGCTTTGGCAAACGACAGGAGTTTTGGAGCAATATGGCCGCTCTTTGAGCATTGAAGGACCTGGAACCCAGGTGGAACAATAGTTAAAGAGAGATGTAGAAAGCATCCCATTAGCAGGGCCCCCATTATGGGCTAATGAAGCTAGGTAAAGTGGGGACAGGGAGTGACAAAAGGATCCAGGAGCCCCCCCCCCCCCCCCCATTTCATTAGTGTTTGTTTCCCTCCCTTTACCGGGTAGTAAAGCAGCCTGCTAATTCACTTTTGGAATTGATTCAGGCTGTAAATGGATTTGATCTGTCTGCTTCCCCCAGGGGAGGAGGATGGGGAGGGAGGGAGGAGAGGCCGAGGAGTGTGCCGTAAATACAGCCCATGTCTGTCCTTGTACAATGATATTAAACTCTGCTAATGTTGATATTCAAACCCCTTTGCTGTCACTCTCAACACATTCCTCTCACTCCTTCCATTCACTTCCTACCTGCCAATTCCTTTTATTTTTCTTCCGCCTCTACGCCTCCCATTTCCTCTTTTCCCATCACTTCTCTTCATCCCCGTCACCTGCTTTGTTCCGTTTAACTCTCCTCTCTCCAGCTCCCTCTCTCTAACCACTTTCTACCTAATCATTCCAGCCGTCTCGCTCCCTTACTCTTCTCCTTCCACTTTCCATTTCTCATGCTGCCTCTTCTCTTCCTCCCCCACTCCCAGATTTATTATTTTCCAACTCAACCCCCAATTCAATCAATTTGTTTTTACCCTGGAAAACACAGTCTCGTGTTACCGAACAGTCATTAAAACACACTCTTACGGTCTCCTGCCAGTCACGTGGCTCATAGGAAAGGCAATTACGACATGTTAGCTAATGAAGTCTCCGCATTTTGCAACATTTCAGATGTGTTTGCAGATGGCGGGGCCGGCCCAACCATTAGACGAGACTAGGCAGTTGCCTGGGGTGACAGCTTCTAGGGGCAGCAAAGAATAGCTGCTGTCAAAGTAAAACAGTAGATCTTGATAGCCACACAAACATTAAGAAGCACTGGCATCTAATTTGACCTGAATTTTTATAGGATGTTTGTATGATGATTGTGATTGATGCATTTAATTATCAAAATGGAGTGGAGGAGTGGCCTAGTGGTTAGGGTAGTAGACTTTGGTCCTGAGGAACTGAGTTCAATTCCCACTTCAGGCACAGGCAGCTCCTTGTGACTCTGGGCAAGTCACTTAACCCTCCATTGCCCCATGTGAGCCTGCCATGAGTGGGAAAGCGCAGGGTACAAATGTAGCAAAAATAAAATAGATACTATTGGAGATTCTACATGGAATGTTGCTATTCCACTAGCAACATTCCATGTAGAAGGCTGCGCAGGCTTCTGTTTCTGTGAGTCTGACGTCCTGCACGTACGTGCAGGACGTCAGACTCACAGAAGCAGAAGCCTGCGCGGCCACATTGGTGATCTGCAAGGGCCGACTTCTACATGGAATGTTGCTAGTGGAATAGCAACATTCCATGTAGAATCTCAAATAGTAGCAACAGTGGAGGAGTGGTCTAGTGGTTAGGGTGGTGGACTTTGGTCCTGGGGAACTGAGGAACTGAGTTTGATTCCCACTTCAGGCACAGGCAGCTCCTTGTGACTCTGGGCAAGTCACTTAACTCTCCATTGCCCCATGTAAGCCGCATTGAGCCTGCCATGAGTGGGAAAGCGTGGGGTACAAATGTAACAAAAACAATCTGGGCTAGGGGGCCTGAAAATTAATTGAAGGGGGGTGTAAGACTGAAGATTTGACTAGAGTGCCCATCAGCTCTGGCAATGGAGCCTTTACTACAATGCAGCCTAGACCAACCCAACCATTAGGCAAGACTAGGTGTTTGCCTAGGGCAGCAAAAAGCGGCGGCAATTAAAGCTAAGCAATAGTTCTGGCAGTCACAAACACTCAAAGAACCATCAGCTCATACTTGTACACACAGGAAAAGAGGACATTTCCAAAGATCCCATTTACCTGGGTCAACGGCTTTGGAAATTATACGCTAGCACCTACGTGAAGGATATGTGCATAAGCACGCACATTCGTGAACCTCCACTACCCCAGCTGCAAAGGACTTAAATATAAATACACATATGCATCCAGCTTCTCCTACATAAGCGCGCAACTGTGGAACGCACTACCAAAGGCCATAAAAACAATGCACGACCTAACAATCTTCCGAAAACTACTGAAAACCAACCTGTTGAAGAAGGCATACCATAATGATCCATTCTAAAAACTAGACAACTAGACTTTACATGAACTAGACACAACCGAACTCTTTACACTAGACTGATAGTAACATAGTAACATAGTAGATGACGGCAGAAAAAGACCTGCACGGTCCATCTAGTCTGCCCAACAAGATAAATTCATATGTGCTACTTTTTGTGTATACCTTACCTTGATTTGTATCTCATTTTCAGGGCACAGACCGTATAAGTCTGCCCAGCACTAGCCCCGCCTCCCACCACCCAATCTCGGCTAAGCTTCTGAGGATCCATTCCCTCGGAACAGGATTCCTTTATGTTTATCCCGTGCATGTTTGAATTCCGTTACCGTTTTCCTCTCCACCACCTCCCACGGGAGGGCATTCCAAGCATCCACCACTCTCTCTGTGAAAAAATACTTCCTGACATTTTTCTTGAACAAAATCTGAGTATTGCCTAGGGATCATGAAGTTAACTAAGGGCAGCACAGGGCTGATGCTCTTGCACCCTCCCCGACTCAGGTACAGCAGAGACCTGACAGTGGTGAAAAGAATAGCTGTTGCAGAGAAGACATATGAGAGTGTGCAGGGAGTGGCCCAAGTTCGCCAGGAAGTCCACAATGCAAACAGAAGAACGGGAACCCTAGCAGTCTCAAAGACACGCCAAACACAGTGAAGGTAACGCACAAACGAGACAACGTTTAAGATGTGCAAATTGTTTCTTTTAGAGTCATTGCATGTTTTAATAATCAATTTGAATATCTTAAACATCGTCTAGTTTGTGTGTCATCTTTGCTGTGTTTGGCATGCCAAGTTCACCAGGACCATGCAAATTGTTCTAGCTCCCTGTCCCCCTCCACTCCCTTCTCCCTTGCATTCACTGGCTCATTAGTTTCCCCATGGTCAACCAGCCCGGCAGTAACTCTATAACTCAAAGCAACAGTGAAATTAAATTAGAAAATGATTAGACACTAATTATTTTATAGTGTTACCAGTGATTTGGGACATTAAGTAAAGAGCATCCTTTTTCAGCCTGAGATATTATACCCGACCCTATCAGCCTCTGAGATTTCCATGATGGCTTACATTCAATTTTCTTTCCTTATCTTCCTTCTATAGCGATACCGAGAAGGTCAGAAATGTGTATCTTTATTTCTATATCACACTTTAGTAGTTTGATCTCTATGGGGGCAATTCTATAAACTGGCATCAGAGTGGAGGAGTGGCCTAGTGGTTAGTGCAGTGGAACATGGAATGTTGCTATTATTGGTGATTCTACACAGAATGTTGCTGACTGGAGGAGTGGCCTAGTGGTTAGAGCACTGGTCTTGCAATCCAGAGGTGGCCGGTTCAAATCCCGCTGCTGCTCCTTGTGATCTTGGGCAAGTCACTTAACCCTCCATTGCCTCAGGTACAAACTAAGATTGTGAGCCCTCCTGGGACAGAGAAATATCCAGAGCACCTGAATGGAACTCACCTTGAGCTACTACTGAAAAAGGTGTGAGCAAAAAAAAAAAAAAAAGATGTAGGTGCCACCGTTGGGCACACTTAGCTCTAAATCTATAATGGCTTCTGGGTGTGCCTAAGCCATTATAGAATATTAGCTTAAAGCCGCTTTGGTGTGCTGACAGGCATTAATAGCAGGTGTAAGATGGTACACCTAAGTGTGCCATGCAGTGTGGACAACTGATAGTATTCTATAAGTTGCACGTGATGCTTGGTGTTATGCCAATGTTCCACCCAACACAGCGTGGACATCCCCACAAATATCAACACCCCAGATCACACCCTTCCTATCTCAGACACTTGAAAATCCTCGGCATTACAATGGACCGTAACTTAACACTAGAGAGCCAAGTGGCATCCACAACAAAGAAAATGTTCCACTCAATGTGGAAACTCAAACGTGTGAAGCAGTTCTTCCCGAGGGAAACATTTTGCAACCTGATACAATCAATGGTATTAAGCCACTTAGATTACTGCAATGTAATTTATGCGGGATGTAAAGAACAAACCTTAAAGAAACTTCAGACCGCTCAAATCACGGCAGCTAGGCTTATATTTGGTAAAACGCGATTTGAAAGCGCAAAACCCCTCCGTGAAAAACTACACTGGCTCCCAATCAAAGAACACATTGCCTTCAAAATCTGCACCCTGGTTCACAAAATCATCTACGGAGAAGGTCCGAGTTACATGACAAACTTGATCGACTTACCAATTAGAAATACATCCGAATCGACACAATCTTATCTAAATCTGCACTACCCAAGCTGCAAAGGCCTTAAATACAAAACAACTTACGCATCTACTTTTTCCTACATAAGCACACAACTGTGGAACGCATTACCAAAAGCCTTGAAAATGACGTACGACCACCTAAACTTCCGGAAATCACTAAAAATCAACCTGTTTAAAAAGGCATTCCCTACCGATCCAACTTAAATGCCTAATCTCTGCAACACAACCAAACTAAAGCACGTAATGGACATAACACAACTCTTCTGTTCTCCGATTCCCTAATGTGGCTGTGCCACATGAATTTGATCTTACCACAACCTCACCCAGTATTTGTTCACAACGGAGCCTGCAAAGGCCTCTCCGGTGCAGAAGCTTAGCCGAAATTGTGTGGCGGAGCAGGTGGGGGGAAGAGGGGTTGGTGGTTGGGAGGCGGGGAACAGGCCCATGCCAAGGGTCTGTGCCGCCCCCCCGCAGACGAACAGTTGGTGCCCCCCCGCGCCCCCCCCCCCTTGAAGATGATCGAGGCGCGCCCTGGGGGCCTTTAAATCTTTTACTTGCAGTTGCAGCAGCGTCTGTGAAAGCGGAGCGCTGCCGACGTCTCCCTTCCCTTCGCACTGTTGGTTCCCTCAGTGTCCCGCCTTCTTCTGACGTCAGAAGAAGGCGGGACACATGGAGGCTCATTTTCAAAGCACTTAGCCTCCCAAAGTTCCATAGAAACCTATGGAACTTAGCCTCCCAAAGTGCTTTGAAAATATGCCTCTGAGGGAACCAACAGCTGCTGCGACTGCAAGTAAAAGATTTAAAGGCCTCGGCGGCGCGGGGCGAGGGTAAGCACCGCGGCGGCGCCCTACAGAGGTGGGCGCCCTCCTGCGGTGCTTACCCCACTTACCGCATCGGCACGGCCCTGGCGGGGAATCCTGCTGGGCAGACTTATACGGTCTGTGCCTTGAAAAAGACAGGTACAAATCAAGGTAAGGTATACACATATGAATTTATCTTGTTGGGCACACTGGATGGACCATACAGGTCTTTTTCTGCCATCATCTACTATGTTACTATGTAAGCCACATTCAGCCTACAAATAGGTGGGGAAATGTGGGATACAAATGTAACAAATAAAATAAATAAAAAAATATGTATGCTCTCTTGCAGTTATGAATACTGGTTGCAGAGTAGCACTAAAATGATAAAGGGGATCATATGAGAAAAAGCTAAAGAGGTTAGGGTCCTTCAGCTTGAAAAAGAGACGAGGGGGGATATGATTGAGGTCTACAAATTCCTGAGTGTTGTTGAACGAGTAAAAGTGAATCGATTTTTCACTCTTTCAAAAAGTACAAAGACCAGAGGACACTCAACAAAATTACATGGAAATACTGAAATATCTTTTCACTCAACGAATAGTTAAGCTCTGGAACTCTTTGCCGGAGGATGTAGTAACAGTGGTTAGTTTATCTGGGTTTAAAAAAGGTTTGGACAAGATCCTGGAAGAAAAGCCCATAGTCTGCTATTGAGACAGATACAGGGAAGCTACTGCTTGCCCTGGGATTGGTAGTATGGAATGTTGCAACTATTTGAGTTTCTGCCAGGTACTTGTGACCTGGATTCGCCACTGTTTGGAAAACAGGATACTGGACTAGATGGACCATTATGGCTATTCTTATGTTCTTATGTTATGTTCACCTAGCACTTACGCACATAACCTTCAATTGTTGGTGCCAATCATGACTAAAAGTGCTAGTATTTTATAACACACACACCTACATAGGTTGCCTATAGTTAGGTGCCAGCTTATAGAATAGTCTTTTCTCCCTGTTGCCATGATTTTCATTTTGTTCTTTCCCAGTGTTTCTTTCTATTTTTCTAGTTCCTTGTTCATGGACTACTTTTGCTGACATACTACCTCCAAACTCAAAAGGTCTGCATGCACTGCCAGCTTATATAAAATCATGAGGACTTACACATGATGCATATAATACCTTTATGTATTATTTGTTAGTGATAGATTTCTCTTTAATATATTTCTGGAGGAAAACACATGTGAATTTGTTTGCCTTTATAAAGCAGCTCGTCAAAAAGCTGCCATACCAGTTACACCTGCTCTGAAACAGGAGAAACTTCTGTGTCTACATGGTCATAAGAATTGGAATGTATACCCTGGAACATATAAATTGGATAAAAGTGGGTGCTGCGATTTCTGAGTGTTTATTTTTATGCATTTATATGCCTGGGAAATGTTTTAAGCACCTACTTGAATGCATAATAATGCTGTCCAACCCACTTAAGGTGTTTATAAAATTACTGGCCAAAAAGGTTGCCCACAAAGTCATCAGTCCGCTCATAGAGAAATGCCAAGAATTGGGGATTTGTTGAGGACGTTACATAGTTGTGAGGGGGAGAGTGTACTTCACTTTTTTCCCTTCCTTTCTCTACCCATGGCCCATCATTCATGGCCTTCACTAGTTTCTGAGTTCTTGCAATAAGGAAGCTTTTCCCCTAATCAGCAATGAGATACAAGGAGAGAGGCAGAGTGCCACAAGCAATTGGAATCATACCCGTAACAGTATTTTTAAATGTATTTGCTGAATAATTTTTTAAAGGAAAAAAAATCACAGTAATTTAGTAAATATGTTTATTAACAAATCCTGGGTGGGTTGTGGACCCAGATAGGGTTTCTTAGATTTGCCAGCAAGCTCCAGGTCATTGGAGACAGGCTGATCCAGTCCTGATTTTACTCAAGTGCATCTATGAACATATGACTGCAGAAAAACGGGGCTAAAACCAAGACTGGATCATCTAGGTCAGAACTGAACTGGAGTCAACTGGTAACCCTATCAATGTTAATGTGGTACAAATAATTTTACAATGGGTTGTGTTGATTTATTTATTTATTTGTTGCATTTGTATCCCACATTTTCCCACCTATTTGCAGGCTCAATGTGGCTTACATTGTTCCGTCATGGCGATCACCATTTCCGGAGTGAGAGATACAAGTGGTATTACATTAAAGATCATGATTGGCATAGTAGATTAAGCAGTCAAGTATAAGAGTTCATATTCGGAATAAGAGATGAAGTGGTATTGCGTTGAAGTTCAATCGTGGTAGAGTAGACCTTGGTAGTCGAGTATAGAGAGTTAGGTTTTATCCAGTTCAGGCTTGAGTTTAGTTGTCTGGTAACTCTGCTGATCCTTTCTCTATCTGTTCCTGCAGGGGCAGCTGTCTTGGCACAGGAAGATGATCTGGCAATGTCTCTTCATTTTATGAATTTTGGATCTAGCCCCCTATCATCTACAGAGAGCAAGCTGGAGGGTCTGAAGAACAATTTTATTGAGAATCCTCAGTATTTCTGTGATGCCTGTAAGAGACTGCTCATTCTTGAGGGCCAAGCTGCAAGTGTTTTAAATCACCTGGCTCCCCTTCCCCCTTGACCCATTGCTTTTGAGGATACCAGGAGAGTTGATGAAATGAGAAGCTAAAAAAACCCAATGATGTCAGTATTCAGAGGCGTGGCTGCCGTATAACTTTAAACCTGTTGAGCGGTATTTTAGACAGGGTGTTAAATCGCAAGGGAGATGGTCAGGTTAGAACATCTCAAGTTCCGCTAGTATTTTAGAACAGGATCTCCTGACACAGAGCCTCTTCTAAAATACATGGAGAAATAGATGTTTAATTGCTTACTACAGAGCCAACGCAAGAGTGGAAGACACCATGAACGAGTCCCAAGTCACTCAATGACACAAAAAATATTTTATTCTTCAGATGCTTTCAGGAGACACTGACAAGATATACCCAACACAGGCTGTGTTTCTGCATGCAAGTCTTCATCAGGGGTCCTGTTAAAAGCTATTGTTTGCTACCCAAATCACCAACATTTTGACCAAAGTTTGGTGCTATGTAGCTTACATCATATATACTCTTATGATGTTTATATAGCTCTGTATGTTTCCATAAATTGGCTTGCTGTTTAACAGGACCCCTGATGAAGGCCTGCCTGCCCACACCAATTGTAGGGGAAAAGAGTAGAAGAAAAATCCTTTCTGGGCCCCAGATGTGGTGATCAAATGGACTACTGTCTTTTCTTAATGTCTAATAGCATCACTTGGACCAGTGTTACCCTGAACTATTTCAGTACCATCATGATGAGCTCTGTTCACAAAATATTCAAAGATTTCATCATATCCAGGGTGAATAGTCTCTTCCCCTGGAAGTGGTAAGATCTATTTTTCTGTTAGCAAGAGAAGTTTATTATTCTGGAAGTAGGAAACAAGAGAGAGGAAGTCAGAGAAGGAAGAACTAGAGATTTGCTGTCATTTGGAGCAACATGGGGAAATGTCAACAACATACCTCCATGTTGCATGTCATTAACAAACGAAAACAAGCAAAAACAGCACAACATTTTGTGTTTCTTTGTTTGCAGGTAGTAGTGCACACTGTTAATGACATTGCTCCGATAATGATGAAATGGCCATGAAAATCGGAATAAAATAAAAATTCCCACAATTGACATGAAATGAGGCTTTTCTGGCTGCTACTCCTAGTAATTACATGTTCTTACCATATCCATCCATGCAGGTGTCCATCACATCAAGCGGCGAGACATTGTGTTGAAGTGGGAGCTCGGAGAAGGTGCCTTTGGCAAGGTCTTCCTGGCCGAGTGCTACAACTTGACTTCTGACCAAGACAAGATGTTGGTGGCCGTCAAGGTAGTTTGCAATCATGTTGATGGTTGCACTTTAAATCCTTTTAAGGGTATTTTAGGGGGAAATAAAGGTCTTCACAAAGAACTGAAAACTCTGACTCTACCTTCCATCTTTCAACGTCTCCCTTTGTCCAGCTCACCTTCCTCTTTTTCTCTCATGCTCTTTCACCTTCTTTCAGGTATCCGTGTACACCAAGGCTGCACATATCAAGCCCTGGCTTTCTGTTAAACAGAAACCAGAGTTCTACAGTATAAAATTATTGAGTTCCCCTTCCTCTAAATCTGAGCTTCCAGCTTAGAAGGAGTATGACCCAACCCAATGCAGCTCATCACAGCTGACCTCCCTCCTTCCTGTCATCCATGATTAGTCCCTGCTTTCCTCTGAAGTCCTAATGATGATCCTTAGTAAGGGACACACGTGGTGGCCACTCCAGTAGAGCCCTGAAAACGTACTTCCCGAATCCTACCTGTAGGTGTCGCTGTTGGACAGTGGTTGGGTGTTCTTTTCCCTTCCCTCGTGATGGGGATGTGAACATTGGCGCCACAGAATCCCTAGCTCTTGAGGAATAGGGGAAGGAGGGAGGAGTAAGTATGATACAGGTCTCCCACAGCACTGCCACTGAGACACCAGACCCTTTGATAAATGTGGTTTTAAATCAGTGACAGAAATCCAACATCACAGGTAGTGGCAGGGCAAATCCTTTTCTGGTTTAAAATATATATCTCAAGGGCAATGTATCCAAATGGATTAGTTTTGCAAATATTTGTCAGTAATGAACCTCAATCAGGGAATTTGTTATATATAATCGCAGTCTCTCATTCTTATCGCTAATGTTCACTGTAGTACTTGCATCATGTCAAAGAGAGTTTCCCCTTGTCTCAGCTGTTGGGGGTGGGGTGGGGTGGGGTGGAGTGTGGCCTGACTCACCTCATGGTCTCAGGCCCCGATGCACAAAAGTCACCGTTAAACACCGTGCACGTTTCTATTCGCTGGTGAACTTAGCAATTTTGAAACAGCGACCGATACCCAAAGAAAATTGCATGCAAATCAGAGGCACGGAAAATCTGTAAGTGGCTTGGTAGGGAAAGTGTCGAGCACACGCGCAGAACAGTCTCTCAGTAAGCGTCGATGTTCTGTGCACGTACTAGTCGCTTTACCCTGCTCGGCTTTCCACTCCTACGGCGCACGTGACCAGCTAAAACATTACAAAAATGTTTGTGTGTTTAAGCTTGTTTATTTCATTTAAAAGGCTATTGCAAAACAGTTATGGAACTTAAGAAGTTGGGGGGGGGGGGAAGCTTTCGTTTGCTCAGTTGAAGTGGGGTTTTTTTGGGGGGGGAGGGGTTGCTTTGTTTACATTTGCTAGCCCTTGTCTGCTGAGGGCTGGGCTATTTAACACAAGTACTGTACCAAGTGGTCCCTCCCCATGACAGCTCCAGACTTGCCAGAAAAATTTGCACATGAAAGGTAGGCAGGGCCGCCGAGAGGGGGGGCAAAATTCCCCCGGCCTGAGCCTCCAAGGGGGGCCCGGCGCCGGGGTCAGGCCACCGGCGCTGCAGTCCCCAGTCTCACCTGCCTGCCTCCACGGCTCCGGGTCCCCTTCATTCAAAGTGGCAGTCGCAGATCGCCTCTCTTCTGGCCTTCCCTCCCTGTGTCCCGCCCTCATGGAAACTGGAAGTTACATCAGACGAGGACGGGAAACAGGAAGGGAAGGCCAGAAGAGACGCGATCTGCGACTGCCTCTTTGAATGAAGGGGGCCCAGAGCCGTGGGGGCAAGCAGGTGAGATTGCGGACTGCAGCAGCGGCGGGAGTGACAGGGGGCGGCTTTGCCCCGGGCCCGACCTAGTTTCTCGGCGGCCCTGAAGGTAGGTACTTCTTTCTGTGCATAGCTCTGATTGCTCATTTTAATACTAATGAGCAGTGTGTAATACATTTGCATTGAGTTATCAGTAGCTGCTACAGTGAACGGTAAAAGGGAAGCAGAACCTCTTTGTGCATTAGACACTAAAGCAAATGTTGCAAGGTCGGTATGCTTTGTGCATCGGGCCCTGAGTTTCCACTTTAAGGTGACTGGATGCAGTGCATCCCAGGTTGGAAATGACATGTGCTCCACTGCCACTACTCCTCAGCGGTTCTTCATTTTGGTTTTATCTTGGACACGCTCCAGGCCCTTAAGGAGGCAAGTGAGACAGCACGGCTGGACTTCCAGCGAGAGGCGGAGCTTCTCACCGTCCTACAGCATGAGCACATTGTCAAGTTCTATGGGGTCTGCACGGACGGGGAGCCCCTCATTATGGTGTTCGAGTACATGAAGCATGGAGATCTGAACCGCTTTCTCAGGTGAGAGACTCACAGTCCTTCCCCCCCCCCCTCAAATGTTGCACCTCCTTCTCAGTGTCTTTCTCGGGCTGCCACCTGCCACCAAAATCCCATGCCCTAGGAAATGAGAAAATGAGACAGGGTAATCCATTGAAATTACATTATGATTAGAGGTAACTCTGCACTGTGCCATGTGTCACTTGAATGATTGTAAACATGAGGGTGATAATAAGCAGTCCATCCACAAGCAAGCAGTGGGCTGATTCATGACTGGCTTGTGTTTTCCTTCGAATCTTATATATCATCACTGAATGCACCAAAGAGACAGACTGCCAAATCTGCTTCCATTTAGGAAGGTGAAAAAAGCTTTAATAAGACAGAACAAATTCACCACAGGCAGCACCAGTGCAAGCTACACATACATACACACACACACACAGCCTCACCACAGACAACAGCGACGCCTACTCACACACACACAGTCTCACCACAGAATAGGTTCAGCGACACCCACACCCACCCACACGCACACTGCCTCATCACAGAACAGATTCACCACAGGCAGCAGCAACACCCACACACACACACACACAGTCCCATCACAGAACAGGTTCACACCCTCTGTCCACAGCTGTATATTCCATAACTAAGGCTACAAACTGTGAAGTACGTTATCAGTATTTTTATTCTATATCCACTTTTTCTCTGCTAGACCTCATGGACTTCCAGCATACTTTAGGCTGTACTGCTATCATGTCCAGTTTTAATACAGCATTTGAGTCCTTGTGTCCAGTCTGATCGCAGGGTTGGGTCTGATGACTGTACGGGCCTACTGACTTCTTTAGGATATATCTGAAAATGGGAAGGAGGAGCAGATAGAGACCTCTGAATCCCTTGTACACCAAGGAGATCCTGGAAAGTGAACTGGAACAGCATTTCACTTACAGCCAGGGGAAACATCATGCCATTTCTCCACATCAATTTGGATCCAGAAGCAGGGGCACCGTGATGGAACTGGATCGCAGTGTTCAACTGGGCCGATCCACTTGTTCTTTTCCCTACCCGGCTCCTGGAGCTAGCAGGGCCCTCATTTCATTAGGCCGTGTCTCCTGTTAATTATGAGCTGCTCCCTTCCTATTATCCCCTGAAATTGCTGCTCTTCTCTTAACTCCGTCACCTCCACTCCTCTTGCACGTCTCCCCCCCCCCCCCCCCCCCCCGTCCTCTTCCATTATTGCTTTGCTTCTTTCAAGCAGTCTGCTCTTTTCGGCTAATGCAGCATTTCTTTCAATATTGATTAGATTAACCGTCTGAGAGGCTTAAATAGAAAAAGATTGCCCATCAGCTGGAATAAACAGAGACTTTTCAATTGGCCCCCCAGGTATTGCAGACAGATGATGTGCTGTCAGTGGCCTCACTTAGCCGGCGATGCAGGGAGGCGCAGATCACGGGGCAGAGGCTGCATCAGAAATGCGAAGGGAACTGGCACCGCAGCTTCTGAGTCTGCCTAACTCAGGCCGCCATCACCGGTCGTCAGGGATCGGAGATGGCATCGGTGCCAGTTTTTGGCCAGGTCGCATCATGCTTGAATTGAACTCGTCTTCCCCCCCCCCATGGCAGCTGGCCGATGCAAATGCACAATTTGATTCCGAAGAATTAGAAAGATTCCACCAATGATTAGAGGCCTTGTGATGCAATGTGTAGCCTATGATGCCCCAACATGAGCTCAAGTCCCACGCTGGGATTTCTGTCAGGTAGCCAACTCAGCCACCCATCAACTTTTGGTCAGTAAGGGGGCAGTTCCATAATGCTGGTGCTTAAGCCATTATAGAGCTCTGGCCGCTTTTTAGCCACACCCACATAGGCCAGGTCAATGGCTGACACAAGTTGGCGCAGCTAATTACGTCATGCAATGCACGTCACTGATGATATTCTCTAAGTTGCATGTTCCTCTCGGTGACACACCCATGAGCTGCCAAGTGTTCACCCCCCCCCCCCCCCTTGCAGCTGGGTACTATTTATTTATTTATTACATTTGTATCCCACATTTTCCCCCATAGCAGTAGGCTCAATGTGGCTTACAGGTTCTGGAGAGGAGAGTACCAACTCCGGGAATATATACAGAGTGGAAGGAAATTAGAGTAACAGTAGGTGCAAGGGAGCTGAGAAGGTTCCGGAAAAGAGAATACAACTCGGGGACGAATATATAGTAGCATATAGAGAAAAGAAATCCCAATGAGGCTGATAAGTCTCCGA
Source organism: Microcaecilia unicolor (assembly GCF_901765095.1). Classification (NCBI taxonomy): domain Eukaryota; kingdom Metazoa; phylum Chordata; class Amphibia; order Gymnophiona; family Siphonopidae; genus Microcaecilia; species Microcaecilia unicolor. The sequence continues at coordinate 47,086,366 of NC_044044.1, forward strand.
GCATGAGACTACAGCTTCAAGTCACTTCACTGGCTTCCTGTCCACTTCCACATTTAGTTTAAACTTCTCGTACTGACCTTTACATGCATCCACTCTGCAGCCCCCCCATTTCCTCTCCGCTCTCATCTCTCCCTACATTCCTCCGCGTGAACTCCGCTCACTGGACAAGTCTCTCTTGTCGTCCTCCTTCTCCTCCACTGCTACCTCCAGGCTTCGCTCCTTTTCTCTCGCGGCACCTTATGCCTGGAATAGATTTCCTGGACCTATACGTCTAGCTCCATCTCTACCTGTTTTCAAATCTATGCTGAAAACCCACCTTTTCACTGCTGCTTTTAAATTTCCCTCCCCTTGTCCCTTCCTCCCTTCTCACCCATTACTTCCCTCACCCGTAACTGTCTTGTCTGTCTGTATTATTTAGATTGTAAGCTCTTTTGAGCAGGGACTGTCTCTTTGTATCAAGTGTTCAGCGCTGCGTGCGTCTGGTAGCGCTATACAAATGCTAATAATAATAATAGTGAGCAATACAGAGTAGGATAAGGGTAGTAGTACACTTAATTATAACTGGAGTGGTAAAATTCGTACAGTTTGAAGTAATAGGATTATGTGGAAGGGGCATTGTTCATTCCTTAGGTCGAAAGATGTGATGCATTGTTCATGAATTAGTTATTGCACTTAGGGACTAACTTATAGAATAGTGCCTGGAGCACCTACGACACAACTGCAAATTATTGGCGCCCCTGACACATGTAACTAGCGTGCAAGTCTAGTCACCATTTTATTTTATTTGTATCCCGCCTTTACCCAAAGCGGGTAACTGAAAAAAACATACATACGATTAATACCCTAAAACATAGCAAAGAGCAAAAGTCAACAGCAGTTGATACATCAACCCAATTAGTTGCAAAACAATCACGTCAGTAAGCTTCATTCTTCTAGAAAGGCCTTTAAAAAAACAGTGAGTCTTTAAGAATCGTTTGAAATGTCGAATATGATCACACAGTCTTAAATGTCCGGGCAAACCGTTCCGTAACGAATGCTCGCATCTTTGTAGCCGCATAATGATACATTGCTGGAGAAGGCAAACAGAGCTGTTTAGATTTCTCAGATCAAAAATAATCAGGCACAGTCCCGTATACTACTACTACTTGACATTTCTATAGCGCTACTAGGGTTACGCAGCGCTGTACAATTTAACAAAAAAGGGGGGGCAGTCCCTGCTCGAAGGAGCTTACAATCTAAAGGACGAAATGTCAAGTTGGGGCAGTCGATTTCCTGAGTAGAGGTGTAGTGGTTAGGTGCCGAAGGCGACATTGAAGAGGTGGGCTTTGAGCAATGATTTGAAGATGGGCAGGGAGGGGGCCTGGCGTATGTGCTCAGGGAGTTTGTTCCACGCATGGGGTGAGGCGAGGCAGAAAGGGCGGAGCCTGGAGTTGGCGGTGGTGGAGAAGGGTACTGAAAGGAGGGATTTGCCTTGCGAGCGGAGGTTACGGGTAGGAACGTAAGGGGAGATGAGGGTAGAGAGGTAGGGAGGGGCTGCAGATCGAGTGCATTTGTAGGTTAGGAGGAGAAGCTTGAACTGTATGCGGTACCTGATCGGAAAATAATCAGGCACAGTCCCGTATACATAGACATAATTGAAATCTTATCACTTGACTGATCAACCTCCCTACCACTAATGAATAAGCATAACCACTTCAATCTCTATGTCGAACATGGTCTCTCCATAGTCGATGACCTAAAGAATGATACAACCCAATTTCGTACTCAGGAACGTTCATGTATTACCATAATTTATTCTTCCTTAACATATATATGCACATGATATGTATCTATACCATGATCTGTTCACGTATGTTATGTTACATGTATGTTACCATGTATGTATGCAACTGTTACCCGGAAATGGCAACCGCCATTAAGACAAACGTAAGCCACATTGAGCCTGCAAATTGTTGGGAAAATGTGGGATACAAGTGCTACAAATAAATAACTACATGCTGTGTATCAACACAAGAACCTTGATCATAGTAGATGACGGCAGAAAAAGACCTGCATGGTCCATCCAGTCTGCCCAACAAGACAAACTCATAAGTGCTACTTTTTCTGTATACCCTACTTTGATTTGTATGTCATTTTCAGGGCACAGACCGTACAAGTCTGCCCAGCACTATCCCCGCCTCCCACCACCTAACTGGCACAGACCGTATAAGTCTGCCCAGCACTTTCCCCGCCTCCCAACCACCAGCCCCGCCTCCCACCACCTAACTGGCAGCAAGTGTAATTTTTTTTAAATACTGGAGTAATTTGTTCTGATCTATGAAGGGAAGATAGTGGAAACTGGCAAGTGGTTAGTCAAATTCGATGGCTCGTAATGGTTATGACAAAGGTCTTTTTCAAGACCATCTCACTAATTCAATTCGAAAAGCTTTCTTTACATCTGGAGATTGTGATATTCTTTGGTTTAAAAGACTCCTGATGCAGGCCGTTGGGCGGAAACACAGTGTTGTGTCCAGTTTTTGATTAATACATTTTCTTAAGCATGTGGAGGAGTAGCCTAATGGTTAGTGCAGCGGGCTTTGATCCTGGGTAACTGGGTTCAATTCCCACTGCAGCTCCTTGTGACTCTGGGCAAGTCACTTAACCCTCCATTGCCCCTGGTACAAAATAAGTACCTGAATATATGTAAACCACTTTGAATGTAGTTGCAAAACATCAGAAAGGCAGTATGTCAAGTCCCAGTTCCCTTTCCCTATTTGAGATTCTACATGGAATGTTGCTACTATTGAGATTCTGTTGCTACTATTTGAGATTCTACATGGAATGTTCCTATTCCACTAGCAACATTCCATGTAGAAGCCTGCGCAGCTGCGTTGCTGATCTGCAAGGGTAGGCTTCTATATGGAATGTTGCTAGTGGAGGAGTAGCCTAGTGGTTAGTGCAGCGGGCTTTGATCCTGGCAACCTGGGTTTGATTCCCACTGCAGCTCCTTGTGACCTTGGGCAAGTCACTTAACCCTCCATTGCCCCAGGTGCAAAAAACTTAGATTGTGAGCCCCCTAAGAACAGAGAAAGTGCCTGTATATAATGTGTACAGTGCTGCATATGTCTAGTAGTGCTATAGAAATTATTAATAGTCTCTGGAGTCCATGGTCCAGTCCCACTATCTTCCCTTCTATTTGCTCGCTCCCCATGGGACCATAGATTTCTCCGCCGAGGCGGATTTCTGCTGATCTAGACACTTCCAGTAGTGTTCCTAGATTGGTTGTCACCCAGGGCGAATTGCCACTGTGCCTAGGGTTACCATATGGCTCCAGAAAAAGGAGGACGCATTGATCCAGTCTGGGTTTTACTTCCATTGAAAGCAATGGAAGTAAAACCCAGACTGGCTCAATCTGTCCTCCTCTTTCTGGAGCCATATGGTAACCCTAACTGTGCCCCCCTGGCACATCACACCCCCAGCAAATCACAACCTCCCCCCCAGTGCATCACCTCTACCCCCCTTCCCAAACGCATTGCTGTTACCTCCTGGGAGTGCAGGGAGCAGTCGTGCGGCTCTTGGCTCTGCCGGTTTCCTGCCCCGGAACAGGAAGTCCTGCCACGTCCTACCCACAGGAAATTGCATCAGAAGAGGCAGGACATGGCAGAGGAAAGACCCAGAGCCTGGGCAAAAGCAGCCTGTCTTAGGCTGTTGCTGCCGGCAACTTGCACACAGTTTACAGGACCGCAGAGATGGGAGAGAGGAAGAGAGATACTGGGTAGGGGTAATGGATTTGATATAGTAACATAGTAGATGACGGCAGAAAAAGACCTGCACGGTCCATCCAGTCTGCCCAACAAGATAAACTCACATGTGCTACTTTTTGTGTATACCTTACCTTTTGTACCTGTCCTTTTCAGGGCCCAGCACTATCCCCGCCTCCCAACCACCAGCCCCGCCTCCCACCACCGGCTCTTGCACAGACCGTATAAGTCTGCCCAGCACTATCCCCGCCTCCCAACCACCAATCCCACCTCCCACCACCGGCTCTGGCACAGACCGTATAAGTCTGCTCAGCACCATTCCCGCCTCCCACCACCGGCTCTGCCACCCAATCTCGTCTAAGCTCTTTAGGATCCATTCCTTCTGAGCAGGATTCCTTTATGTTTATCCCACGCATGTTTGAATTCCGTTACCGTTTTCATTTCCACCACCTCCTGCGGGAGGGCGTTCCAAGCATCCACTACTCTCTCCGTGAAAAAATACTTCCTGACATTTTTCTTGAGTCTGCCCCTCTTCAATCTCATTTCATGTCCTCTCGTTCTACCATCTTCCCATCTCCGGAAAAGGTTCGTTTGCGGATTAATACCTTTCAAATATTTGAACGTCTGTATCATATCACCCCTGTTTCTCCTTTTCTCCAGAGTATACATGTTCAGGTCCGCAAGTCTCTCCTCATACGTCTTGTAACGCAAATCCCATACCATTCTTGTAGCTTTTCTGTGGTTCATGTAAAGTGGTTTACATTTCCTTGGGCTCACAAGTTTTTGTACTTGGGGCGATGGAGTGACTTGGTTAAAGACCTGCAGTGGGAATCGAATCCTGTTCCTCAGGTTTTCAGCCCACTCTATTAGCCATTAGGCTCCACTCCACTATGTATGTGATATAAATATGTAAATGCACTATTTGCACATGGCTATGTTTCTATATTTATTTATTTATTTATTTATTTATTTATAATGGCTATAGTGTCATTGCAGGTTGATATTTCCATACAGAGTAATAGATCTGGATGAATCTTGTCTTCCAACCTTCCTTGCCACAGATCCCATGGCCCGGATGCCCGGATCCTTGATAATGGAAACGGACAATCCTTTGGGCAGCTCAGCCTGAGCCAGATGTTGCAGATTGCCACACAGATAGCCTCGGGCATGGTCTACCTGGCCTCCCTGCACTTTGTTCACCGTGACCTCGCCACCAGGAACTGCTTGGTGGGCAACAACATGGTGGTCAAGATCGGTGACTTTGGGATGTCCAGGGACATCTACAGCACAGACTACTACAGGGTGAGTGAGCCTGCGAGAAGTAGGGATGGGCTGTCATTTGAAACCAACGTTGCCTGCTATATTGTATAACTAGGTGCAGTGCCGTAGCGAGGGTGACTGACACCCGGGGCAGGTCGCCGCTGCGCCCCCCCCCCGGGTGCAGCACGGCGCCCCCCCCCCCCCCCCCGAGTGAGCTCTTTCTTTCTTACTTACTTTAGAAGCGAGGGGCGGGCGGGAGGGCCAATCCGCCCCTGAGTTCACGACGCTGGGAGCTGCGTCGGCTCCATTAGTTCCTTGCTCTCTCTGCCCCGGAACAGGAAGTAACTTGTTCCGGGGCAGAGGGAGCAAGGAACCAACGGAGACGATACTCCCCCAGTGGACCGCCCCCCCCTTCCTACGCCACTGACTAGGTGATAAAAAGGCTTTATTTGTGCCACTGTAAAATGTCCCGACATGGCCACGTTTCTCCTCACTAGATAAAAACCTTTAGAGAGATACTATTAAAGCATGGTTGCTTAGTAAAGCAATATTAATGTGTAAAACAAAATGATGTGCAAAAAGGCGTAACTAAAATTGACACAAAAATATTGCATAGTTAGCCTTATTATCTACTAGTAAAAAAGGCCCTTTTCTGACACAAATGAAACGGGCGCTAGCAAGGTTTTCCTCGGAGTGTGTATGTAAGAGTGACTGTGTGTGAGAGAGAGAGAGTGAATGTGCGAGTGTGTGTGTGTGAGAGAGAGAGTGAGTCTGGGTGCGAGTGTGTCTCTGAGAGAGAGTGTGTGCAAGTGCGTATGTGAGACACAGTGTGAGAGAGAGTGTGTTTCACACAGATACAGTGTGTGCGAGAGAGTGTGTGTGAGACACAGACTCTCTGTGAGACTGAGTGTATGAGACCAAGATAGTGTGTGAGTGACTATGTGATACAGTGTGAGAGAGAGAGTGTGTGTGAGAGAGAGAGAGTATGTGTGTGACAGAGATACCTCCCCCCCCCTCTCTGGTGTCAGGCCCCCCCTCCCTCTCTCTCTCTGGTGTTTGAGCGTTACTGTGCAGGACGCTGTGCTTCAAGGAACTGACCAATCCTATTTAATAGAATGCACCTCCAACATTCTGAAGCCGAGAAACCTCGTGTGGTTGGTCACTTCTGCTTGTGACGAACCCGGAAGTACGTGATGTCAATTCAGGAGATGGATACAGAGAGCAGGAATGCCTCAGCCATGCAGTCAGCTTCAGAATGTTGGAGGTGCCTTTTATTATATAGGATTGGTTTGTATCTAATAATTACCCTATGCTGTTTGACCCTGCCTCTAATAATTCATTGGTGGTTTGTTCCTAACTCATGTTTTATGAAGATGTTTTAATAGTGTTTGATATTCTGGATTGGTGTTTATGTCATATGATTTATTCTGTGTTTTTATGTTTTGCCACACAGCTGTTTTAGCCCCTGACGCAGCCTTTAGTGAGGTGAACTGTGGCCAGATTGGGACATTTTTCAGAGTGACACAAATAAAGCCTTTTTATCATATTAGACATGAGTACATAAGTATTGCAATACTGGGTCAGACCGAAGGTCCATCAAGCCCAGCATCCTGTTTCCAACAGTGGCCAATCCAGTTCACAAGTACCTGGCAAGATCCCAAAAAAGTACAATACATTGTATGTTGATTATCCTAGAAATAAGCAGTGGATTTTCCCCATATCCATTTTAATAGTGGTCTATGGACTTTTCCTTTACAAAGCCATCCAAACCTTTTTTAAACCCCGCCAAGCTAACCGCTTTTCCTACATTCTTTAGCAACAAATTCCAGAGTTTAATTACATGTTGAGTGAAGAAAACTTTTCCCTGATTTCTCTTCTTTGGACTCCTATTCTATGGTGCTGCGCAACCCAAATGGGGACGTGGCCATGGGAGGGGCATGGGTGGGTTAGGGACGTTCCAAATGCTGACGTGCACTGTTATAGAATACTGGGCTACACGCCCAACCTGCATGGCAAGATTTACACCAAGTTTCAGCTAGTGTAAGTCCTCAAATCCCACAGTTGGGTGTGGGAATCCCTCTAAGCGTTATTTATAAACAGTGCGCAACCCAGAGCGTTTTTTATAGAATAGCGCTTATCACAGATTTTTCCCGGTGCCTAACTTTGAGTGCCGTTTAATGAAGCTGACTCATAGTGTGCACATTTTAACAAGAGAGCACACAATTAATCTGGCATTCATTGGAAACAAAAAAGGTCCGAATGAGATGAACATTTTCTGGGTGCCCAGCTCTAGTTAGAGGCAGCACCCTGGAGCTAGGGAGGGAAGACTCCTGTTAAAATCTGAAGTTTTGGAATCCAAAAATTAAAAACAAGAAAGCATGCTTCTGAGAAATTCTTGGCTTTTCAAGCAGCAAGGCTTTGGAAGAACTTTGCTAATTCCTCAACAGTACCTTACATTTAGAAGGAAGATTAAAACATGTTTATTTAAGAAATTAAACCTAAAACATTAATCTTCTTATAAAATAGTGTTATTTTTATGTAAAGTAATTCCCAGAGATTGTTCTGACCTCTTGACTTTTGTAACTGTGAGGTGATAGCAGGATATAAGTTAGAAATGTAATGTATTAACCAGGGCTTTTTTTGAGGGGGTACTTGGGGGTACTGAGTACCGGCACCTTTTCCATTGTCTGCTACCTCCTACCCACCCCCATCCTCCCACCCTGTCAGACTGTCATAGTAATGCTTGAATGTTTTCACTTATATACACTGTCAGCTAGCACATTTGCTTATTTCCGATCTGACGAAGAAGGGCAACCTTCGAAAGCTAATCAAGAAATGTATTAAGTTATGTCCAATAAAAAAGGTATCATCTTATTTTCTTTTCCACGTTTTATTTTGTTTGATTTCTATTGATAACCTTAAGAGTGGACTAACACGGCTACCACACTCCTCCATTGTCTGCTAAAATTGACCCCTTTTTCCCTAAGTTTTAATGAAAGAGATGAGGCTCTACACACCAATTCTGCCTTGTCATAGATTCTGTGGCTGGTTGCAGGGGGCCTGGCTATTGTGGGGAGGGTCCCTCAGTGATCACCCCACCCCTGAAGGGTGGCCTAGTGTTTGAGTACCGGCACCTTTTTTGTTAGAAAAAATGCACTGATTATTCCTGAAGAAGCATTTCTTAACAGTAAGACAACACTTACTCATCTTCCCCCACTCCTCCACCAACCCCTTCCTCCCCCCCCCCCACCCCCAGTCCAGGTGCAATGCTGAGAAACATGGGAGCAGATCATATGAAGGGAGAGATTGTCCAGGGGGTTGGGAAGCTAACAGGTTGGTACCAGTTGAGCAGGTACAACAGGGATAGGGACAAGTTCTTTGACCGTCCTCACCAAGAAACCTGGCACAAAATCAAGTGTAATAAATGAATGCATTGGAGATCCAACATAAAGAAAAAAAAAGTCATTACCCAAGATACTAGTTTTAGATAATCTGGCATTAGAAGTCTCTAGAGGTGTCAGGCTAAAACCAGACGTGGTCTCGGTCCTGTCGACTTGGCATGGAGCCTTAGACACTTGGGAGCCATATGCGTGACCCAACCGGGTTGGCCTGGTAGAACATAATGACTGACATGTTTTTGAGATGAAATGATGTTGATAGACCTCGTAAACTGATGATTGAGTACAGCCAATTCCCCCTCCCCCCCCCCCCCCATGCCAGAGTGAATTCTGAGTGCCTGCAAGAGAGAACCCATCGGGTTCGAGGAAAGCCATCAGTCTTCATCCTGATCAAGGACTCTGCTGGGATCTGAACTTTGCGGCATCCCAGATAGGAAAGGATCATCTTTTTCCCTTTCAGCTCCCCTGCATCTGCTCGCTTGTCAGACACATATGCATAATTTAATGCAAGCCCCAGAACGGAAAATGCGGATAAGGCACATCATTGTGAGCACTTAAGGAGAGGATAGAAAGGAAAAACAGTATCCCAGTGGGCAGACTGATTTGGAGTCCAGAGTGCCCAGTGCATGAGTGGGACGAGAATGCCATACTTTGGCCGAGTGCTTCACCAAACAGTGTGTTATAATGACTACAAGACACTTTTTGGATCTATCAGCTTGACAGTGCATAATCCCACTCCTTGTATATAATTGTATTTATTCGTTGCATTTGTATCCCACATTTTCCCACCTATTTGCAGGCTCAATGTGGCTTACATAGTACCGTAAAGGCGTTCGCCAATTCCGGTATAAACAAATACACAGTGATGCTGAGGTAGAACGAAGTTCGTGTGGAACAGACTCATAGGGAATCGTTGAGAGGAAGGGTTATGTTCTGTCCATTACGTGCTTTGATTTCGTAGTGTTGCAGGGTTCAGGCATTTAAGTTGGGTCGGGAGGGTATGCCTTTATGAACAAGTAAGTTTTTAATGATTTCCGGAAGTTTAGGTGGTTTCACGGCTTTTGGTAATGCATTCCAGAGTTGTTTTTTTGTTACATTTGTACCCCGCGCTTTCCCACTCATGGCAGGCTCAATGCGGCAGGCAATGGAGGGTTAAGTGACTTGCCCAGAGTCACAAGAAGCTGCCTGTGCCTGAAGTGGGAATCAAACTCAGTTCCTCAGGACCAAAGTCCACCACCCTAACCACTAGGCCACTCCTCCACTGTTGCTACTATTTGAGATTCTACATGGAATGTTGCTATTCCATTAGCAACATTCCATGTAGAAGTCGGCCCTTGCAGATCACCAATGTGGCCGCGCAGACTTCTGCTTCTGTGAGTCTGACGTCCTGCACGTACGTGCAGGACGTCAGACTCACAGAAACAGAAGCCTGCGCAGCCTTCTACATGGAATGTTGCTAGTGGAATAGCAACATTCCATGTAGAATCTCCAATAGTATCTATTTTATTTTTGTTACATTTGTACCCTGCGCTTTCCCACTCATGGCAGGCTCAATGCGGCTTACATGGGGCAATGGAGGGTTAAGTGACTTGCCCAGAGTCACAAGGAGCTGCCTGTGCCTGAAGTGGGAATCGAAGTCAGTTCCTCAGTTCCCCAGGACCAAAGTCCACCACCCTGTGCAGCCTTCTACATGGAATGTTGCTAGTGGAATAGCAACATTCCTTGTAGAATCTCAAATAGTAGCAACATTTATGTAGAATCTCCAATAGTATCTATTTTATTTTTGTTACATTTGTACCCCGCGCTTTCCCACTCATGGCAGGCTCAATGCGGCTTACATGGGGCAATGGAGGGTTAAGTGACTTGCCCAGAGTCACAAGGAGCTGCCTGTGCCTGAAGTGGGAATCGAACTCAGTTCCTCAGTTCCCCAGGACCAAAGTCCACCACCCTAACCACTAGGCCACTCCTCCACCCGTGTACTTATGTAGGAAAAGCTGGATGCATAGTGTCATTTGTGTGCTACTTATAGGGTAGATTCGAGAAAGAACGTGCAACAGTCAAAGCATTTGAGGAACTTTCTTTCTGCTCAACTGGGATCTAAGATTTTTGTGGTGAAAAGAGGAGGCAACAGGACTTTCATGGCTAATCACAGTTTGCTACGTATAAACTGAGGGAAGCACTGAAAACTGACTTGTGCAGGGTCAGTGGCGGGGCAGGGCTGGGGACTGGAATTGAGACCCAGGGACACAGTGATCCACCTCAAGGCTACACAGGAACTCTGATCAGGATTTACAGGATTTCTGATTGTGAAGATCTAGGTCACAATTGTTTCATGTTTCCTTGAAAGATAAAACTTCGTTTAAAACTGATGTTTTTATAAAATCCCCTGAAAATGCAAAATCTTTAAAAACACATAAAATTGCAAAACTTTTAAAATATAAAAAAGATTTCCACATCTGATTATGGCACATTGTGTTTCGCCCATTTCTCCAGATGTGTCTTTCCAAATCTTTGTCCTACTCACCTCCCAGTGCGCTGTTAACACCTTTTTCCTCTTTGTAGGTGGGAGGCCGTACCATGCTGCCAATCCGATGGATGCCCCCGGAGAGCATCCTCTACAGGAAGTTCACAACCGAGAGTGATATCTGGAGCTTTGGTGTGGTGCTCTGGGAAATCTTTACCTATGGGAAGCAACCGTGGTACCAGCTCTCCAACGCAGAGGTAGGAGATAACGGGGCTCCTGCTGAACTTGGGAAAAGGGAGGAGGGTGCAGGAAGAACATGGAATACATTTCCTGGTCTTGGAGCAGCACAGCCAGAGCTTGGTGCAAGAATATTAGCAGGGGCATTTTAGAAAGAGATGGGCGTCCTTCTCCCAGGGTCGCCCAAATCGGCATAATCGAAAGCTGATTTTGGGCGTCCTCAACTGCAGTCCGTAGTGGGGATGACCAAAGTTCACGGGGGCGTGTCAGAAGCGTAGCGAAGGTGGGACTGGGGCATGATTAAGAGATGGGTGTCCTCGGCCGATAATAGAAAAAAGAAGAGCGTCCCTGACAAGCATTTGGCCAACTTTACTTGGTCCATTTTTTTCACGACCAAGCCTCAAAAAGGTGCCCAAACTGACCAGGTAACCACCGGAGGGAATCGGGGATGACCTCCCCTTACTCCCCCAGTGGTCACTAACCCCCTCCCACCCTAGAAAAAAACTTTTAAAATATTTTTTGCCAGCCTCTATGCCAGCCTAAAATGTCATACCCAGCTCCCTGACAGCAGTATGCAGGTCCCTGGATCAGTTTTAGTGGGTGCAGTGCACTTCAGGCAGGGGGACCCAGGCCCATCCCCCCTACCTGTTACACTTGTGGTGGAAAATGGGAGCCCTCCAAAACCCACCACAAACCCACTGTACCCACATGTAGATGCCCCCCTTCACCCCTTAGGGCTATGGTAGTGGTGTACAGTTGTGGGTAGTGGGTTTTGGGGGGGTTGGGCAGCTATGCACCTGGGAGCAATTTGTGAAGTCCACTGCAGTGCCCCCTAGGGTGCCCGGCTGGTGTCCTGGCATGTGAGGGGGGCCAGTGCACTACAAATGCTGGCTCCTCCCACGACCAAATGCCTTGGAGTTGGTCGTTTTTGAGATGGGCGTCCTCGGTTTCCATTATTGCCGAAAACCGGGGACAACCATCTCTAAGGACGACCTAAGGACGACCATCTCTAAGGTCAACCTAAATGTTGAGATTTGGGCGTCCCCAACCGTATTATCGAAACAAAAGATGGACGCCCAACTTGTTTTGATAATAGCATTTTCCCCACCCCTTTGCTAAGCCCAGTGGAAATAACCCCTCCCTGGACACATACATTTTCTCAATATTGGGGGTGCTCAAGCACCCACAGAGTCAGCTCCTATGCTAAGGGGCTTTTTTTATTAAGTGGTGGCCTGCGCTATCACTTTTGCGTGAGTTTCCCCACACACTGAGGCCACTTTTAGTGCATCTGTAAAATGTCGGATTTTTCATTTTCTGTATCAATAGCCATAGGCTACTTTCCCCAGTATCACATCTATTTAGCAGGCGGAAAGAGCTCACGCACTAACCATGGGCTAATCGGTCGGCATGTGGCAATGAAGCTGCCCTGCTTATTTTCGAACGAGAAGGCCGGCCATCTTTCGACACAAATCGGGAGATGGCCGGCCAAATTGGTATAATCGAAAGCCGATTTCAGCCGGCTTCAACTGCTTTCCGTCGCAGGGCAGGCCAAACTTCAAGGGGGCATTTTGGCAGGGTACGGAAGGCGGGATGGAGGCGTGGTTACGAGATGGCTGGCTTCGGCCGATAATGGAAAAAAGAAGGCCGGCTCTGATGAGCACTTGGCCGGCTTCACTAGGTCCATTTATTTTTAGGACCAAGCCTCCAAAAAGTGCCCCAACTGAGCAGATGACCTCCCCTTACTCCCCCAGTGGTCACCAACCCCCTCCCACCCCCAAAAAAATTAAAAATAATTTTTTTGCCAGCCTCTATGCCAGCCTCAAATGTCATACCCATCTCCATGACAGCAGTATGCAGGTCCCTGGAGCAGTTTTTAGTGGGTGCAGTGCACTTCAGGCAGGTGGACCCAGGCCCATCCCCCCCACCTGTTACACTTGTGGTGGTAAATGGGAGCCCTCCAACCCCCCCCCAAAAACCCACTGTACCCACATGTAGGTGCCCCACTTCACCCCTTAGGGCTATGGTAGTGGGTTTTGGGGGGGATTGGGGGGCTCAGCACACAAGGTAAGGGAGGTATGCACCTGAGAGCAATTTTTGAAGTCCACTGCAGTGCCCCCTAGGGTGCCCAGTTGCTGTCCTGGCATGTGAGGGGGGCCAGTGCACTACAAATGCTGGCTCTTCCCACGACCAAATGCTTTGGATTTGGCCGGGTTTGAGATGGCCGCCATTAGTTTCCATTATCGCTGAAAACCAATGCCAGCCATCTCTAAAGCCAGCCCAAATGTTGAGATTTGGCTGGCTCTGACCGTATTATCGAAACAAAAGATGGCCGGCCATCTTGTTTCGATAATACGGTTGGGACGCCGCTTTACGGGGCCGGCCCCATTCGATTATGCCCCTCAAATGTTAACCAGTTAGCACTGGACACGCCTACTCTCCACTCAAAACACGGCCAATGTATTTTTTAGCGCGGGGGGAAGCGTGCGCCGATGCCCAAACTATCACAGGATGCCTGAGCTCACCCCGCGGTGGTGCATCTTTCTGCACAGTAAGCTCATGTCAGTGTTTACCACCGCTTAGTAAAAGGACCCCTAAATGTTCAAACAATTGCAAAATATTTTGAAACTACATAAGGGGGTCCCGTTTTTTTTCCAGACACCGTGGGGCTGATATTCAGACCGCGGGAGTTAGACCGGCTAACTCCCGCAGTCGGCGCTAAGCCTAGTATTCAATGCCGGGCCGCTTCTGGTGACTGGCATTGAATATCTGGTTTATTTTTGGCTAGTTTAAAGATAACTGGCAAAGTCAATATTCAGACGTAGCCGGTTATCTTTAAATCGTCCAAAGATATATCCGGTTTTTGGCTGCGAAACCCAGTTTAAAAATCGACAGATAGCTAACCGGGGATATTCAGTGGAGGTTAAGCACTATTTAACCGGTCAGCAGCTGCTCTGACTGGCTAAATTGCGCTGAATATTGGGGGGGGGGGGGGTCATGTATATTTTTAAACTACATTTATAAACATACCTTTGCTCGAAGCAGCTTACAAAAACTCACCTAGCGCATAACACATTTCCTAAATGCAGAATAAATCCTAATTGAAAATGCAGTCTATAGCAGTCAGGTCATACCTTGCAGAAAATGCCATCCCACAAACCTCCTAAAGCACTGATGGAATGTCAATGACCTCGCTTCTAGCACTGTTAAAGCCATTGCAAAGACAGCTAAACCCTCAAAGCAGCAGTTAAAAAATGATTACATATGAAAAAGGCAAAGCTTGGCTGAAGGCTTTGATAGCTCTTCTCAACTGCAAGGTGTCAGAATTCTGGCAAACGTTTCTGGTCAGACTATATCAGAAGAAGGGGATGAAAAGAAACAAGATCTCTTCCAAATCCTCGTTAGTCACCAACCTCTGTAAGCTAAACCAAGTTAATTCCATTTTAGGCTTGAACAATTAGAACCTACAGCCTAAACTGAGTCCTTAAAATAAATTAGGCAGCGTAAGTCCGGTCAACTGTGGACGGCCAACACAGGGATTGAAATCTTGCAGCCAAATTTGGTCAAAGTGGAAGATTATGGCAACTTTTTTGAGGCAGACCCATGTAGAAGGCGCTGCAGGAATGGGTTACCAGAACTAGGCTGGAGTTACGAGGAATGGCTGAAGCTTAAAATTTTGGTAAAGATGATAATAAGAATTTCTGATCACAGATACAATATGACTGTGTTAACTGAGGAGCAGGTTTATTTGTTTTGCACAGTACTGACTGTATTTTTATATATGTTATGAGGTATTTTATATATGTTATGTATGATTTGTGATCCACCTAGGACTTTTGGATTGCGCGAAATAGAAGCTTTCTAAATAAATAAGTATGGGTTCCAGTGGGAAAATACGGTCAATAATTATCCCCAGACTTTTAAGCTGAGTTTATTTATTTATTTATTACATTTGTACCCCTTCGCTTTCCCACACAATGCAGGCTCAATGCTCTAACGGAAATTGTCTTTTATGGGTCTGTAAATATTCTTGTATGTTAGTATTAAGGGCCTGATTGTAACTGTTGTATAGATACTTGAAGAAGACAAATGCTGTCAAGGTGTTCTGTTCTGTCTCCTGATAGGCTGTCTCTACTCGGGAGATTAGCATACAGTTAACCAGAGTATAGGACATCACTGTGAAGACTCAGAACTCTTGAACCAAAATCTTCTTTAATGCAAATTCAAACAAAAGAAAATAACATAGCTTTGAAGTGTTGAGCAAGAGTCTTTGCCCTGCAGACCTGAGTCTGTTCTCATTGTCAACCAGTCTCTGTCCTCCAGCATGCATGGAGGGGCTGGGAGAATTCCAGCTCTGTGCTGGGAGTAGATGCTGTAAATACTTTTAAACTGGCAAAAAAAAAACGTTGCTATTTCACAGTAGCTTACAGTGGGCATGCAAGAAGGTACAGAAAGTCAGCTTACAGTTCTGAGAAAGCATGAATGCAGATAGTTCTCTCAACCCCCACTGAAAAGAACTGGCTAGCAGAGTTGCCAGATGGGAAGACATTTCCCAGCCCAACCCATGTCCAAAAAGAAGCCCAAAGATAGCCCAGGCATCTGAGGAGCAAGGGGGGGGGGGGGGGGTCCCCTTGGTTGCTTGCTTGCTTTGCCTCCTGTCCAGACCACCAGCGTGATGATGAGTCATCAGCTGATGACCTTATCACCCACCTCACCTCCTATTGGTCAGATTTGGACCTGGAATGAGGCTTCAGATGCACCAAGCCTCATTCCAGCTCCAAATTTGACATAGACAGAGACAATCAGTCAACATCAAGCAAAACTGCCTCTATGAACATGGTAGCAGAATTGTAGGATTTCTAAATAATGACTTCATTCTGCCCTCTTCCATCTGTGGTCTCAATTGTAAAGCACTGATCTTTTCAAATTTCCCATATGTTTCTTCGCAGGCCATCGAATGCATCACCCAGGGCCGGGAGCTGGAGAGGCCTCGGACCTGCCCGTCTGAGGTCTATGATATCATGCAAGGCTGCTGGCAGAGAGAGCCTCAACAGAGGATGAACATTAAAGAAGTCCATAGCAAGCTTCAAGCCCTGGTGAAAGCCCCCCCTGTGTACCTGGACATTCTACAATAGGACAATGTCGAGAGAAAGAGAGAGAGATCTGCTGCCTTCTAACATATTACTGTCTTATACAGCTTGGCTAACTATAGGAAGAAAACATGACCGTGACAAGACAGCTGAAGACTTTGACTTGATGAATCCATAGAAGCCCAAGAAATGTCATCAATTGCAATCGCATTCCTGCTCAAATCCATTACCAGGCTTCAGCAGACGTCACTTCTGGGTGATATTCCCTGCTGGTCCAGAACAATACTGTCCATATTTGCAAAGAGTGAGTGACATTCTGCCTCTTCTTCTGCTATGCCTTGATATGCTTCCTTGTGGTGGTCCTTTGTGGATTGCTCCTATCAATACTCCGGCCTTTCAGATGCTGGAGCCTGCCTTGCTCGTTTGATGTGCAGAACCTATAAACACCCTCTCTAGTGTCTGAGCAGCCACAAACAGGACCACACCTCACCTGCTAAAAAGCCTGCAGTTTACCAGAGCTCCAGTAATTGCTGGAGAACATGAATAAGGCGCATCCCTTTTCCGAGCTAGATAAAGACCCCCATCTTCCAAAAACTGAGACATTGCCTCCATGTACTGTGTCTTTTACATGTCTAAAACATCCCGTGAACTGTTCAGTGTTTCTTTTCTAGCTTAACCACAAAAGCAAAATTATTTCACTTGAAGGAAGTTCTTAAGCACTGGGAACTTCTGGAGCAGAAGATTGTACAGATCGTTGTAGAGATGCATAGACCAATATAAAAAGATGAAGAGAATCAAGGCCTCTGTTGAACTGTACAGCCTTGTTTACCTGTCAATCATTAGAAGGGATAGTTCTTTATAAAAAAAATCTCTTATTCTAAACTAAAGATTTGATGCTAACATGTTGTAAAATGACCTTTTATTTCTCTGTAAGCATCTGGGACTTGTTCAATTCTGGAGTGGTCGAGAAATCCATGCTCACAGCTTGAGAACACACCCAGTGACTGGTAGCCGACAGATGGCCTTTACATTAAGGAGTCTGGCTGACAGCAACCCCCCACACCCTGGAAAGTAGCCATGGTGGTGACTTACCCAAAGCAGAGGACATTGCCATTTAAGTTGCAGAACTATCTTTTTGTTTAACCTTGTTACAATCCATGCTTAAGAAGGTATCACATGACTCCAATAAATTATTTTGGTGAAGGCTAGCCTGTTCAGCTTCATGGTTATCATGTCTAATAATGTACAAGAGTCCTTTTGCTCAGGGGTGGGGGAGGGAGAGGAATCATCTCATGGGTAAGGGTACGACCTCGGAACGAAAAAGTGAGGACAAGTGTGGAGGAAATCCAAGAAACTTTACTGATAATCAAATAACGACATGGCCGTGTTTCGGCATCAAAGCCTGCATCAGGGGTCAAACAAATCTTCTTCGGTTGTCACTTGATTAAAAACCAAAAGAAAATGTGGTTATGGGACTTCCTTCAAACTAAGGAATTAAGAAGTCAACTACGGAGTGCCTCGATGGCAATGCAGAGAAATGACGGCCATGTCGGGTCGTTATTTGATTATCAATAAAGTTTCTTGGATTTCCTCCACACTTGTCCTCACTTTTTCATTTCCATTGTCTTTGATTTGCGTGAGGATTTTCCTCCCCGCTTTTTGTTGCTTAAGGGTACGACCTCACCATATGAAGAGGTCAGTCCAGTCCTGGTTTTATTCATATTATTTCCATACATAAAAGCAGGAGCTAAATCTCCAGCAGGCATTGGGAGCAAAACCAGTGCTGGATCAGCCCTTCTGGGTGGATGGTGTGAGGCACAAGCCTAGTCATGGCAGCATCAATTAACACCCAGTCAATCCCAGTCTTATGACAAGAGCATCCAGACTGCCCTATTGTAAGCAAGTCCCACCTCCAAGACTTTCCACAATGCACACAAAGAATGTTTCCAGCAAAAGACAAAACTCTACTATTTCCTTTTGAAATGTAACTACATCATAGGCCAAGCATGAGAATAACAGGGATTGACCCACCTCTATCTCAAATGGGTTTATATCAACAGATGACACATTAATGCTGTCCAGGACATCTCAACTGAAAACAATGGTGTCCTTGGCATTGGGAAGAGGATACGTGAAAAGTCTTATATGAACTCTGGTCACAGAATACTGTGGACAACACAATTATAATTGAGGATGGCAAACAAACCATATGGCAGGTTTCTGTTCAGATAGCTGAAGTATGTTATTTTCCACAGAAAAAGACAATCAAGGGGACCATAACATAACGTTGGAGAGGAGGTGGGAGGAAGCTCAGAAGGAACTGGAGGAAATACTGAGAGGGTGGTAGATGTCGGGGATGAACCTACCAAAGGAGGCAGTGGAAGACAGCACTGTGATAGATACAGAGGACAATGGTGAAAACAGGGATAAGAGATGGGGACAATTTGCTTGAGTGTTGGGTAGGTTTTAGAACTTGTACACTTGCCTACCTAGAACGGTAGAGAACCAACAAGGGGAGGCAACCAAATCTAATGTGGATAACAAGCGATTTCCTGCAGGTGGTCAATCTTATGCGGTTGACAGATGGGAGGGTATCCTTAGTTAGATGAGTATAGACAGGAACAACAGGTGGGCTGGGCAGGCCATCATTGAAGGGGAAGTTGTCAATGTGGGCTACAGTCAAGATGAGTTATTTTACTGTTAACTCTAGTTATTAGTAACTAGCTCTCATTGCATAAAATGGGACCTGTGCTAAAATAGCATGAATTACTGATAAAATAACCCATCTTAATGGTAGCCCACATTCATATCTTTCCCCCTTAGTGTGAAGAGTCTCTGTAATGCCTCATTCCACCAATGCCTAAGAGCCAACCCAAGGAGGTTTTATGACAGGAGACAGAATGACATCAAAAAGTTGAAGCTATCTCCCCCACACTGCCGCCATATTGTGTGACCCCAAACAATCGCAGGTTTATGACTCGGAACAAGTGCTTGTACTACTAAACCAACCTGGTTAAAAGACATATATTTTTGAATTCTTCTCAATTGTCTTAACGTCCCCCCAAATATTTTTGGTTGAAGAGTTGACTTGTTTCTCAAAAGAAAGCATAGGGTCAACTAATAACCCAAGTGCTTTCAGACCTGACCCATTCTTCAGGCTACAATTTTTTAAAATAAAAAATGTTATTATTAAACGGTGGTCTCTGCCCCTTTGTTGCAAGAAATCAGCTTCCACGCAGTATCTCAGCCATCTCAGTTTCCATCACCAGTGATGAAAAGAATTCTAGTGTAGTTCCTTGAGGGGGAAAAAAACCCCATCCAGTCTCTACCCTCCTTCCCTCCCAAGAGATAGGCCCTACTGCCGCTTGATGTTCTGGTACTGAGCTGAACACCAGATTATAAAACCTCAGGGAAGTTGGGGGAGACATCTCAGCCAATCTGATTGCTTAATTCCATCAGCGTTACTTAAAAGAAACTGTTTAGGTAACAAAGCTTATCCATGACACACTGTATATCAAGAGACAGCCCTCACTATACAATATTATATAATATTATTATTAATATGCCATTAGCTACCGTACAATTCACTGTGGATTACAACTGAATACAGTTAGTTCATTTCTAGGAACTAAAAATCATAAAATTCTACATACTTTATAAGAAACACAAGTTAAACTCAAAAACTATTCTAAACTCTCACTTAAAAGAATGTTTTGTCCTGACACCATTATTGTGCTGTTCTACTACTACTACTTATCATTTCTATAGCGCTACTAGACGTACGCAGCGCTGTACACTTGAACATGAAGAGACAGTCCCTGCTCGACAGAGCTTACAATCTAATTAGGCCAGACAAACAGGACAAACAAGAGATAAGGGAATATTAAAGTCAGGATGATAAAATAAGGGTTCTGAACAAGTGAACAAGGGTTAGGAGTTAAAAGCAGCATCAAAAGGTGGGCTTTTAGCTTAGATTTGAAGACGTGCCATGCAAATTCATTGTGGGTGTGCTGAAAACCTGACTGGCTTGGTGTGTCCCGAGGACTGGGTTGAAAATCCCTGCTCTATAGGACATGCAGGCAGAATACACGTTTATTTATTAGGATTTATTTACCGCCTTTTTGAAGAAATTCACCCAAGGCTGTGTACAGCAAGAATGTCAACCCAAGAAACAATCACTCACAAACGGCACCCAATATTCAATTGAATTGTGCGGGAGACTCCAAACAGGAATAAATCTTTTCACTCCCTCTATATAGATTATATTGTCAGTCTTATGTATATACTGTATTCAGCAAATAACTGAGCATAATTAAATTAAGAATTTCAAGTGCAAGAATAATTTTCTATTCTCGGTGACCTCAGCGGTGTCTCTTGCCTGTGAAACCTCTTTAGCAATTGGCACACACGTCCTCATCGGCTCACCCGAATGGGTACACTTATATTTAATCCTTATTCCAATTTAAAGTGATATAATTATTCGATACTCATCTTAAATATTGTCGAACTGGGGGTACTACGTCTGACATGCATGTTTTGCCTCCGTGGGCTGTCTCAAGGACTGTCCCCTAAAGCCGTTTTCCCACAAGCATATGCTCAGCTGGCGCTAGAGACTGACGTTCTTAATTTAATGATGCTCAATTATTTGGAAAACAAAAATGAGGATGTTATAATGCCCTTGTATCGCTCCATGGTGCTACCGCACCTCGAATATTCTGTTCAATTCTGGTTGCCGCATCTAAAAAATGATATAGTGGAATTAGAAAAGGTGCAGAGAAGGGTGACGAAAATGATAAAGGGGATGGGACGACTTCCCTATGAGGAAAGGCCAAAGCGACTAGGGCTCTTCAGCTTGGAGAAAAGGCGGCTGAGGGGAGATATGATAGAGGTCTATAAAATAATGAGTGGAGTGGAACGGGTAGATGTGAAGCATCTGTTTACGCTTTCCAAAAATACTAGGACTAGGGGGCATGTGATGAAGCTACAATGTAGTAAATTTAAAATGAATCGGAGAACTTTTTCTTCACCCAACGTGTAATTAAACTCTGGAATTTGTTGCCGGAGACTGTGGCAACGGCGGTTAGCTTAGCAGAGTTTAAAAAAGGTTTGGATGGCTTCCTAAAGGAAAAGTCCATAGACCATTATTAAATTGGGGAAAATCCACTATTTCTGGGATAAGCAGTATAAAATGTTAAGTACTTTTTTGGGATCTTGCCAGGTATTTGTGACCTGGATTGGCCACTGTTGGAAACAGGATGCTGGTCTTGATGGACCTTTGGTCTGTCCCAGTATGGCAATATTTATGTACTTATGTATTTGCTGAATACAGTATATACATAAGATTGATAATATAATCTATATAGTGGGAGTGAAGAGACTCAACCCAAGAAACAAACCAGAAAAAAGCACAAAGGGCTCTCAAGAACGGAACAAGTGTGCTTCATTAGAGACTCGACATGGGACGTGTTTTGGCGTAACTAACGCCAGCCTCAGGGTCAATTCTAGTAAGCAACACTAGAGGATTTAGTTTTTACTCCAAATACAGTGACATAACACTATGAAAGTCCACCTGACGAAGGAGAATAATGCCTGGTTGCAGAACAAAATGCCAAGAAAATTCATGAGAGCCCTTTGTGCTTTTTTTCTGGATTTCTTGTGCTGCGTACTTTGACCCCCTCCGTTGTATGTTGCAATCCAAGAAACAAAACCATATCCTCCAAGGAAGTTTGTTGATAACGTAGGGCTGAGAACTCTCCCCCCTCCCCAAATATTACAGTGCTAAATGTGTTCATGGCTGTGGCACAGAGCAAGGGTGTAGCCAGATTTCGGTGGGAGGGGGGGTCTAGAGCCTGAGGTGAGGGGGCACATTTAGCCCCCCCTGGTGCCACCGACTCCCGCCACTTTTGATCCACCCTCCCGCTGCTGCCAAACCTCCACCGCCACTATCGACCTCCCTCCCGCTGCCACCAACCCTCCTCCGCTACTATCGATCTGTCCCCCACCACCGCCAGGTACCTTTGCTGGTGGGGGTCCCCAACCCCTCCAGCCGAAGTCCTCTTCAGCGCCGGTCTACTCCGGTGCATTCGCTGATCTGGATTCTGTTTCTGTGAGTCCTGACGTCCTGCACGTTCCTACGTGCGGTCGTCAGGAGTCAAGAAAAGACTCGCAGAATCCAGATCAGCAATGCGCCGGAGACCGGCGCTGAAGAAGACTTTGGCTGGCGGGGGTTGGGGACCTCCACCAGCAAAGGTACCTGATGGCGGCGGCAGGGGAGTTGGCGGCGGCGGGAGTGGGGGGTCAATAGTGGCGGGGGAGGGTCGGCGGCATGGAGGATGAAAGTAGGGGGGCAATGGCCCCACCTAGCTACGCCCCTAGTACAGAGGCAGTAGTCGACACTTCAAGCCTTAAGCCCTACTGAGAAGACACCATGGTATATTTTGGGCAAAGATGAGTAAGCCTCATTCTGTAGAGCGAACCAGATATTTTGTTATCTAGAAAATCAGAATCAGGCATCTCACTGTGTGCAGGAAGCCTGTTCGACTATAAGAATGATCTATCGTGCAAGATTATTAACTTACACAAGAGGAAAGAGACGCATCCTCCATTCTGGATGTGGGGGGTCAGCTAAGTGAAGAGCATCGTTCTACAGAACTCATGAAAACAAAGTTCTGATGGGAGGAAAATAAAACAGAGAGCTGGAAATGTAACAGAGAGGAAAGTGGTTATTTATTATTAAACAATATCATCAAATGGGTCTTTGAAAGTGATCAAAACCACAAAACTCCCGAATGTCCGTTCCTGTCTTCTCCTTAGCAGTAAGTACTGAAGATTTTCTGCTTTTCTAACCTTCAAAGCATTTTACAGAGTGCTTACCTTGCAAGAAATGCTCCGACATCCAGGAAAAGATACGAGCTGCAGGTAGGGACGCTTCAAGCGTAAAACCTAATCTTCGTGGGGTTGATATTCAAAGCTATTTAACTGGTCAGAAATGGCTCCTGACCAGTTAAATCACTAGATTTTTTTTTTTTTAGTTACATTTGTACCTCACGCTTTCCCACTCTTGGCAGGCTCAATGCGGCTTACATGGGGCAATGGAGGGTTAAGTGACTTGCCCAGAGTCACAACGAGCTGCCTGTGCCTGAAGTGGGAATCAAACTCAGTTCCTCAGGACCAGAGTCCACCACCCTCCTAACCACTAGGCCACTCCTCCACTGTTGCTACTATTTGAGATTCTACATGGAATGTTGCTATTCCACTAGCAACATCCCATGTAGAAGTCGGCCCTTGCAGATCACCAATGTGGCTGCGCAGGCTTCTACATGGAATAGTGGAATAGCAACATTCCATGTAGAATCTCCAATAGTAAGCAACATTCCATGTAGAATCTCCAGTAGTATCTATTTTATTTTTGTTACATTTGTACCCTGCGCTTTCCCACTCATGGTAGGCTCAATGCGGCTTACATGGGGCAATGGAGGGTTAAGTGACTTGCCCAGAGTCACAACGAGCTGCCTGTGCCTGAAGCGGGAATGGAACTCAGTTCCTCAGTTCCCCAGAACCAACGTCCACCACCCTAACCACTAGGCCACTCCTCCACTCAATACTGAAGTCCTTAAAATCCAGAAAGGGCTGAGAGGTCCAGGTTTAGGAGCCACTGGCTTAAATATTCTCGGGAGGGGGAAAGAGTGAGCACAAGGAGAAAGATAAATTGGGAAGAAGACAACAAAGGGAAGGAAAGAGTTAAAAAAAAAAAAAGGGAAAGTTGATAACTTTGCCAATCAGTGAGAGGGACTTCAGCACAGATAATTACAAAAATAAAAAGCACAAAAGCTAAACATATGTGAATCCTCATTTAATAAAAACGCCTTACGAAATCCCCTCCGAACCTGACCTAATTAGATCTTGGAGAAATGCACTTTGCAGTGCTCATGGCTGGGCTGGCCTGTAATGGATACACCGTGTTATGAATTGATTTCTTGTCTGGATTATCTTTCCAGCAGGCTGCGAAAATTCTGGCCTTTTCACAACAGAGCAGCTCCCCAAGTCTCAGCTTTAATTCAATTTCCCAACTCCACAACCCAGAAACAATGATCTTAATGTTAAAAATAAGGGTCGACCTGCCAAAATCTGCAATCCAGTTAACTAACAAAATTCCTCACCTTGCTCTCCAGTAAAAATAGAGGTGTGCTGTCTAAAAAAGGGGGATCCTTCTCACCCATTCTCCCTCCCCTAGACAGCAACGACGTTGGATAATTCCTCTGTTTGGTGAAAAAGGAGTGAAAGAGTAACCAAAAAACCAGGGAAGCTGGTATTCAAATGCTGCTGACATTCTTTGTGATCTCGGGCAAGTCACTTAACCCTCCATTGCCTCAGGTACAAACTTAGATTGTGAGCCCTCCTGGGACAGAGAAACAGAAGCCTGCCCTTGCAGATCAGCAGAGCAGCCGCGCAGGCTTCTGTTTCTGTGAGTCTGACGTCCTGCACGTACGTGCAGGACATCAGACTCACAGAAGCAGAAGCCTGCGCAGCCGCGTTGCTGATCTGCAAGGGCAGGCTTCTACATGGAATGTTGCTAATGGAGGAGTAGCCTAGTGGTTAGTGCAGTGGAGCATCGAATGTTGCTATTATTGGTGATTCTACAAGGAATGTTGCTGAGTGGAGGCCTAGTGATTAGAGCACCGGTCTTGCAATCCAGAGGTGGCCGGTTCAAATCCCGCTGCTGCTCCTTGTGATCTTGGGCAAGTCACTTAACCCTCCATTGCCTCAGGTACAAACTTAGATTGTGAGCCCTCCTGGGACAGAGAAATATCCAGAGTACCTGAATGTAACTCACCTTGAGCTACTACTGAAAAAGGGGTGAGCAAAATCTAAATAAATAAAGATTCTAGAATTCTAAAGAATAACAAAATTCCATGCAGAATCTCAAACCGTAGTGACATTCCATGTAGAACCCCGTCACGTAGAACCCCAAAGAGTAACATGATTCTTTGGGGGTGGAGGAGTGGCCTAGTGGTTAGAGCACTGGTCTTGCAATCCAGAGGTGGCCAGTTCAAATCCCACTGCTGCCGCTTGTGATCTCGGGCAAGTGATTTCACCCTCCATTGCCTCAGGTACAAACTTAGATTGGGAGCCCTCCTGGGACAGAGAAATATCCAGTGTACCTGAATGTAACTCACCCTGAGATACTACTGAAAAAGATGTGAGCCAAATCCCAAATAAATAAAAATGGTGTGAGAGTCCACAAGTGGACTGATTCAGTTCTGCTAGAAATGTCCATATTGTCTGGCATAATTTCACAGCTCTTGAAAGGGTGCCCCGCTCCCACCACTCCAGTAAAAAAGTATCTGCCCCCAACACAACTTTTAGAAGTGAGGGGCATAGCCCAGTGGCTTATCGGCTGTGCTAAGGATCTGGGTTTGAGTCCTGGGCCTGGCTTTTGTTCCACGGGACAGTGGGGCCTGGGGATGTTCTGAAGCCAGTGCTCACAAACCCTGGGGTTGGAAGCCCTTAGAACAGGGTTTCCAACCCACTTTTTGGGAAAACCCCCAACCAGTCTGGGCTTCAAGATTGCCATAATGAATATGCATGAGATATATTTGCATACAATGGAGGCAGTGGTTAGGGTGGTGGACTGAGGAACGGAGTTCGATTCCCGGCACAGGCAGCTCTTTGTGACTCTGGGCAAGTCACTTAACCCTCCATTGCCCCATGTAAGACGCATTGAGCCTGCCATGAGTGGGAAAGTGTGGGGTACAAATGTAACAAAAATAAATAAAGAAAATAAATGTCTCATGCATTTTCATTCTGGATATCTTGAAAGGGTTCCTCAAGGACTGGACTGAGAAACTGTGACCTAGATGAACAGGGAGTTTCAATCAGGGGTGCAGGAGTTTCAGTATCTGGAGGGCGCTATGATCTGTGGTCCATGCCAGGGACACCGCCGCTATGACTGGGCTTGGGGAGCTTAAAAAATAGGGAAAACATTTCATGGCACTGTTGCCTAATATAAACTGGCTCTGATTGAGCTGGAAACCCAGATGGAAACCAAACTGATAGAGCACCAGGGTGCTGATATTTCATGTGATTACCGTGTCCTTTCCCCTAAGGGCTTATAAACCATACCTGAGAACAGAAAGATTAAGGGATGGAATGAATGGAAATGGGCTGTACAGTGTGTACACAAACCATGATAAACTAGAAACACAGATTACAAAAGAAACTGGCCTTTTCAGCCCTTCAAGCTTCGGGCGTGTTTGTCTCAAACAGCAGTCCCCGCAGGCTGATGGCTCCCCCCTCCCCCACCTCATTATGTCCAGTATTATTGAGTCATTATGCTGAAGAACAAGATGTCCCCAGAGACAGGACCTGCCAGCACTATCTCCACATTCCCCATTGCAGGACACACATCCTTAGAAAGGAATGATCACTTTCTAACCCTTTCAGGACCAAGGACAGGGAAACCAAGAACAATGTGCACTACTGAAACCAGTACAGTAACACCTCGGTTTTTGTTGACTTCGGTTATCGTCCATTTTTTCCGCAAAATATTGGTCTCGGATTTTGTCGGCGTGCCCACATGAACTCGCTGCTAATTTTGCGAAAACAAAGGGCGACCCACGCGTTCTCCTGCTCAGTATGGCGTTGTTTCTCGTTGTGAAAGAATTGCCTCGGTTTTCGGATTTTGCCGATTGTTTTCGGATGGATTATCGACGAAAACCAAGGTATCACTGTACTTCACAGACAACCCAGGGTAACTGCTCTGTTCCCATCCCAAAATTAGGTCAGCAAGCTGCTAGCACATAAGGGGGCAGCATCTCCATGCCCCCCCCCCCCCCCAGAGAAGGGGATAAGAATAACACTGTTTACAGAAAGGGTGGTGAATGGTTGGAACAGCCTCCTTGTGAGGTGGTAGAGACAAAGACTATCTGAATTCAAGAAAGTATGGGATAAGCACAGAGGATCTCCGAAGGGAGAGGAAGAGACAGTAGATGATATGAATGGGCACATTCGGTAGGCCATATGGTCTTTATTTGCCTTCATTTTCTATGTTTATACTGAAAATAGTCTGCTACTCTGTGTTTCCTGGTACCATGAGGTTTTCTTTTACCAAGCCAACAGCATCAATTTACTGCAAACCTCCCCCACTTCCAAAATCAGCTGTCTAGCACTAATATCTACACCTGAAAGTCCTGCAACAGTGGGTCAAGGGTGCGGGCTGGCTCTTGTAGATGCAAAAGGTATTGTGGCAGAGGGGCTGCAGCACGGATCAGAAAGGAGCTGAAATCGGATAGACTCCCACTGACCAGGGAAGAGAATGGTATTGATTCACGTCTGTTCCCATCAGGGCCCAGGTAAGCGATTTGTGTCACTGCTCAGACCGCGAAAGGATCGTTTTTCAATCTTGCAAGCATTCTGGCTTGAACTTCCAGCATCTGCTGGCATTGGATTTTAGAGCTTCTTAAAGCATTTCGAACCCGCCGTGCTCAAAAGAACTATAAGGACAACACTTTTATACTGGATTCACTTAAAACATTCTTGATAAATTAAAGGTGGCACCTCTGCACATTGAAATGGATGAGAGTCAACCAAACTCAACTAACATAGTAACATAGTAGATGACGGCAGAAAAAGACCTGCACGGTCCATCCAGTCTGCCCAAGAAGATAAATTCATATGTGCTACTTTTTTTATTTGTACTGTCCTCTTCAGTGCACAGACTGTATAAGTCTGGCCAGCCCTATCCCCGCCTCCCAACCACCAACCCCGCCTCCCAACCACCAGCTGTGGCACAGACCGTATAAGTCTGCCCAGCACTATCCCTGCCACCCACCACCGGCTCTGGCACAGACTGTATAAGTCTGCCCAGCACTAGTCCCTGCCGCCCAACCACCGGCCCCGGCACAGACCGTATAAGTCTGCCCAGCACTAGTCCCCCCTCCCAACCAGCAGCCCCAGCACAGACCGTATATGTCTGCCCACACTAGCTCCACCTCCCAACCACCAGCTCTGCCACCCATTCTAAGCTCAATTATCACTTGCCACTGAACTTCGAGACCCCCTGTGCAGACTCCCTGATGTTCTGTGTTTACCTGTTCAAAAAGAGGAGAAAATTTTAGAATTCTCAGAACCTTAAATACAAAAGGAAAGGTTGTTATGGCATCACTAACAAGAGTGTATAAGCCTTAGAGGGTCTTCTAGTTGAGCATAATCACTTACCAATGTAAAAATAGTCCTTTTTTAAAGTTCAGATGTTTTATTGAGGGGTCCTTTTACAAAGTCACAGTAAAATGTGCCTGTTTTCTAGCAAAAAAGGTGCCGGTACTCAAATGCCAGGGCACCCTTCAGGGGTGGGGTGATCACTGAGGGACCCACCCCACAATAGCCAGGCCCCCTGCAACCAGTCACTGAATCTATGACAAGGCAGAATTGGTGTGTAGAGCCTGAGCTCTTTCATTAAAACTTGGGGACCATGGGTCAATTTTAGCAGACAATGGAAAAGGTGCCGGTACTCAGTACCCCCAAGTACCCTCAAAAAAAGCCCTGTTTTTAACTATGGCTGGGAAAAAGGCAATTTTTTTAATGGACCTGCAGTAATATTCAAACTAGCACGTGTCTGTTTACGGTTTGAGCCTTCACCGCCACCCATTGACCCAGCGGTAAAAAAATATTGAAATTTTCAATTACATAGTAACATAGTAGATGACGGCAGAAAAAGACCTGCACGGTCCACCCAGTCTGCCCAACAAGATAAACTCACGTGTCATTTTTTGTGTATACCTTACCTTGGTTTGTACCTGTCTTTTTCAGGGCACAGACTGTATAAGTCTGCCCAGCACTATCCCCACCTCCCAACCACCTGCCCCGCCTCCCACCACCGGCTCTGGCACAGACCGTATAAGTCTGCCCAGCACTATCCCCCGCCTCCAACGGTGGCCAGCGTTTTGCTTTGGGGATCTGCATCAGGGCATAAGGACTCTTTGAAAGAACACAGCAATTAAGGCGGTGCTTCAGTTAGGCTAGCAAAGATCAGAGATTGTACTGTTTTCAATGTTATGATACTTTCTTTAGTTTTGATGGGAATTCTTTTGTTTAGTGTATTTTTATTCCACATCTAAGGTAAAAACTATCCCAGGGGATCTGTGACATCTCATCGGGAAGAAGGACTAGGTAGGCACAAGGTAGGCCTGGAGATCTTCTTTCTGCCGTCATGGCCTCCGTTCGTGTTACGGAAGTCCCCACCTCCAGATGCTGGCTCAGAATTTCGAAACACACAACCTTGCCGTGCCTTACAGTCAATGCGAACTATTCCATTAAAAGCAACAAGGGACTCCAGCTTGGAGAAACACATGTGCTATGGAAAATGTACTGACTAAATATACACAGTATCTCTGCCTCTTATTATATCATCAATTTCCACTTAGATTGGAGGTACATTAAGCCAAGCAATTAGATAGGATTAAACATGAGCTTATGGAAATATTCTTAAGTAGCTACAGAGTTGTTTGCAAATAGTATATAAATCATTTAACTTGAACAGAAATCAGTGGTAATATTACTAGACTCAATGCATCAGGCAGTCAGTGGCACGGATTACTTTTACAATCAATCGTGCATACTAAAGAGTGAAAAGGCAAAATATGGATGAGGGTGAACTGGATCAGTTCTTGTTTTACTCCCACTACATTTAGGGCAGATTTTAAAATGGAACTAGAAGTGCAAGGATCAGGTGGTTCATTATAGTTCTATAGGTCTATAAAATAATGAGTGGAGTGGAACAGGTAGACGTGAATCGTTTGTTTACTCTTTCCCAAAATACTAGGACCAGGGGGCATGCGATGAAGCTACAAAGCAGTAAATTTAATACGAATCTGAGAAAATGTTTCTTCGCTCAACGTGTAATTAAACTTTGGAATTCATTGCCAGAGAATGCGGTAGGGGCGGTTAGCTTAGCAGGGTTTAAAAAGGGTCTGGACAGCTTCCTAAAGGAAAAGTCCGTAGACCATTATTAAATTGACTTGGGGAAAATCCACTGCTATTTCTGGGATAAGCAGCATAAAATGTATTGAACTTTTTTGGAAGCTTGCCAGGTATTTGTGACCTGGACTGGCCACTGTTGGAAACAGGATGCTGGGCTTGATGGACCTTTGGTCTGTCCCAGTGTGGCAATACTTATGTACTTATGTTCTCAGCTCTGTATTTTCTTGCTTTCAGGACAGCCATAAATGGAAATGCATGAGAGAATTTTTGCAACTTACCCAGTTCCAGGGGTCAGATTTGTGGCCACTTCTGGGTTTATGACATCTCCATCCATAGCATTATGGGACCTGCAGCGCTGATTTCAAATCCCACACTGCTCCAGGATGTAAGTTCAAAACCAAGACTGGCCAAAAAGTCTTCCTTCTGGAACTGGGTAGTTGAAGAGCGCTAATCTCTTCAGCCTGTCTTCATAGGAGAGTGCTTCTAGCCCCTTAATCATTTTGGTTGCCCTTATCTGTACCTTTTCTAATTCCGCTATATCTTTTTGAGAAGTGGTGTCTAGAATTGCACACAAACTCAAGGTGTGATCGCATGCAAAAGCATTATAATATTCTCCATTTTACATAGATAAGAAAGAAAGGCATCTTTAGCTTTAGCTGGTGGGAGGAAGGGGAGAAGATCGTGTTGGGGTTGGGAGGTGGTGGGAGAAAAGGAATCACACAATCACACAGATCGGGTGGTGGGGGAAGGGAAGGAGATGAAACATTAGTGGGGTGGAGGGTCCCTACAATCCTAGAATCAATCCTTGACATGGAACTGGTTGGCAACCCCACTTCCATCACACAACATAAGGCTCATGAATTGCGGAAAAAGCATGGAGAACCTCAGAATGGAAGCATCTTCCCTTAAGATTCTCCTGCTTCAACTTCTGCTATTTCATCCAAAGGACATGGCAAGGGTTCTTTCAAGTGTCTGCTTCTCAGCCTTTTGGCGACGATCTAAATGTCTTGTCTTGGTAGTAGCTGGAGATGGTCTCTTCTTGCCATGTTTAGCTGAGGTTTAGAACCTGTAAGCCAAGGGTGGGCAGCCTTTACACGCAGAAGTACTATCCCTGGTGGGCTGCAACATTACGTAATGCTCAGAGCTCCATAAATAAATAAATAAGTAAAATTTAACTAAAAATGATGGCTCAAACTGCTACAGTGGCAGTCTGATAAATAGTTGCAAAATACAGTATTTACAATTACCAAAACTCTGGTTAATGACGTTTTCTGTATATACTTCTCATAGTCTTGCAGGTCACATAAAATTCATTGGTGGGCCGCACTTGGTCCACCATTGCAGGTTGCCCACCCCAGATGTAGGAGTAGAAGGGAGGATAGATAGCATCCTGCCACCCAACCCTACTATTTAACTATGCTGCGACTATGACCAACAAATGGATTAAACCCCCGATTAAGAAGACACCGAGGGGTAATTCTGAAAAAGCCGATGAAACTTAGGCATTGGGATTGCTTACGTGCCAGGGGCGTAGCCACACTTCGGCGGGAGGGGGGTCCAGAGCCCGAGGTGAGGGGGCACATTTTAGTCCCCCCCCCGCCGCCACCACCACCACCAACAACAACAACTTTGACACCCCCTTGCCGACGACCCTCTCGATCCCCCCTCCCGCCGCCAACCCGTCGTCGCCTACCTTTGCTCTGCGGGGGACCCCCAACCCCCGCCAGCCGAGGTCCTCTTCTTCCGGCACAAGGCTTCGTTCTGTTTTCTGAGTCTGTCGTCCTGCACGTACAACGTGCAGGACGTCAGACTCAGAAACAGAACGAACCGGAGAAAATATTTCTTTCTCAATGTGTAAAAGTAGTTAGCTTAGCAGGGTTTTAAAATGGTTTGGATAAGTTTCTAAAAGAAAAGTCCATAAGCCATTATTAAGATGGACTTGGGAAAATCCACTGCTTATTCCTAGGATAAGCAGCATAAAATCTGTTTTACTGTTCTGCGTTCTTGCCAGGTACTTGTGACCTGGATTGGTCAGTGTTGGATCAGGATACTGGGCTTGATGGCCCTATGGTCTGTCCCAGTATGGCAATGCATATGTTGTTATAAAAATTGAAACCATGTGTCAGTTTTTGTGGAAGGGGAGGGTCCTTTCTAGTTATTAACTGTATTATCAAATGCTTTTATCTATACCAGTAGTTCCCAAACCTGGTCCTGGAGGCACCCCAGTCAGTCAGGTTTTCTGGATACCCACAATGAATATTCATGAGATAGGTTTGCATGCAGTGGAGGCAGTGCATGCAAATCTCTCTCATGAATATTCATTGTGGGTATCCTGAAATCCTGAGTGGCTGGGTTGCCTCCAGGATGAGGTTTGAGAAACACTGATCTATACAACCATTAGCACTATAGAGAAAATACCTATATATATAAACTCACCCTCAACGTTCTATTGTCTGCTGACATCACTGAAGCCAAGGTTTGTACGTTCGAAGCTCTGAAGCCACGAAAATCACAGTCTCTGGGCCCCGCCCTCGCGCCAAACGTTATGACGTTGAGGGCGGAGCAGATTCTCACCTCCAACGATCTACTCAGGCCACAAACTCCGGATTTCCACACTGTAGCTCTGCTCCGCCCTCGCGTCAAAACGCGATGACGTCAAGGGCGGGGCAGGAAAACCGCCACCCACACAGAGCTACAACGGAAACAGCAGCGGTGCACGCCACGAGCCAGGTAAAACAGTGACGAGCCATGAAACCCTTGCTAGCGCCCATTTCATTGCGCTCAGAAATTCGGCAGCCCCTTTTTATCCCTCAACACCCCTACAGATTCCGTTATATTTTGCACAGCTGCTCTGCTCTTTGTAAAATGAGCATTCTTGCCCTTGAAATTGTGCTGGTCCTGGAGAAGAAATGTGGAACCTTTGTGAGCTAGGATCTCTTTTTTGGGTGGCCAACATGAACAGATGTTGCAGTTCTGCATTCCCAGCACCTCCAATGGGTTTAGGTTGCTGCTGATTGATACTAATCCACTTTCTACTTGACACCTCCTGGTGACCTCTGCTCTGAGAATTCCCACCTCATGGCATTCTCTGGATATAAAGGTTTCCTTCCTCTGGCCCTGGTCACGTCTGAAGAAGGGATCTGGTGTGGCCTCAGAAAGCTCATACTGCTACACGGTCTCTTTAAACTGTAAACCTGTTTAAATGGTAGTGAAATGGTGATTGATCTGCCCCAGAGGAAGGCAGAGAGATTACAGTAGATAAATGTATATCACGGTTGACAAAATCAAGCTTTAAGAAGACCATACTTCATACTTAGTTAGAGAGAAAGCTGTTTTGGAGGAACGTTTTTGGGACAGGTGCCATCAGTGGGAGGAGCAGATATTGAAGGAGACTAAAGCCCAGGTTACTCATATATTTTCATAACGAATTAATTAGCAAAACAATATTTAAAATGCCATCAAATGGTTTTTATTTTTATTTTGTTTATTGCATTTGTACTCCACATTTTCCCACCTATTTGCAGGCTCAATGTGGCTTACAGAGTTTTGTTATGACATTGTCATTCCAGGATATCAGATACAATTGGTGAGGCAAAAGATTAGGGATGGGAAGGAAGATCTGAGCAGATAGGTATAGAAAGATGACTTTCGAACCTGGGGTAGTATTAGGAGGTGGCATAGTTAAATTAAGGGTTTCCTTTGTAGGCCTTGTTGAAGAGATAATGTCTTCAGAGATCTACGAACGTTAGATATGTGGTCGATTGTTTTCAGGTCAGTTGGTAGTGCGTTCCACAGCTGCGTGCTCATGTAAGAGAAGGCGGTCGCATGTATAAGCTTGTATTTTAGTCCTTTACAGCTGGGGAAGTGTAGATTAAGAAATTTGCGGGATGATCTTTTGGTATTTCTGGGAGGCAGGTCTACGAGGTTTTGCATGTAGGTCGGGGCGTCACCATGGATTATAGGATTGCCATCTCTTACTAAGCAAAACGCAGGTGATTTTCTCATTAAGGTCGACTGGATTGGCCAGTGTTTGCGACAGGGCTTAATAGACCAGTGGTTCCCAAACCTGGTCCTGGAGGCAACCCAGCCAGTCAGGTTTTCAGGATATGCACAATGAATATTCACGAGAGGTTTGCATGCACGGCGTCCACTGCATGCAAACCTATCTCATGAATATTCATTGGGGGTATCCCGAAAACCTGACTGACTGGGGTGCCTCCAGGATCAGGTTGGGAACCACTGTAATACTACTACTACTATTTAACATTTCTAGAGCGCTACCAGGGTTACGCAGCGCTGTACAACAAACAAAGAAGGACAGTCCCTGCTCAAAGGAGCTTACAATCTAAAGGCCAAGAAGGACAAGGAGTGCAGACAATCAAAGATTGGAACAGTCTAGATTGCCTGGGTAGAGGTACAATGGTTAGGTTCCAAAAGCGACATTGAAGAGGTGGGCTTTGAGTAAGGATTTGAAGATGGATAGGGAGGGTGCTTGGCGTATGGTCCTGGGGAGTTTATTCCAGGCATAGGGTGAGGTGAGGCAGAAAGGGCGGAGCTTGGAGTTGGCGGTGGTGGAGAGTAGACCATTAGGCTGATGTAGCATAGTATGGGATTTGGATTTTAAATTTAATTACTCATCTTTTCTAATCTGAGCTCAAGGTGAGTTATTTCCCTTCTTAAGGAGCCTTACAATCTACTGTGGCAATTCTATAACTAGACACCTCGGGGCAGGTGTACCAATGCCAAACACTGAGCACAAAGATGCCACAATAGAATAATTCAGCATTGATGCACTTAAATAGGGTCCACCTTGCCAACTGCGGGGTGCTGTACACTTGAACATGAAGAGACAGTCCCTGCTCGACAGAGCTTACAATCTAATTAGGACAAACAGGACAAACAAGAGATAAGGGAATATTAAAGTGAGGATGATAACATAAGGGTCCTGAACAAGTAAACAAGGGTTAGGAGTTAAAAGCAGCATCAAAAAGGTGGGCTTTTAGCTTAGATTTGAAGATGGCCAGAGATGGAGCTTGACGTACTGGCTCAGGAAGTCTATTCCAGGCATATGGTGCAGCAAGATAGAAGGAACGGAGTGTGGAGTTAGCGATGGAGGAGAAGGGTGCAGATAAGAGACATTTACCCAGTGAATGGAGTGACAGGCAGGTCACAGAGGGTGATGCCAAAGGCAGTATAGAATTATTCCTATCAGCTTGTGCACTATCCCTGCTGGCCTCTAATTGCGGTGATTTCATTTCTGAATAGTCGGATTCCAGATGTTTACATTTATATTTATTATGCTAACTTAATATACCACCTTTCGGTACGGGAATCAAAGAGGTGCACGATTAAAGCCACAGAAAAATGAAGTCGTGAAATGGTTTAAAGGATTCCCAGTGTTAAGAAGAATGGGAATGTTTCAAGTAGTTGAAGCCCAGTTTTTTTTGTCTCCCGCAGGGCTATCGTTGTCAACCATATTGTTTAATGTCTTTGTGAGTTCTTTGGGAACTTTTTTGAACTCTTCTCTTTACTATGTTGCATCTTATGTTGATGATACCCTTATTTCATTACCACCTATCATTACGAATACAGATAGTGTAATTTTAGAGCGTATTTGAAAGACTCATTCTAGGGCGCCATAAAATTTGTTAAAACTTAATACAGCTAAAACTAAATTGATTTATTTCTGTACTTCCCTAGTCAATGTTCTGAATAATGTTGTACTTAAGACGGGGGAGTGTTTGACTTTAGAAACCTCTACCACGTTCTTAGGCTATTAACCTGATGCTCCATTGTTAATTGTGAGTCTAATATAAAACCTAAGTAAGAGGATATTTTTTTTAATCCAAGAGATTTTATTATATTAATTTTCAACAAATGTGGTAATGTAACAACATATGATTGAGTGTTACATGCATAGAGTCATGATACATTTTAACAATTCGTTTGTCAGGACCTCGAGGCAGAACCGGAATACGTGAGCCCTTGGACCACTGCCGAGGAGCGGCAGCGGCAGGCAAGACCACCCTGGAACTGGATACACGGAAGGACAGGGCTGGACCTCTGGACTGGAGTCGGGACTGAGGCAGGCAACTTCACCTGCACTTAGCCACCGTTCCTCCGGAGTGCGGGTGGCCGGCAGGACTTGTAGGACGAGGCCGGAACTGGAGATCCAGAGGACCCACCCTGGGTCAGGGAACACGAGGAAGCTAGACTAACTACTAGACTCGGACTGAAAGCTGCTGTGCTGCCACTAGCAAGGAAGACAAGACGGACAAACGCGTATCAGGAGCAAGGACTAGGGCACACAGCAAGCTAGACAGAACGGGGTTCAGGGAATACCCACAGGGTAAACCCACTAGCTAGGTAGAGGCAGGATACAAGGAAAGCACCCAGGAAATACACACTAGCTAGACAGAGACAGGATTCAGGATGTACACTCAGGATATACAAGCAGGGTTCAGGATATACACTGAGAGTAAACACCCTAGCTAGGCAGAGGCAGGGTTCAGGATATACCCTCAGGGTAAACCCACTAGCTAGGTAGAGGCAGGATACAAGGAAAGCACCCAGGAAATACACACTAGCTAGACAGAGACAGGATTCAGGATGTACACTCAGGATATACACTCAGGGTAAACACCCTAGCTAGGCAGAAGTACGGTTCAGGATATACACTCAGGGTAAACACCCTAGCTAGGCAGAGGCAGGATACAAGGAAAGCACCCAGGAAATACACACTAGCTAGACAGAGACAGGATTCAGGATGTACACTCAGGATATACACTCAGGGTAAACGCCCTAGCTAGGCAGAAGTAGTGTTCAGGATATACCCTCAGGATATACAAGCAGGGTTCAGGATATACTCACAGGGTAAACCCACTAGCTAGGTAGAGGCAAGATACAAGGAAAGCACCCAGGAAATACACACTAGCTAGACAGAGACAGGGTTCAGGATATACACTCAGGGTAAACGCCCTAGCTAGGCAGAAGTAGGGTTCAGGATATACCCTCAGGATATACACTCAGGGTAAACACCCTAGCTAGGCAGAGGCAGGGTTCAGGATATACCCACAGGTTAAACCCACTAGCTAGGTAGAGGCAGGATACAAGGAAAGCACCCAGGAAATACACACTAGCTAGACAGAGACAGGATTCAGGATGTACACTCAGGATATACAAGCAGGGTTCAGGATATACACTCAGGGTAAATGCCCTAGCTAGGCAGAAATAGGGTTCAGGATATACCCTCAGGATATACAATCAGGGTAAACACCCTAGCTAGGCAGAGGCAGGGTTCAGGATATACCCTCAGGGTAAATGCCCTAGCTAGGCAGAAGCAGGGTTCGACAGGAACTGGCAGAGGTCAGGGCTGGCAGCAAGCAGAGAGTATCGGGGTTCAGGCAATAGTCAGAGACAGGCAGCAGACGATAGAATACACCAGGAACTAGCAGAGTCAGGCTGAAGCTACAGACTCCCACCACAAACCGAGGGAGAGTGGCTGAAGGCTTCAGACGCCAAACACAGAGCAAGGGAGTAGAAGGACAAGCAGTCCACAGACCCAGAGTAGCAGGGCAGAGCCCCCCACAGAAGGACTAGCAGTCCACAGACACAAACAGAAGCTGGGCTAGAACCCAAAGGAAGGCTAAGCAGTAGTGCAGGAGAACACTAACTAACTGACCTGGCCTAAAGGCATAACACCATGCAAAGGCCTTGAATGCTAGCATAGCACTTCCTTATGAAGGTCCTCATTGATGATGTCACCTGCGCAGGACAGGAGCAGGAGACATACTCACACTAAGGAGAGTCTGGGAACACATAGGAAGTGAACACACAGGAAAGACAAGCAGGAGCCATCTTGGAAGCTGGCACAGAGTAGGTGGCAGCCATCTTAGATGCTGACTCCCCAGAGAGGCATAGCCCACACAGGTGAGGTCTAGTAAAGTAATCAGCACACAGAGCCAGAGACAAAACTAACAACTAACACAGAGACAGACAGAAGCCAGCACATAGGCTGACCCCTAGAAACAAGGTAAGGCTGAGGGTGGTCAGGACCACAGACGTGACAGCGTTACAGTTAATATAATTAATCTTTAGTTGTATTAGACAAGTATTTATCTAACCTAGACCAGATCTAGGAGGAGTAGCAGCCTAGTGGTTAGTGCAGCAGACTTTGATCCTAGGGAACTGGGTTCAATTCCTGCTGCAGCTTCTTTGACTCTGGGCAAGTCACTTAACCCTCCATTGCCCCAGGTACAAAATAAGTACCTGTATATATGTAAACCTCTTTCAATGTAGTTGCAAAATACCACAGAAAGGCAGTATATCAAGTCCCATTAACAGGGATTCCATGCACAAGCTCAAAGAGTAGCAGCATTCCATGTAGAACCCCAAAGAATAGCAAGATTCCAGAATCCCAGCCTATTTGTGATTCTACATGGAATGTTGCTAGTGGAGGAGTTGCCTAGTGGTTAGGGCAGTGGGCTTTGATCCTGGGGAACTGGGTTCAATTCCCACTACTACAGCTCCTTGTGACTCTGGGCAAGTCACTTAACCCTCCATTGCCCCAGGTACATGTAAACCGCCTTGAACGTAGTTGAAAAACCCCCAAAAAGGTGGTATATCAAATCCCATTCTGTTTCCCTTTCCCCCTATCCTGGAAACACGGATGACATTCCCTAGCTTGTCTGCTAATGAATGCTCAAACTTATACATTTGTGAGACCGTATGCCACCTTGATTGGATAGTCCATAGGGAGTTATGTTTCCAATTTTAAAAAAACTGTCTTTTTTTTTTTTTTTTGCTATAGCCAAAACAATTTGCAATAATTTAGAATTCTCTGGAGACAAAAACGAGTCCAGAGTTAAGGAACCAGAAATAATATGTCGAAGTGATAGTGTTCCATACCTGAACCCAAATGTCCTTGTTTTTTGCACAATCAAATAAAAGATGCATGAAGATTCCCTTTTCTATTTTGCATGACCAACAAATTAAGGGGCCCTTTTACTAAGCTGCGTTGGTGCCTATGAGCGCACAATGCATGTCAGTTTGGAACTACTGTATGGCCCGGACAGTAATTCCATTTTTATGCACATCTGCTACATAAGTATTGCCATACTGGGAAAGACCAAAGGTCCATGGAGCCCAGCATCCTGTTTCCAGGTGACAAATACCCGGCAAGATCCCAAAAATGTACAAAACATTTTATACTGCTTATCCCAGAAATAGTAGTTTTTCCCCAAGTCCATTTAATAATGGTCTAAGGACTTTTCCTTTAGGAAGCCGTCCAATCCTTTTTTAAAGTCCGCTAAGCTAACCGCCTTTACCACATTCTCTGGCAACGAATTCCAAAGTTTAATTACACGTTGAGTGAAGAAAAAGTTTCTCCGATTTGTTTTAAATTTACTACATTGTAGCTTCATCGCATGCCCCCTAGCCCTAGTATTTTTGGAAAGTGCTTCACATCTACCCGTTCAACTCCACTCATTATTTTATAGACCTCTATTATATCTCCCCTCAGCTGCCTTTTCTCCAAACTGAAGAGCCCTAGCCGCTTTAGCCTTTTCTCATAGGGAAGTTGTCCCATCCCCTTTATCATTTTCGTCGCCCTTCTCTGTACCTTTTCTAATTCCACTATATCTTTTTTGAGATGCGGCGACCAGAATTGAACACAATATTCGAGGTGCGGCCGCACCATGGAGCGATACAAAGGCATTATAACATCCTCATTTTGTTTTCCATTCCTTTCCTAATAATACCTAACATTTTATTTGCTTTCTTAGCCGCAGCAGCACACTGAGCAGAAGGTTTCAACGTATCATCGACGACGACACCTAGATCCCTTTCTTGGTCCGTGACTCCTAACGTGGAACCTTGCATGACGTAGCTATAATTCGGGTTCTTTTTTCCCACATGCATCACCTTGCACTTGCTCACATTAAACATCATCTGCCATTTAGCCGCCCAGTCTCCCAGTCTCGTAAGGTCCTCTTGTAATTTTTCACAATCCTGTCGCGATTTAACGACTTTGAATAACTTTGTATCATCAGCAAATTTAATTACCTCACTAGTTACTCCCATCTCTAGGTCATTTATAAATATGTTAAAAAGCAGCGGTCCCAGCACAGAGCCCTGGGGAACCCCACTAACTACCCTTCTCCATTATTTTATTTTTTTTATTTTCAAATGCGCGGCACTAACCGGGCGATAATCGGCAGTGTACATGTGTTGATGATCACTGCTCGGTTAATGCATCAGACCTTACCACTAAGTCAATGGGTAGTGAGTGGTAAGGTCTCAGAACCAAAATGGATGCGCGCCAATTTTTATTATGCCGCATGTCCATTTTGTCCCCCCCCCCCCCAAAAAGAGGCATTTTTTACAGGCATGCTGAAAAATGGATCTGCGTGCACCCAAAACAGACCATTTTCAGCGCACCTTAGTAAAATAACCCCTACATAAGTACATAAGTAATGCCACACTGGGAAAAGACCAAGGGTCCATCGAGCCCAGCATCCTGTCCACGACAGCGGCCAATCCAGGTCAAGGGCACCTGGCAAGCTACCCAAACGTACAAACATTCTATACATGTTATTCCCGAAATTGTGGATTTTTCCCAGGTCCATTTAGTATCGGTCTATGATTTATCCTTTAGGAAACCGTCCAACCCCTTTTTAAACTCTGCTAAGCTAACCGCCTTCACCACGTTCTCCGGCAACGAATTTCAGAGTTTAATCACGCATTGGGTAAAGAAACATTTTCTCCTATTTGTTTTAAATTTACTACACTGTAGCTTCATCGCATGTCCCCTAGTCCTAGTATTTTTGGAAAGTGTGAACAGACGTTTCACATCTACCTGTTCCACTCCACTCATTATT
Organism: Microcaecilia unicolor; assembly: GCF_901765095.1. Lineage (NCBI taxonomy): Eukaryota > Metazoa > Chordata > Amphibia > Gymnophiona > Siphonopidae > Microcaecilia > Microcaecilia unicolor. Next base: position 47,127,406 of record NC_044044.1, read on the forward strand.
TTATATACCTCTATCATGTCTCCCCTCAGCCGTCTCTTCTCCAAGCTGAATAGCCCTAGCCTCCTTAGTCTTTCTTCACAAGGAAGTCGTCCCATCCCCGCTATCATTTTAGTCGCCCTTCGCTGCACCTTTTCCAATTCCACTCTATCTTTCTTAAGATGCGGCGACCAGAATTGAACACAATATTCGAGGTGCGGTCGCACCATGGAGTGATACGAAGGCATTATAACATCCTCATTTTTGTTTTCCATTCCTTTCCTAATAATACCTAACATTTTATTTGCTTTCTTAGCTGCAGCACCACACTGAGCAGAGGGTTTCAACGTATTATCAACGACGACACCCAGATCCCTTTCTTGGTTCGTAACTCCTAACTTGGAACCTTGCATGACGTAGCTATAATTCGGGTTCTAAAACAGCTTACGGCAATTAGAAAATAATCCTTGTTTGCTCAAGTCCCAGTATTGGTACAGGCTATTATTTTGCCGCAATTAGATTATTGCAGCTCTCTATATGTTGGTATTAATCAAACTCTTCAGGAGAGACTACAGTTTTTGCAAAATTGTGCAGCTAGATTGATCTTTTGCTGCAAAAAGTTTGGCGACGTTACACCTTTATGGAGAGAGCTACATTGGTTGTCAGTGAGAGCAAGAATTGATTTTAAGGTGGTTTGTTTGATTTATAAGATTTATTATGAATGCTGACCATTAGACCACACATCTTTAGTGTCTTATCCATCATCTTGTCGGCCTTCTAGGTATAGTTATTCAATGAATTTAAACCTTGCAGCGATTAACAAGGTTCGGTATAAATGCTTTCATGATAGTTCTTTTAGCTGTTCTGCAGTTAAGTTACGGAATTTGATCCCGACTCAACTTTGAGGCATGGCGGATTCTTTTCAGTTCAGAAAGGGTTTGAAAACATTTTTATTTGATAAGTACTCTGATATATGAAATTTTAAATTATACTGTATTTTTTATTGTAACCCGCTATGATTCCTGATAGGAAATTTGCAGGATATAAAAGCTGGGAATGGAACCCCAATTATATAAGTACATAAGTAATGCCACACTGGGAAAAGACAAAGGGTCCATCGAGCCCAGCATCCTGTCCACGACAGCGGCCAATCCAGGCCAAGGGCACCTGGCAAGCTTCCCAAACGTACAAACATTCTATACATGTTATTCCTGGAATTGTGGATTTTTCCCAAGTCCATTTAGGACACATCAACCCTCGATTCAGATGGTAGGGGTTTCCAAAGAGAAAGTGTGAGATAGAAAAAAGCAGAGTGACCTGTGGATTGGAACCTAGAACAGGAAATAGGCGGAATGGTCAGACGGTGATCAAATGAAGAGTGAAGAGTCGGAAAAACATTGAAATATCTGGAAGACGTAATGGAGCAGTTCTATAAACTGAAGAGTAGCAAATCTCCTTGACCGGATGGTATTCACCCTAGGGTACTGATAAAACTAAAAAAAATGAGCTGGCGGAGCTACTGTTATTGATTTGTAATTTATCCTTAAAATCGAGCGTGGTACCGGAAGATTGGAGGGTGGCCAATGTAACGCCACTATTTAAAAAAGGTTCCAGAGGAGACCCGGGAAATTATAGACCGGTGAGGCTGACGTCGATGCCGGGCAAAATGGTAGAGACTATAATCAAGAACGAAATTACAGAGCACATTCAAAAGCATGGACTAATGGGACAAAGTCAACGTGGATTTAGTGAAAGGAAGTCTTGCCTCACCAATCTGCTGCATTTCTTTGAAGGGGTAAACAAACATGTGGACAAAGGTGAGATGGTTGATATTGTGTATCTAGATTTTCAGAAGGCGTTTGATAAGGCCCCTCATGAAAGACTACAGAGGAAATTAGAGGGACATGGGATTGGAGGTAGTGTCGTACTGTGGATTAAAAACTGGTTGAAAGATAGGAAACAGAGAGTAGGACTAAAAGGTCAATATTCACAATGGAGAAGGGTAGTTAGTGGGGTCCCTGTCTGTCCCAGCATGGTGATGCTTATGCACTTATGAGACGGACAATAGGGAAAGATGAAGGAGGGTAAATAGAAAGGCGTGGACCCAAATTCTCCTTTTAAGCAAATGGCTTGGTTGTTAAAGCATGTTTGCAGGCTGCTATTCAAGTGCTTTTTCCTGAACACCACTCCACTCAGGTTTATTTTTTTAAAACTGCCTCAGGTTCTCAACACAATTGTTGGGGCAAGAGAGAGACACCTAAGATTTGAGCAACGCAAAAGTCTGCATCTTAAAATATTCATTATTTTTATATAGGAGAGGAGAGTTAGTACCCATTGCAGAGTGCCTGCACTTGTACAGCGGCACAGTGTTTTGAGGAAGCTTGATAAACCAGGAAATGCTCGCACTTAATAAATGGAAGCCACGCCAAAGTTTCACCAAAATGAAGAAATGTGCAAGATGAAAGCACTCTTAAGTGTGTTGCTCGGGAGAGGAGTGGCCAGTGGTTAGGGTGGTGGACTTTGGTCCTGGGGAACTGAGGAACTGAGTTCGATTCCCGGCACAGGCAGCTCCTTGTGACTCTGGGCAAGTCACTTAACCCTCCATTGCCTGCCGCATTGAGCCTGCCATGAGTGGGAAAGCGCGGGGTACAAATGTAACAAAAAAAAAAAACTGTTAATAAGCCAAAATAATATGAGTTTTTAAAAACTATATCCTTGTGGAATCAAAATTAGTATTTAAAATGACATGTGTAAGCCTAAAATCTTTTGGTGGCCCTGGAGCCTTCTTGTGGCCCTTTACATGAAAAAGGTTGGAGACCACTGGGCTAAGGGAATGAGTATAACGCAAGTTCCACAGAAATCAGATGCAAGACGTTAAGCACAAGGCCTAATCGGAGTTTGACTTGGCTTACTAGAGAGCCAGCCAAAGTCCAAAAGCTCTAGACAGCTCCTATCCATGGGGCTGGGACTAACAGTAAATAGGAAAAAGCATTTCTCTTCATCTACTTTAGACAGCCAGCCATAACGGACCTCACTTTTAACTCATGCAAAATTCATCCACTATCATTAACAATGCCTATTTAAGATGAAGCACAAAGACACATAATGTAGAATTAACAGGGCCCTCTCAGGCCAGTCTCATTAAATTACCATTGCTTACTTTTTACAAATGAGTTCATTAAGCATATATACTAATGAGAGAGTACTGTTGGCTTATGGAATCATGGGAGATGGATCAGACCATCATCTCAACACTGGAAAAGAAACCTTGTCTGTATATCTGCGTGGTATAAAAATGGAAGGCGTAGGGTAAGAGAGAAGATTCAGCTTCTCCATGCATATTCCACTCACCAGCTCAGGGCAGGATTAACTCTTTGGTGGGTCATAGGAAACAAGTGCATCCCCCCCCCCCCCCCCCCCCCACCGTCATAACGTATATATATTTTAAAATTCCCACAAAAGGGGCCCTGTGTAGTGTAGCTGTTTGCCAATGCCAACGCTTGCCGATTGGAAGACAATGCACAGAGGATGGGTAGAAAAGACAGACCTTTGTGGACAGCTGTGGTGGTATTCTTCCATCTTCACTCCTTTCGATTTACCAGGGCAAAAATCTACCTTGGGAGCCATTGTAACTGCACATCTGAGAGAGCCCCTCCTAATCCTTTGGGCCATAGGCACATGCCTAGCCGCCCTGTTCCAGATGGCACAAAAGCTTTTCCTAGGCAATATCTGTGCAAGTTTATGCTGGAGGATGTCATCATGGCTAGTTGTATGGTTGGGTTTAAAAAAGATCTGGACAAGTTTCTGGAGGATCAATACTTACTAGCCAAGTAGACTTGCGGACCACCACATCCTGCTTCTGGGAGTAAGCAACAGGGACAGAATGCACCAGGTACTTCCAAGTGACCCAAACTAGCCACCATCAGAGAGAGGATGCTGGGCTCGATGGATGAATCATCTGATCTAGCATCAAGCTGCCCAGTGTTCGAAAGTTCAAACTTTGCAAACTGAGCTACCTGACAGATGTGGAGCTCCATTCTTCCTGCTGGCTGGGTTGAGGAGCAGGTCAAAGGAGAGAGACATAGTTGTGGAGGAGGACAAGTAGGTTGAAATGAGGGGTGAAGAGAAACTGGAGGAGGTTCCAATCGTGGGGGAAATGTAAGCGTGTAATACAGACCTTTAATCTTCCTATCACTGTATGGATCCTTTGCTGGGGATCTGCAGGTTGCGATGGACTTTGTAGGACAAATGGAAGAAAAATCTAATGGTGACATGTACCTGAGCTGCTGCTGATTCTTCTTTCAATATCCTTCAGAAATGATCTCGAAAACTCTCTTGTACAACATTCTCTTTGGACAACTCTTATGATTGCCCCATAATTCATATCGAAGTCAGTAAATCATGCACGGTTTCTCCAGGATGGATGCATCTAGTAGTGCTAAGCACTTTACAGACACATGGAAGTCTGGACATGATCAAACCATGTAGCAAACTCAGTAAGTCCCATCTTCCATCGCCCTGTGTGAATTGCAAGCGTATGGGCCAGAATCTAAAATGCTGCTCCAATGTAGCTCAGGACCTGCCCCCACCTATGGAGCAGAGAGACCAGTGATCAGATGGTGCTGTGCACAGGGCAGACACTTGCCAAAATAGCTCCTTGGGTCAAGGTCTAGGGTTGCCAATTGGACCCAGATTTGCCTGACAGCTGGTCCAGTCCTGGGTTTATCCCAGTGCATGCAGGGACTTGTAGTCTTGCTTTACTTAGGGAATGCAATGGAGAAATCAGAACTACAAGTCCCTGCATGCAATGGGGTAAACCTGGGACTGGATCGACCCTGCCGGGTGAATCTGGATCCAGTTGGTAACCTTAGCGAGGGCTGCTTTTGGCACCCCTCCCCCCTTTCCTTTCTTGTTTGCAAACTGTCTCAAAAGAGCAGCACAGTGCAGCTCTACGCCCCTGCTTAGCATCCAGGAAAGACTCCCTTCTTGCCCACCCCTTGTGCATCCTCTCATCACCAAAAGCCGACAGTGCCTTCCCCACCCAAACATACATACATGCATTCCCCATGACAGTTTGGAAACAGAGAGCAACATATATGGGAATGGAAGCCCCCTCCCAGACACCAGAATAGCTATCAAATACTCCCTCAGGAATAATAAAATCATGGAAAATGTTTCATTTAAGTGGAAGCCTCAGCAGTACACAGAAGGGTTAATGTTCCTTCCACTCACGCTTCCTAGGCAGCATGCGGTTAGAGCCTAATGTACTGTGCTTAGAGAGGGAGGGTGGCCTAAAATTATTAATGTCTCCAAAAGCAACAGGATATTGATTACCCTGATAGAAAATTCAATCAACTTTAAAAGGAGAAGAGAGGAAGAGACAGCGTGTTTGCTACTCCTACCCTTTTGCTACCTTAAAGCTTTCCACCCTATGCCTTGTGCAGACACACACACACCCACACCACCAACACACACATGTATGCACACACACACATGCACTCACAAACATGCACAGCCATGCAGACACACCCAAACACACTCTCACACACATGTACCCACACTGACACATGCACTCACACATGCGTATACACACTCACACATGCACTCACAAACATGCACAGCCATGCAGACACACCCAAGCATAGCCAGATACATGCACACACTCACACGCATGTACCATTCACACACTATGGGGTGTGTCTTTTCCACTGCCCCGATGCTCGGTGGTGAGAGCCCTATTGTATAGCAGTACCCGAGTGCTCAGATGCCACTCTAGAACACTAGCATATAACAGTTCCCAGGTGCTCAGATGCCACTCCAGAACACAAAATATATAACAGTACCCGGGTGCTCAGATGCCACTCTAGAACACAAAACATATAACAATACCCAGGTGCTAAGATGCCACTCTAGAACACTAGCATATAACAGTTCCTAGGTGCTCAGATGCCATTCCAGAACACAAAACATATAACAGTACCTGGGTGCTCAGATGCCATTCTAGAACACTAGCATATAACAGTTCCGGGGTGCTCAGATGCCACTCCAGAACACAAAATATATAACAGTACCGGGTGCTCAGATGCCACTCTAGAACACTAGCATATAGCAGTTCCCAGGTGCTCAGATGCCACTCCAGAACATAAAATATATAACAGTACCCGGGTGCTCAGATGCCACTCTAGAACACTAGCATATAACAGTTCCCAGGTGCTCAGATGCCACTCCAGAACACAAAATATATAACAGTACCGGGTGCTCAGATGCCACTCTAGAACACTAGCATATAACAGTTCCCGGGTGCTCAGATGCCACTCTAGAACACAAAACATATAACAGTACCCAGGTGCTCAGATGCAATTCCAGATCACAAAACAGATAACAGTATCCGGGTGCTCAGATGCCACTCTAGAACACTAGCATATAACAGTTCCCGGGTGCTCAGATGCCACTCTAGAACACAAAACATATAACAGTACCCAGGTGCTCAGATGCAATTCCAGATCACAAAACAGATAACAGTATCCGGGTGCTCAGATGCCATTCTAGAACACTAGCATATAACAGTTCCGGGGTGCTCAGATGCCACTCCAGAACACAAAATATATAACAGTACCGGGTGCTCAGATGCCACTCTAGAACACTAGCATATAACAGTTCCCAGGTGCTCAGATGCCACTCCAGAACTCAAAATATATAACAGTACCCGGGTGCTCAGATGCCACTCTAGAACACTAGCATATAACAGTTCCCGGGTGCTCAGATGCCACTCTAGAACACAAAACATATAACAGTACCCAGGTGCTCAGATGCAATTCCAGATCACAAAACAGATAACAGTATCCGGGTGCTCAGATGCCACTCTAGAACATTAGTATATAACAGTTCCCAGGTGCTCAGATGCCACTCTAGAACACAAAACATATAACAGTACCCGGGTGCTCAGATGCCACTCTAGAACACTAGTATAACTCGCTATTGGTGCGTCTTACTGTTAAGTACCCGCAGTGACAGCAGCCATTGAATTGGCCTAACTGTGCTCATGTAAATATGGCAGGAATGCACATAACTGACAGTGCCCCACCCATACTCCACCCATGTACATGTCCCCTTGCATTTGCATGCTATGCCACTTATAAGCTCCCTTAGAGAATAGCACATAGTCACCCTGCTGTCACTTCCAGAGTGGCAGTGTCCTGTCCAGTTATTGTTGAAATGATACATAAATATGTATGCCCTGGTACAGAATTACCCTTCACAAACTATAAATATACAAAGTAAAATTCAACAGACTTTCCCAAATACTGTACATAGATACAATGCATTTCAGTCTGTAGCTCTGTGTTCACAGGAACAAGCTGAGCCAGCCCTGATTTTGCCCCAGTGCATGCAGGGAAGTGTAGTTCTAACCTCCCTATTGCGTTCCCCCCTCCCTCCACACACACACAAACCAGGGACTACATTTCCTAGGAGTAATTTACATTTGTGGAGGAGTGGCCTAGTGGTTAGGGTGGTGGGAACTGAGTTCAATTCCCACTTCAGGCACAGGCAGCTCCTTGTGACTCTGGGCAAGTCACTTAACCCTCCATTGCCCCATGTAAGCCGCATTGAGCCTGCCATGAGCCTTCCATGTAGAAGGCTGCGCAGGCTTCTGTTTCTGTGAGTCTGACGTCCTGCACGAACGTGCAGGACGTCAGACTCACAGAAGCAGAAGCCTGCGTGGCCACATTGGTGATCTGCAAGGGCTGACTAGTGGAATAGCAACATTCCATGTAGAATCTCAAATAGTAGCAACAGTGGAGGAGTGGCCCAGTGGTTAGGGTGGCGGACTTTGGTCCTGAGGAACTGAGTTCGATTCCCACTTCAGGCACAGGCAGCTCCTTCTGACTCTGGGCAAGTCACTTAACCCTCCATTGCCCCATGTAAGCCGCATTGAGCCTTCCATGAGTGGGAAAGCGCAGGGTACAAATGTAATAAAAATTTGATTTCACCCTTAAAAGACTTTTGCTGGGGTGGTAGTAAGGTTAAGCGCACTCACTGCCTATAAAATGCCCAGTGACAAGCTTTTTCCAGGTCTTCATGATGGGCTTCTTATCACTAGAGAGAATCGGCAGATTCCTGGTGCCCTAAAATCAGCAGCTCTGGGCAGTCAGGGCTCATCAGCCCCGGGTGGGAATAAATCTACGAGAAAGCAAACTCTGATAGTGCCTAGGTAAGAGCTCAGGAGAGGCAGAAGGCTCAATGGGAAAAACAGAGATGCCAAGTTATCCAGTTCTAGGCTGGAGATTTTGGGCTAGTCCTGGATTTCTGACCACCCCCTTCCTGATGCCTTATGGGATTTGCAGCACTGATTTCAATGGGCAGGATCAGCCCTACAAGTCCCACACTCTTTACGATGTAATTTCAAAGCCAGGACTAGTCAAAAAGTCTCCAGCCTGGAACTGGGTAACTTGGCATCTCAGTGACATCTTCAACTGTAAATCAGGAGTGGGCCTCGAAGGTTGCTCTGTGTCAACCAGCAAGTTCTGCAGCAAAGCTGGTACCAAACTGTACTTGTTCTTGTCTCTGATACTAGGGAGGCAAGAAGGGGGCCCTGACACATAAGTATTGCCATATTGGGACAGACCAAAGGTCCATCAAGCCCAGCATCCTGTTTCCAACAGTGGCCAATCCAGGTCACAAATACCTGGCAAGATCCCAAAAAAGTAAAAAAACATTTTATGCTGCTTATCCCAGAAATAGTGGAATTTCCCCAAGTCTATGGACTTTTCCTTTAGAAAGCCGTCCAAACCTTTTTAAAACTCTGTTAAGCTAACCGCCTTGACCACATTCTCTGGCAACAAATTCCAGAGTTTAATTACACGTTGAGTGAAAAAAAATTTTCTCAGATTCGTTTTAAATGTACTACTTTGTAGCTTCATCGCATGCCCCCTAGTCCTAGTATTTTTGGAAAGCGTAAACAGACGCTTCACGTCTACCCGTTCCACTCCGCTTATTATTGTATAGACCTCTATCATATTTCCCCTTAGCTGTCTTTTCTCCAAGCTGAAGAGCCCTAGATGCTTCAGCCTTTCCTCATAGGGAAGTCGTCCCATCCCCTTTATCATTTTTGTATAGACCTCAATCATATCTCCCCAGCCATCGCTTTTCCCAACTGAAGAGCCCTAACCTCTTTAGCCTTTCCTCATACGGGATGAGTTCCATCCCCTTTATCATTTTGGTCGCTCTTCTTTGAACCTTTTCTAATTCATTTAGGCACATAAATTTAGGCATGGGATCTACGCCTAAAATTCACATGAGATCTGAAAAAGGGGGCGCAGAAATGGGAGGGTCATGGGCATAATGGAGGCGTTCCTAAAATTAAAGAACGTTGTTATAGAACAACCAGGATGCGAACCTAATGTAGGTGCTTACATTTGCACCACATTTCAGTGGGTTCAAATGACTGTGCCTAAAGTTAGGTGCGATTCCCGGCAACTGTGCCTAACGTTAAGCACTTTTTTCAGCGAGGATTTATTTGGCACCATATATAGAACCTAGCTGTGTAGATGCAATTCTGTAACTTAGCACCAAGATGTAGGTGAGACACACACCACAATAGGCCGTGCTTAGCGTCAATTCTATAACGGCTTCAGGGCGCACCTAAGCTGTTACAGAATACTAGTACAATGCCATGTTGACGCACTGAGATTTAGGCACACCCACTTTCTCCGGGTCAATGGTTGGGTTGAGTAGGCGCATCTAAGTTCACCACGCAATGCAACGCAACTGATAGAATTCTGTAACTTCATGTGTTGCTTGACGTCATGCCAATGACTGGCTCACGCCCCACCCCTTCCCAGTTACAGGCTAAGGGGCCCTTTTCCTAAGCGGCGGTAAGCCCAACACGGGCTTACCGTGCTCCAATTTGGAACTACCGCCGGCCCAATGCAGGCACCGGTGGTATTTCCAGCCCTAGTGAGCGCCATTTTCTGTGCTAGGGAAAATCAGCCATGATTATTTTGGTGCGGCAGTTACCCGGTGGTAATCGGGCAGTGCCGTGCACTACCCGCTTACCAGCAGGTTAGCGCAGAAGCCCTTACTGCCACCTCAATGAGTGATGGTAAGAGCTCCCCCCCCCCCCTCATGGTAAGAGCAATCTTACCACGTGGCCATGCCTTTTTTCAGCTTTCCCCCACTGCAGTAAAAAGGGCCTCAGCGCGCAGCAAAAATGACCCCTGCTGCTAGCGCAGGGCTCTTTTTACCGCAGCTTAGTCAAAGGGCCTCTAATTGACTTTGGCACATATGTAATAGAATAGCATGTACATAAGTAGATAAGCATCACCATGCCAGGACAGACCAAGGGTCCATCGAGCCCAGCACCCTGTCTCCGACAGCGGCCAAAAGAACAAGCAATCTGTCCCGCCCATCCCGGAAATAGTGGATTATTCCCTCGTCCATTCAATAACATTCTATGGCCTTTTCCTCCAGGTAGCCGCCCAACCCTTTTTCAAAGCCCGCTCAGTCAACCGCCTTAACCACTTTTTCCGGCAGAGAATTCCAGAGTCTAACTACGCGTTGAGTAAAGAAACATTTCCTCCGATTCATTTTAAATTTACCACACTGCAGCTTCATCGCACGCCCCCTTGTCCTAGTATTTTTGGAATGCGTAAACAGACGCTCCACATCGACCCGTTCCATTCCACTCATTATCTTATAGACCTCTATCATATCTCCCCTCAGCCGCCTTTTCTCCAAGCTGAAGAGCCCCAGCCAATCACGGGCACCTTTGACATGTGTCCCATTATTCTCTATCTTATCTGTATATATGCTCTACCTTCTACCTGTGCTGATTATTAAAATGTTTGTGTGTATTGTACTGTTTTCTGCTGATATTTATTGATTGCATTTGTATCCCACATTTTCACACCTATTTGCAGGCTCAATGTGGTTTACAGAGTTTTGTTATGACATAGTCATTCCAGGATATCAGATACAATTGGAAATGTATAAACATTAAGTAAGGGAAGAGAGAAGGTGGACTTTAATAGCTGAATGGGTTGGTGAGGTAGTTTGTAAGGCTATGGGTTATCTTTGTAGGCCTCGTTGAAGAGCTGTGTCTTCAGAGATTTGCGAAAGTTAGTTGTTTCGTCAATAGTTTTCAGGGCTGTAGGTAGTGCGTTCCACATCTGCGTGCTCATGTAAGAGAAGGTGGTGGCGTGTATCAGCTTGTATTTTAGTCCTTTACAGCTGGGGAAGTGCAGATTGAGAAATTTGCGGGCTGATCTTATGGCGTTTCTGGGAGGCAGGTCCACGAGGTTTAGCATATAGATTGGGGCGTCTTCGTGAATGATTTTGTGTACAATCGTGCAGATCTTGAACGCAATGCGTTCCTTGAGTGGGAGCCAGTGGAGTTTCTCTCTTAAGGGTTTTGCACTTTCATATTTGGCTTTTCCAAAAATGAGTCTGGCTGCGGTATTCTGGGCTGTTTGGAGTTTTTTGATAGTCTGTTCTTTGCAGCCTGCGTACAGTGCGTTGCAGTCGTCCAGATGGCTTATTACCATTGACTGTACCAGGGTTCGGAAGATGTATCTCGGGAAGAACGGTTTTACTCTTTTGAGTTTCCACATGGAGTGGAACATCTTTTTGGTCATATTCTTCACGTGGGCATCGAGTGTGAGGTTTCGATCGATGGTAACTCCAAGAATTTTCAGATTTTGTGAGACGGGTAGAGAACAGAATGGTGTGGTTATGGTGGAGTAATTGTTCGTATTGTATTGAGATATTGTCAATTACCTATGTCTAAACTGATCTTGTAGCACACTGCCTTCAAAAAGATAACTAATTCTTAATATAAAATATGCATGCCAGTTTCTGTGGCTAGTTCTTTGAAGTTCTATTAGCCTGCTTGTGCATTGCGTTCTTCAGCAGTGGCGTTCCTGGGGGGGCTGGCACCCGGGGCGGATCGCTGATGCGCCCCGCCCCGGGTGCAGCGCCCTCCCCCGACGCAGCGCGGACCCCCCCGTGAAGGAACCCCCCGCCGGGTGTACGCCGCAGGGGGGGTGCCGCGCACGCCTGTCTTCCGTTGTTCCATGCTTCTTCTCTGCCCCGGAACAGGAAGTAACCTGTTCCGGGGCAGAGAAGAAGCATAGAACAACGGAGGACAGGCGCGCGCAGCACCCCCACACCCACCGCCCCCCCTAGGAACGCCACTGTTCTTCAGACAAATCTTTGCTCCATATTCCTTCCTTTCATCACATTAGGCTAACTGAGTACCGTTCAACTATTTTTTTATATTGAGGGAGTGAGGCAATGGAATTTGTTGCTCGTTAATTTAAGAGGTAGGACTTCATTTCTTCAGTTCCATCAACGTTCCAAGGCGTTCCTTTTTGCCCATGCTTTTACCGTGGTTTCAGGCTGGGTGTTTAAGCTCCTCATTGTTTTAGTGACGGATTTGTTTTAGTCAAGATTCATTTATTGCATTTGAGTGTGTGAATGTCTTCTTTTAAAATTATATCCTGTGATCCGCAGAGAGCTGTAGGATCGTGCAGAACATATATTTTTTAAAATAAATAAATAAGCTATCATGCACCAACTTATAGAATGAAGGGGCACGAGTTCAAAAAGGAAAACATAGTAGATGACGTCAGAAAAAGACCTGCACGGTCCATCCAGTCTGCCCAACAAGACAACTCATGTGTGCTACTTTTTGTGTATACCCTACTTTGATTTGTACCTGTGCTCTTCAAGGCACAGACCGTATAAGTCTGCCCAGCTCTATCCCCGCCTCCCAACCACCAGCCCCGCCTCCCAACCACTGGCTCTGCCATAGACCGTATAAGTCTGCCCAGCACTATCCCCGCCTCCCAACCACTAGCCCCGCCTCCCAACCACTGGCTCTGGCACAGACTGTATAAGTCTGCCCAGCACTATCCCCGCCTCCCAACCACCATCCCCGCCTCCCAACCACTGGCTCTGGCACAGACCATATAAGTCTGCCCAGCACTATCCCTGCCTCCCAACCACCAGCCCCGCCTTGATACATGCTGACCTCGTACACCTCTGTCTAACCTGCATCTTTTAGAATTGCCTTGAAGACAAGATGTACGGAACTAAGCAGAGGTGGTAGAATTATAAAGATGTTGGTATTTTTATATAACCAGGATATCATCACTGGAAATTGTGGCCTGAGTCCCATTCTCAGATTGTGGACTTGAGGGAGCTAATCCTTTCTGTCCTGCATAAAGCCAGGAAGAGGAATTCCTGGATTAGGAGACAGCCATTGGGGCCGGGTGATTTTCTTTCTGCCTCAAGTTTCCCCCAGTGAGACAGCAAACACCCTGGGTGAAACAGCTGGTAATTTCAAAGCAAAGTGCAGATCTTTTGTTTTAAAATAGGAGGGAAAGGCCTATTTCTGCTGGTGAGTCCTGGCATCTCCAATGTGCCATAAATGATCAGTAAAGCTGACATTTCTGCTGTGGTTCACCTCTTCCTACATTTTCCCCCTATACTTTCTGTAATCTCCCTTCTCCCAGGGACCATGGGGCAAAGGAGGGCAAGGTAACTTGACCAAGATTATTGGGATTTGAACCTGGGCCCCGATTCCTAGAATCTAGAAAATGTATTTGACAATTTACAGATACACTGGTATGGTATAAGATTGGATACCATATCTAAAAAAAACTCAGCTCCGGGCACTGAAGGATGAAACATCAAGCCTTGTGCGAGCACCGACATCTATTTTAAAATGGAATTTTATTCCCCTCCCCCATCATCATTAAATATAAATAGTGGAACAGAGGCAGGCTTGACTATCACCCATGGGCTATGCTTTCCATTTAAGGTTGCCTAGGGGAGGGCACTTATGGTCCACAGTACAGAGTAAGCCTCAGGGAGAAGCCCCACCCAGCAGGAGGGGGGTCTCTCTCCACTTTCTCTGAGGCAATCGTAATGTAATAAACCGAGAAGGGGAATTGACGTTAATGGAGGAAAGAAAGAGAGATTATTTGTGGGCAGGAGGCCAGTAACTCATTAACCAAAGGAGCATTGAAGAAAGGATACAGCAAACGAGGTGGGGGTGGAGAGAACAATCGCCCCCCCTTATGAAAAGCCCACAGGTCAGTTTGTTCTGATGATTTTGAAATGGCAAAACTTTTGACCTGGGATTCAATCACCTGCAGTATATGAAAGGGAAAATTAAGATATGGAGCAGGGAGGTGTTCCGAGACAGGAGGACAGATGTGCCAGAGATGCAGGGCCCCTAGGGGTGCGAAGCTCTGTGCGACCACTCCTGTCACCCCTGCCTAAGATCGGCCCTGTTGGGATGCAAGGTTGCAGCTTTATTAGATGTACACATTCAGTCCATTCCTGAACCAGACCCCTGGAATTAAACCATCTGGAGAACCAGCCCAACATCCCAGCCAGCCAGTCTGATGCCCTAGTTGGCATGGCCCGTCCTTGTAGCCCAAAGGTTTTGTGTCTCCACCTAGCCACTCTGCAGAGCTGACCTTCGACCTCTTGGTCACCTGCACTCTGTGATGCAACCCCTGGAATCACTCTTACTGGCTCCCAATTATTGCCTTTCCAAGTTCTCCTATAAGTCTAGGGTGGGAGCTTCACCCTTGTAACCCCTACCTGCAGCCCACCTCCTGGCAGGTCCATGTTCACCCTTGACCTTCCCTGGCCAAGTGCCCTGCAGCAAAGGTAGCCACCCTCACCCTTAGAGCCTGGGGGGGGGGGGGTAGAGAAGGTGGGAGGAGGCCCTCCTCCTTCATTCCCCCCCCTTCTATTAGAGGAGCAAGCTCCGGGTTCCCTTTGCCTACCTGTGCACTCGTTCAGGGGCTTCCATTTTCTCTCTACACTAGCACAAAGCCATCCTTATATTTCACAACAGATGGCTAATTCTTTACACTCCAGAGGTGGCTGCATTCAGCTTTTTGAAACATTACATCAGTACATTGCAGCGGGATCCCATTAACGACAGGTAGACTCGAACCTGGGATGGCCACAAGTTTTGTACAGTACTGTGTACACATATCAATGCTGCTTTCATTTTATTTTTTTCTAGCAGTAGCCAGAGGGTCCTTCAGATCGTATGTTCAGGCTCATCCTTCATACCCGAAGAAAGGGCACTCCAAGTATAACAGATGGGAGCACTTCTGCACGTCGTGCGAGGGCAGATAATTAAGAGCCGGCTCCATCTGAAAGCTAAAGACCCGGCAAGGCCCCGGGAAAGTCTTTCAAAGAGACCGCAAGGCGCAGATCGCTCGTTCGCTGTACTTAAAGCTTTGAGGCGGACAGCAGCGAGCCTGCAGGCAAAGCCGAGCAAACCAAAGATCAATACCCTTTTTCCTGCTCATTTCCTGAAAACAAGAAGAAGAAAAAGAGGAATGAACCTTTCAACCAGGGAACTGGAGGCAGCTTTTAAAAGAAAGCGCAAATCAAGAGGCCAGGCCAGAAAGGACCGCGTTCCAGGAAGATCCTCAATTGAAATCAAACAAAATAAAACATGGAAAAGAAAATAAGATGATACCTTTTTTATTGGACATAACTTAATGCATTTCTTGATTAGCTTTCGAAGGTTGCCCTTCTTCGTCAGATCGGAAATCACCTTTTTTATTGGACATAAAATCTAGAGGAGCTGGAAAATTCACTAGCCAGGGCCAGGGTGGGGGGGGGGGGGGGGGGGGGGGGGGGGGGGGGGGGGGGGATGTACAAAATCCAGTTGTTTCCAACATGTGGAGTCCTGCTCTTTGAATATTTTGGAGCAGACGAGTTATTTAAAGATTCTTTCCAAAAAATCCAAAAAGCATGGCACACATCCCTGCAATATATCCAGCTGCAAACTATGCCAAAATATCTCACAGGACCCCACGGTCATTCACAAAGGAAAAATCTTTCAGGTGCTCATCTTCCAATGTGGTATATATCATTCAGTGTAAAAAACGCAACGAAGGCTGCTACATTGGAGAAACAAGTCAGATGCTAAAGAGGAGATTTAATTTACATAGACACCTCTGCTGCAGTCCTTCCCATGCGTCAACAGGAAGTTGCAACAGAGGGAAGGACCCTGGGCCTGGCTGCAGAGAGCCTGTTGCAATCGCTGCCATCAGAGCCGGCGAACAGTGCAAGTTTATAGGGCCCGTAGAGAGGGAAAAAAGACAGAGGGACGTAAGGAGGAGGTGATGGCTGGACTCCTCGCTGAAGTGTACAGATTTTGGGGTGGCACTTGCCACCCTATGCCACTCTGTAGTGACACCTATGATGGGCAGGCTAGGCCAGTGCATCCAGGAACTTGTAGCTTGTTTTTCTTAGGGGAATTAGAAGGACAAGTGTAGAGATGCACTGGGGGTAAAAATAGGACTGGCTTAGGCCTGGAATCATAGTAACATAGTAGATGATGGCAGAAAAGACCTGCACGGTCCATCCAGTCTGCCCAACAAGATAAACTCATATATGCTACTTTTTGTGTATACCCTACCTTGATTTGTACCTGTCCTCTTCAGGGCACAGACCGTATAAGTCTGCCCAGCACTATCCCCGCCTCCCAACCACCCGCCCCTCCTCCCACCACCGGCTCTGGCACAGACCGTATAAGTCTGCCCAGCACTATCTCTGCCTCCCAACCACCAGCCCCGCCTCCCACCACCGGCTCTGGCACAGACCGTATAAGTCTGCCCAGCACTATCTCTGCCTCCCAACCACCAGCCCCGCCTCCCACCACCAGCTCTGGTACAGACTCTATATGTCTGCCCAGCACTAGCCCTGCCTCCTAACCACCAGCCCCGCCTCCCACCACCGGCTCTGCCACCCAATCTCGGCTAAGCTCCTGAGGATCCATTCCTTCTGAACAGGAAACATTTGGCCAACCATTGCTGGGCAGTAATCTTTGCTCTGAGGTGACCTGCTATAACTCTAATTCTCCACCCCCCCAAGCAATTTTCTGTCCAGTCCATTAAATGTGATCGTCACCCAAAGAAGTGCCTGGATAACTCTTTCAGGAGAGTGGAGAAGGAATAGAGTGATGGTAATCACGTTGTCTGTTTCCCTCGACAGGATGCCTTTCACCGTCAGCGTAACGGGGTTACTGGTAACTGTGGGGGCCGGGGAGGAGCAGTGACGGGTAGCCTGGTGCTGTAAGGTCTACGGTAAGGCTGGCATCTCTCATGCTGCAGAAATCTGATCACTCAAAGGTTGTTGAATTGAGAGCAGAAATTCTTTCAGTGGGCGAGGGAAATTGAAAACCTACAGGGAACACTGCCTAGAGGTGAGAATGACAGATAAGGCTTGTTGAGAGGTGCCAGTGCAAGGCAAACTGCTGCACATGCCATCCATCCTCGGGTCTTTCTGTAAACATGGTCTCCGTCCCGCCCTGCCAACTGATGCAGAAGTAAAATTACTGCAACATCCAGGTCATGGAAAAAAGTCTAATCTCTGGAGACAGCTTCAAAAACCTGACAATGCTGAGATCAACTTGGGAGCTGGAGAGACGCGAGGACCACAGCCAGGGCCAGCTCAAGACAGGAGCCCAGGCGAGGCACTGGCTCAGCGCTCCAGAAACCTGCCTCACAGGCTCAGCCTTCACAGTGGCAAAACTGCTTTACTCTCACTGCTGTGCCTCCCTTTCTCCAGTTTAAACCTGGATTGGTGCCAGCAGCCCAACATGGAAGAAAGCATGGGGGCAATAGCAAAGTGACATGCTTTTCTCGCTGTACAAGAGCAGATAGATCTGAGAAGTGGGGGGGGGGGGGGGGGGGGGGGGGAGGCAGGGTGGATGCCAATGCAGAAGGGCAGTGGCGTTCCTAGGGTGGATGACACCCGGGGCGGATCGCCAATGCACCCCCCCTGGGTGCAGCGCAACCCCCCCCCAGCAAAAGGACACCCCTCCACCTGGGTGCATTTTCACCTGCTGGGGGGGGGGGGGGTGCCGCGCGCCTGTCGGCTTCGCTCGTTCCGTGCTCCCTCTGCCCCGGAACAGGAAGTAACCTGTTCTAGGGCAGAGGGAGCACAGAACGAGCGGAGCCAACAGGCGCACAGCACCCTCCAGCGGCGTGCACCCGGGACGGACCGCCACCCCTTGGTACCCCACTGCAGAAGGATACTAATGCAGCATGCAGATGCGGGCACTGAAGAAGGGGGGAGGGGAGGTGCTGATGGGAAGAGCAATGCACCAAAGCAAATATTGACTCAGAGGGGCATAATCGAACGGGGCGCCCAAGTTTTCATCAGGGCATCCTTGCAACCCGTATTATCGAAACAAGACGGGCGTCCATCTTTTGTTTCGATAATAGGGTCAGGGATGCCCAAATCATGAAATTTAGGTCGACCTTAGAGATGGTCGTCCCCGGTTTTCGGTGATAATGGAAACCGAGGACGCCCATCTCAAAAGCGACCAAATCCAGGCCATTTGATCGTGGGAGGAGCCAGCATTCGTAGTGCGCTGATCCCCCTCACATGCCAGGGCACCAACCGGGCACTGCAGTGGACTTCAGAAAAAGGTCCCAGCTGCATAGCTCCCTTACCTTGGGTGCTGAGCCCCCCAACCCCCCCCCCCAAAACCCACAACTGTACACCACTACCATAGCCCTTAGGGATGAAGGGGGGCACCTACATGTGGGTACAGTGGGTTTCTGGTGGGTTTTGGAGGGCTCATATTTACCACCACGTGTAACAGGCAGGGGGGGATGGGCCTGGGTCCGCCTGCCTGAAGTACACTGCACCCACTACAACTGCTCCAGGTACCTGCATACTGCTGCGATGGACCTGAGTATGGCATTTGAGGCTGGTAAAAAAGTATCTTTAAAGATTTCTTTTGCTGGTGGGAGGGGGTTAGTGACCACTGGAGGAGTAAGGGGAGGTCATCACCGATTCCCTCCGGTGGTCATCTGGACAGTTCGGGCACCTTTTTGAAGCTTGGTCGTGAAAAAAAATGGACCAAGTAAAGTCGCCCAAGTGTTAGTCAGGGACGCCCTTCTTTTTTCCATTATCAGCTGAGGACGGCCATCTCTTAATTACGCCCCAGTTCCGCCTTTGCTACACTGCCAACACGCCCACGTGAACTTTGGTCATCCCCATGACAGAAAGCCATTGAGGGCGCCCAAAATCGAGTTTCGATTATGCCGATTTGGGCGACCTTGCAAGAAGGACGTCCATCTCCCGATTTGTGTCGGAAGACGGGCGGGCGCCGTTCTCTTTTGAAAATTCACCTGTCAGTGTGCCAAACACCATGGGTCAGCACTGGCCAAAAGAAAGAGTCATTCCCAGCTGCTGGAGGCAAAGTTGACATATTCCTGCATCAGCTGGCTGTCTGACATTGTCCACCCTTATGTGGATAAAAGACAGTGTTGATCCATGATGAGTGGACTTTTAGCCATAGTGAGAGAAGGCAGAGCCGGTGGGGGGAGGCGGGGCTAGTGCTGGGCAAGACTTCTACGGTCTGTGCCCTGAAAATGGCAGATACAAATCAAGGTAAGGTATACACAAAAAGTAGCACATATGAATTTATCTTGTTGGGCAGACTAGGTGGACCGTGCTGGTCTTTTTCTGCCATCATCTGCTATGTTACTATTCCTGTAGGTGTTCATTCTTATCCCCAGTCACTTCATAGTAAAGTGCTCATTCTCACTACATATCTTAAAAGTTTCTCTCACTACCCTACTTTGGCTTTCCTGCTGAAAAAGTAGAACAGAGGTGGGATTTCTTGCATTCACAAATGTTGACAAGACCTTAGCAGTCGAGGATCATACAATTTTTCCCCAACAAAAGCAAAAACAAAATGGTAGAAAACCAGCATACCCAGCTTTGCAAAGTTTTACGGCATGGAACTTTGGTTTTCCTTAACAAAAAACCAAACAGACAAAAACACTGCTCCCTCTAAGCACTTCAGAGAACTTAGCAATTGAAAACACAATCTATATAGCTATGTTATCTCTGTGATACATTGTACCATACTTTGTATTACCTCTGTGATACATTGTAGCATACTTTGCACTGTCTCTGTGATACTTTGTAACATACTTTGTATTGTATCTGTGATACTTTGTATCATACTCTGTAAGCCGCACTGAACCTGCTATCGAGCGGGAAAGAGCGGGGTATAAATGCTACAAATAAATAAATAAAAAATAATTTTCCTTCCTTTTGCTCCTCCCTTTTCACCGGCTCCCTATCAAGGAAAGAATAAACTTCAAAACCCACACAATGATCCACAAGATCCTCAATGGTGAATCTCCAAGTTACATGTCCAATTTGATCAATCTTCCAGCCAGGAACTGGTCCAAATCTTCTCGAACATATCTCAATCTTCATCTTCCCAACTGCAAAGGCCTCAAATACAAAACCTACTATGCATCCAACTTCTCTGTTATAGGCAGCCAACTCTGGAACGCCTTACCTAGACATATCCGAAAAACCAATGAACACCTACCCTTCCGTAAGCTGCTGAAGACTTACCTCTTCAAACAAACCTACCCAAACGACCCAATTTAATCCTCGAACCTAGACCTCACCACCAGTACTACCCACACTCCAATCCTTTCCCCACATCTTTTACTATTGTCCCACTCTATATAACTATGTTTCTCTGCGATACATTGTACCATACTTTGTATTACCTCTGTGATACATTATAACATACTTTGCACTAACTCTGTGATACTTTGTAACATACTTTGAGGCATATTTTCAAAGCACTTAGCCTTCCAAAGTTCCATAGAAACCTATGGAACTTTGGAAGGCTAAGTGCTTTGAAAATATGCCTATTTGTATTGTATCTGTGATACTTTCTACCATACTCTGTAAGCTGTACTGAATCTGCTATCGAGCGGGAAAGAGCGGGGTATAAATGCTACAAATAAATAAATAAAAAATAATTTTCCTTCCTTTTGCTCTTCCCTCTTCACTGGCTCCCTATCAAGGAAAGAATAAACTTCAAAACCCACACAATGATCCACAAGATCCTCAATGGTGAATCTCCAAGCTACATGTCCAATCTGATCGATCTTTCAGCCAGGAACTGGTCCAAATCTTCTCGAACATATCTCAGGCTTCATCTTCCCAACTGCAAAGGCCTCAAATACAAAACCTACTACGCATTCAACTTCTCTGTTATAGGCAGCCAACTCTGGAACGTCTTACCTAGACATATCCGAAAAACCAATGAACACCTATCCTTCCGAAAGCTGCTGAAGACTTACCTCTTCAAACAAGTCTACCCAAACGACCCAATTTAATCCTTGAACCTAGACCACACCACCAGTACTACCCAAACTCCAATCCTTTCCCCACATCTTTTACTATTGTCCCACTCTATATAACCACGTCTCTCTGTGATACATTGTACCATACTTTGCACTGTCTCTGTGATACTTTGTAACATACTTTGTATTGTATCTGTGATACTTTGTACCATATACTCTGTAAGCCGCACTGAACCTGCTATCGAGCGCGAAAGAGCAGGGTATAAATACTACAAATAAAATAAATATTGAAGCACCACCCTTACTTGCAGCAATCCACAAAGGCTGTCCTGATAATTTGAATAAAACAGTGCGGCAATTAGCCCAATTTGATACATTTCTTGTGTGCTCCTTCATGGTAAAATAATTTGGGGATTAAACAAAAGGGAGGAGGAAGACATTATCCTTACAGAATTAGCTCATGTCGTTTTCATATCCAATATGCATGCCCAAAACTATGGCCTGTCCGTGACGCTCTACATTAAAAGAACATGGGCTTAATTGTATGGGTCTCAGAACACTAGCAGACACCTAGACTGTAGCTCACAAAACACAGGGCTATTTTACTGTCACCCGCTCATCCTCAGCTACTTACCATGATGACTAGAAGCCCTCCTCCTCCCCAGGGCCACACAGAGCATACCCAGGACAGGGACCCATTCATCATCACTCTTCCTCTAAATGAGGCATCTCCTGTGCATTTCAGAGTAATTCTGAGTGACTTGAGGAGGGCTGGGGAATGGAGTGGATGCATCTCTAATGGACCCACAGCAGCAGGGGCTGTGCTGAAATGTGAAAAAGGATGAGTGATTAGTGTTATTAGTTTAACGAGCAGGAGCAATTAACAGTGGGCTTGACATCAATTGAGGCTGGCTAATGTACTTACTGGCTATGAATAGTTAAGTGGAGGTGACTCAGCTCCTACTTTTGCTGGCCCACTTCCCCTTTCAGCTCCCTGTTCAGCCTTAAAGTTCAATGCCGTACACAAACTGTACAACATAAAACAGAATTATTGCTATTTTCCATATCATAATTCATAGGGAAACTAGCCCAAAACCCACACTTCGTCAATCATTGTGAAGGAAGGGAATGTCCAAAGTAGAGGCCAATCACATGGGTAGAGAAAGGACCCTGGGAAAAGAATAAGGGTCATCCTCAGAGGTTGGGTTTCAGGACAACTGAGGCCCTTTCCACATTCCAGAGACTTTGACATAAGACATAACCATCGCCATGCTGGGACAGACCAAGGGTCCATCGAGCCCAGCACCCTGTCTCCGACAGCGGCCAAAAGAACAAGCATTTCGTCCCGCCCATCCCAGAAATAGTGGATTATTCCTACGTCCATTCAATAACATTCTATGTCCTTTTCCTCCAGGAAGCCGTCTAACCTTTTTTTAAACTCCGCTAAGCCAACCGCCCCAACCACCTTATCCGGCAACGAATTCCAGAGTGTAACCACGCGTTGAGTGAAGAAAAACTTCCTCCGATTCGTTTTAAATTTACTACACTGCAGCTCCATCGCATGCCCCCTTGTCCTAGTATTTTTGGAAAGCGTAAACAGACGCTCCACATCGACAAGTTCCATTCCACTCATTATCTTATAGACCTCTATCATTTCTCCCCTCAGCCGCCTTTTCTCCAAGCTGAAGAGCCCCAGCCTCTTCAGCCTTTCCTCATAGGGAAGTCGTCCCATCCCCTGAATCATCCTTGTCGCCCTTCTCGGCACCTTTTCCAATTCCATTATATCTTTTTTGCCTCACTAAGTGCTTCTCAACTTTAGGAAAAGAGTTCAAAGTATCACCTAAAACACATGTAAGAGATGGGTGACCTGAGCTGAAGGGGGTAGAGCAGCACCTTTTCAGTGTTACTGGTGCAGCCCATGCCGGCAACCTCAAAGGGACCTCTTGAAAGTCCTCACAACTAACAATTCTTTGAATTATCAACTTGCCCATGGGCGCTTGTCTAATTTGTCCTACCGTAGTCCATATTTTTAAACTTCTCTGAATGGGCATATCATTCTACTGCTCTTCAGCTTTCCATGCTGCATTCAAGTTTATGTTTCTCAGTATGATGCTACATGGGACTTTGATTTGACATTACAGTATTATGCAATCTCAATTACCAACCTGTGTTGGTAAATATATAAGCCCCATTGAGAATAATGGAGTAAATTTTTAGCCATCAGCAGTGAGCAATTTGCTGACCGTCACCAGCTTTATTCCTGGATATTCAATGTCGAGCCATGTCCGGGTTTTATTTATTTATTTATTGCATTTGTATCCCGCATTTTCCCACATATTTGCAGGATCAATGTGGCTTACATTGCTCAGTCATGGTATCATCATGACTGCAAATACTCAAAAAAACCCCAGACAGCTCAGAATACGGCAGCCAGGCTAATATTCGGCACACCAAAATACGAAAGCGCGAAACCCCTACGAGAAAAACTACACTGGCTTCCACTAAAAGAACGTATCACGTTCAAACTTTGCACTTTAAGTCCATAAAATCATCCATGGTAATGCCCCAGCCTACATGTCAGATCTAATAGAACTACCACTCAAGAACGCAAAAAAATCTTCCCGCACACCCCTCATTCTTCATCCCCCCCCAAGTGTAAGGGTTTGAAATACAAATCAATGCACGCATCTACCTTTTCCTATACGAGCACGCAGCTCTGGAATGCGCTGCCACTTAACTTGAAAATGGTCTATGAACTCACCAATTTCCGCAAATTATTATCAATAGAAATCAAACAAAATAAAACTTGGAAAAGAAAATAAGATGATACCTTTTTTTATTGGACATAACTTAATACATTTCTTGATTAGCTTTCGAAGGTTGCCCTTCTTCGTCAGATCAGAAGTAAGCAAATGTGCTAGCTGACAGTGTATATAAGTGAAAACATTCAAGCATTACTATGACAGTAAAATAGATACCATTGGAGATTCTACATGGAATGTTGCTACTATTGGAGATTCTACATGGAATGTTGCTATTCCACTAGCAACATTCCATGTAGAAGGCTGCGCAGGCTTCTGTTTCTGTGAGTCTGACGTCCTGCACGTACGTGCAGGACGTCAGACTCACAGAAGCAGAAGCCTGCGCGGCCATATTGGTGATCTACAAGGGCCGACTTCTACATGGAATGTTGCTACTGGAATAGCAACATTCCATGTAGAATCTATAGAAATCAAACCAAATAAAACATGGAAAAGAAAATAAGATGATACCTTTTTATTGGACATAACTTAATACATTTCTTGATTAGCTTTCGAAGGTTGCCCTTCTTCATCAGATCGGAAATAAGCAAATGTGCTAGCTGACAGTGTATATAAGTGAAAACATTCAAGCATTACTATGACAGTCTGACAGGGTGGGAGGATGGGGGTGGGTCGGAGGTATGCATGGGGACATCAAAGCATATCATTGATATTCTAACAGGATGGGTGCTTATTTCCGATCTGAGGAAGAAGGGCAACCTTCGAAAGCTAATCAAGAAATGTATTAAGTTATGTCCAATAAAAAAGGTATCATCTTATTTTCTTTTCCATGTTTTATTTTGTTTGATTTCTATTGATAACCTTAAGAGTGGACTAACACGGCTACCACACTCCTCTACGCAAATTATTAAAAACCTATCTCTTCGACGAGATATATCACAAAGATCAACATGTGTAATTGTATAATCTTCTGAATTTTTAGTACTGTCTTATAATGTCTTTTGCTTTAACACCATCATGTAATTCACCACCATGTAACACAAACCCGCTGCAAACCTAATGTATATTCACTTCTATTTCCAGTACCCGTGATGTATTGTAAGCCACATTGAGCCTGCAAAAAGGTGGGATACAAATGCAATAAATAAATAAAATAAATATACAATTAGTAATTACATAGGAAACAAGGGGAATATAGTGTATAGAGAGAACATTTATGGAATAGCAGATGAGACGATGCTTTACTAAAATTCAAATGATGGATCATTGTGGCATGTTCTGTTAAAGAGGTGGGTCTTCAAGGATTTCCGAAAGTTTGATTAGGTCATGTATTTTTTTCGTGGCAGTTGGCAGTGCATTCCATAGCTGCGACTGGATGCATGTGTCAGCTTATATTTTAGTCCTTTGCAGCTTGGGAAGTGGAGATTTAGGAGTACAGAACTACCGAATTCTATGTTGCAGGTCCCACTTTATGGAACAGTCTACCATTAAAGATAGGACAAATACACGAAATTAAACAGTTTAAGCAAGAGCTAAACATTCAGTTTGTTTGGTATCAGCTAACACATGGCCACGTAAGTCGATATTCAGAACTTCAGTGGCCATGGGTAACATGCAATGACCAGAATTAGCTGCTAATTGGCACCAATGTGGATTTGCAGGCACATCGTTCCACACGCTATTCTATAACAATGTGCACCCAAATCCCATAGTGTGAAACCCAAAAGGGGGTGTGGCCATGGGAGGGCCAGAGGCGGGGTCAGGGACATTCCCAAATTTGCACAGTATTCTAGAATACTGGGGTGTGGGGGAGTGGCCTAGTGGTTAGAGCACCGGTCTTGCAATCCAGAGGTGGCCGGTTCAAATCCCACCGCTGCTCCTTGTGATCTTGGGCAAGTCACTTAACCCTCCATTGCCTTAGGTACAAACCTCAGGTACAAACTTAGATTGTGAGCCCTCCTGGGACAGAGAAATATCCAGAGTACCTGAATGTAACTCACCTTGAGCTACTACCAAAAAAGGTGTGAGCAAAATCTAAATTAATAATAATAAATCACCTGTTCAGGATTAACCAGTCATTTTCAGCAGCATTTAACCGGCTATTTTGGGGGTGTTCCAGGGCAGACTCCGTACTCAGTAAAAAGGCGTCATATTCCAGGCATTGCAATAGGGCTTTAGGCTGCAGCTTGAAGATATTCACTGCCCCCTGGTGGCAGTGGTGTAGTGTTACACAACTATCACAATATTATCCCACCAGGTCAAGAAGAAACACATCTCAGTTTTCCAGTTATAGACCTTTTCTCGGGGGCCCTTTTCCCAAGGCGCAGGAGGGCCTATGTGCATACAGCAAGTGCCAAATTGGCTTTCACGTGAGCCGGGCAGTAATTCTGAATTTGGCGTGTGCCGAATCCCAAAATAGAAAATAATTTTCTATTTCCTACTGTGGGCCGCTTACCCAGCAGTAAACAGCAGTTGTCGTATGCTACACGCTTACCGAACGGGTAGCGCATGGGGCCTTACCGCTAGAGCAATGGGTGACGGTAAAATCTCAGTCCGAAAATGGACGCGTGTCGGTTTCAATTTTAGCGCCCGTCCAGTTTCCGGCCCCTTAAAAACAGCCCTTTTTCCTAGACGCGGTAAACAAATGACTCGGCGCACGCCCGAAAGTTGCGCTCACACTACTGCAGGCTACTTTTCACCGCAGCTTAGTGAAAGGACCCCTCAGTGAGGTGAAGGTTTAGCCCTAGAGGGAAACCACAAGAAAAATATTTGAAACTCAAAATAAAGGAATCTGGTAAATAAGGGGAGACCAGTGACCCAAGGCCCTGTGTGTGTACTTAATGTATGTATACTTATAGCCTCTTTGGCTAGTATATCTTGCTACCTAAAATTTTTCAATAAAATATCTGGTTAAAAAAAAAAAAAGAAAGGAAAAAACGCCAAAAGAAATCTTAGTGCACACCAGAGTACTATGCTAATGATTAGTGCAGCGGGTTGTGGAACTGGGTTCAATTCCCGCTGCTGCCTGATGGTCAGCAATGGGCTGAGATCTTAGGGAACCAGGTTCAATTCCCTCTGCAGCTCTGTGTGACCCTGGGCAAGTCACTTAACCCTCCATTGCCACAGGTACGATAGTATTACAATATACTACCTATACTGTGAGTCCAGTACCAGTAAAATGAAATTGTAAACCGCTTAGGTCTAAGCGATATATAAATACCTAAATGAATGAATGAAAAATTAAGGTATGTACAAGATAACACAGTAAAATGGGGAAAATTCAGTAGGCTCAATCAGGCAAACTCCCAGTTAAGTTTCTCTCACGGTGCTAGCCTCGGGCTGGTCCCTTCTCACTGTCCTCCACTCTGATCCTCTTCCAAGGTGCAGGGTGGGCTGCCTATTTGCTTGTTTTCCTCAGGGTCATGGTTCGGTATCCCAGATTCCTTTGCAGAAGCAACTATTGGAGGTTTGGAATAACGGGAGCCAGTAAGATTTTAGCTCTTTTTTGACTGTTTACAAATAGGTTGCAATATGGACTTGAAAACGCTGAGCTGCCATTTTGGAAAGTGCTCAGTAAGGGTGAAATGAGCGAGAGAGCAGTGAGTACAAAGCGTAAAAGTTTGAAGAGGTCAATGTAGACTTCATGAATTGAGTTCTAACATCCAGTTTATGTTTTTACAGCAACTTGAAGAAGGTCTGGTACTAGCCCTGAAGCAGCAGTTTGGCACTGCAAAATGGTGCCAATGTCAAGAAGACTTCTGCATTTGTTTAAGCTAAGTAGCTGATGTTAAAAAGTTAATAATAATAAGAAAAAAGGTTTGGGGCATATTTAAAAAAAGAATGGAAGATTTTTGAACCATAGTAGCGTAGTAGATGACGGCAGAAAAAGACCTGCACGGTCCATCCAGTCTGCCCAACAAGATAAACTCATATGTGCTACTTTTTGTGTATACCTTACCTTGATTTTGTATCTGTCATTTACAGGGCACAGACCGTAGAAGTCTGCCCAGCACTAGCCCCGCCTCCCACCACTGGCTCTGCCACCCAATCTCAGCAAAGCTTCTGAGAATCCATTCCTTCTGAACAGGATTCCTTTATGTTTATCCCACACATGTTTGAATTTCGTTATCATTTTCATCTCCACCACCTCTCGCGGGAGGGCATTCCAAGTATCCACCACTCTCGCCGTGAAAAAATACTTCCTGACATTTTTCTTGAGTCTGACCCTCTCCAATCTCATTTCATGTCCTCTAGTTCTGTCGCCTTCCCATCTCCAGAAAAGGTTCATTTGCAAATTAATACCTTTCAAATATTTGAACGTCTGTATCATATCACCCCTGTTTCTCCTTTCCTCCAGGGTATACATGTTCAGGCCAGCAAGTCTCTCCTCATACGTCTTGTAACGCAAACCCCATACCATTCTTGTAGCTTTTCTTTGCACCGCTTCAGTTTTTTTTACATCCTTAGCAAGATACGTCCTCCAAAACTGAACACAATACTCCAGGTGGGGCCTCACCAACGTCTTATACAGGGGCATCAACACCTCCTTTCTTCTGCTAGTCACATCTCTCTCTATACAGCCTAGCACCCTTCTGGCTAAGGCCAACACCTTGTCACACTGTTTCGTCGCCTTCAGATCCTCAGATACTATCACCCCAAGATCCTTCTCCCCGTCCGTACCTATCAGACTCTCTCCGCCTAACACATATGTCTCTCATGGATTTCTACTCCCTAAGTGCATCACTTTGCATTTCTTTGCATTGAATTTTAATTGCCAAACCTTAGACCATTCTTCTAGCTTCCGCAGATCCTTTTTCATGGTTTCCACTCCCTCCAGTGATTGATGATGCAGGACAGGAGGAGCAGGGAACACACTCACACCAAGGAGAGGCTTGGAACACATAGGAAGTGAACACACAGGAAGGACAAGCAGGAGCCATCTTGGAAGCTGGAACAGAACAAGCGGGAGCCATCTTAGATGCTGGCTCCTCAGAGAGGCATAGCCCACACAGGTGAGGTCTAGTGAAGCAATCAGCACACAGAGACAGAAACAAAGCTAACACAGAAACAGACAGAAGCCAGCATAGATGCTGACCCCCAGAAATAAGGTAAGTCTGAAGGTGGTCACAACCACAGACGTGACAGATGATAGCAGGGTTTGGCAGAAATACAGACCTAAGTATTCTGAGGCTTTTTCCTTCTTAATAGAACAATATTTATAATGACTTCTTGCTGGTAGACGATACTGAACAGGACTTTAGTGTACATCCAGTTTACATTTAATGATGTCACGGTGATCCCACCCAAAGCCGCAATCAATCGCTGAACCGAGGAAGCGCTGCAGATGATCTGGGACAGCCTTCCACAGGGACCAATCGTCAAGGATGTTAGGAACTTCCTTGTAATTTAAAATTCTTGCCAAAACTTGTCGTGGCCTGTTTCCATTGGCTCTTACAGCTCCCACTCTGTGGACCCTTTCTACTTGCAGAAAAGGCCCCTCCAACTCCAGGCCCAACTGTGTGGGAAGCCAGTGCTCTACTAACTTCCGGAGATCCGCTGCTTTCACTGACTCCGGGACTCCCACAATCCTCAAGTTGTTTCGCCTGCTCCTGTTGTCTAGATCTTCTGCCTTCTGTGCCAGTTGTTCGCGTCGCCGTTCCAGCGCTTCCACTCTGCTGGTTGTGCTCGCCGCCACATCCTCACCACACTGCGCTATGCGCTCTTCCGCATGCCCTGGCGCTCCAATGTTTCTTGAATCTGATCCACAGATGCCTGCAGCTTCTCCTCTGACACAGCAGAAATCTGCTGTGCCGGATCCCTCGCCAGTTCAGACGGTAACGTTCCCGTCATTGTCAGCTCCGGGGGCCGCCGTCATCTTGTCGTGCACCGCTCGAGCACTCGTCTTTCCCCCGCGGAGTCTTAGCGGGCATAACCAGCGTGCCGCCCCGCCAAAGAGGGTACGGCGATCTTGCTTTTCCCCGCTCTCACTTTAAAAACTCCCCGCTCTGCTACTTGGAGTTCGCTACGAGGTCTTTGCGGGTAAATTTATCAGGTTTTTGAGTGCGGAGGTCGTAGCCGGTTTTCAGGGCATCCGCTCAGCTCCACGTCATCACTTGACCCCCCTCCACGTCATCACGTGACCCCCGATGTTAGGAACTTCCAATGCGACTGACGGCCTGTGTTAAAGCTGGGGGTGGACAGACTCTGCAATTCTGACACATTGTTAATTGTAACGTTTGAATGACATTATTTTAGTGTGTTTTAGCTCAAACATTTTTAACGCAGAAAAATTGCTAGGTAGTAACGCTAAAATGTCAGTAACATCAATATAGCTTAAGATAATTAAATGTTGTTTAATAGTATAGTGACTAAATAAGTATGTAAAAGTTCTCATTGAAATTCAAAACGGTTGCTGAAAAAAATGGCAAAAAACTTTAGGGGGTTACTTTTTTTTCCCTCACCCTTGTATGTTTTTTTAATTATTATAATTTGTTGATATTGTATGATTTATACACAGTAACACTAAACATGTCTCTCCTTGTTTGGGTATAATTGCCAAAGACCACTAGATGTCAGAAGGAGGTTAGGAAAAGAAATCTTGCCGAATTTAAGTCCGCATCTGGTCTGAGCCTTACTATTGACATGATAAAGCTTCATTTTTAGACTCTGTAACAAGGGATGAGGGACCAAAAAAAAAACCCCAGCTGTACTTATTACAAGTCTGTGAGATGAATGAAATAAACATTAACCAGCCACGTTCCTGTGCTAGAGGACAGTTTACGATGAGGAGATTTCTGGAGTCTCTGCTTCTAGTTTTAACGTTAACTTTGGACTTTTCAGAGATTTACGGAGGCCTCAGAGTTTGGGAACTCACAATAGAAAAGAAAACAAAAATCCAGCCTATTGTGGCCTGTTTGTTCCCAGGCCAGCCTTTTCCAGAGAATGCTGTGGGGAGGAGGGGAAGGGGGATTATGAAAATATTAGCCAGTGCCAGTTGGGAATTGGATGTGTTTTACCAGGTGCTGTGAAGAATCTTCATGACTATGCACAGTGATTAGATGTTAAGGTTGAAATGTTACGCACTTACAAATAAATAAAGTTTTTAAAAAACAGATGTGTTAGAAAGATATTACATAAGTGCATAAGGATTGCCATACTGGGAAAGACCAAAGGTCCATCAAGCCCAGCATCCTGTTTCCAACAGTGGCCAATCCAGATCACAAATACCTGGCAAGATCCCAAAAAAGTACAAAACATTTTATAGTGCTTATCCCAGAAATAGTGGATTTTCCCCAAGTCCATTTAGTAATGGTCTATGGACTTTTCCTTTAGGAAGCCGTCCAAACCTTTTTTAAACTCCGCTAAGCTAACCGCCTTTACCACATTCTCTGGCAACGAATTCCAGAGTTTAATTACACGTTGAGTGAAGAAAGGTTTTCTCCGATTCGTTTTAAATTTACTACATTGTAGCTTAATCGCATGCTCCCTAGTTGTAGTATTTTTGGAAAGCGTGAACAGACGCTTCACATCTACCCGTTCAACTCCACTCAGCCGCCTTTTCCCCAAGCTGAAGAGCCCTAGCCGCTTTAGCCTTTCCTCATGCGGCTAGGGCTCTTCAGCTTGGAGAAAAGGCGGCTGAGGGGAGATATGCACAAAAAGCAAAGTGAATAAATGCTGTGTAGCCAATTAATTAAGGGGCCCTTTTACTAAGCCGCGTAAGCATCTACGCACGCCCAATGCATGCCAATTTTGAGTTACCGCCCAGCTACCCTGTGGCTGTGCGGTAATTTCATTTTTGACGCCTGTCTGAGACGCTCGTCAGAAAATATTTTTATTTTCTGGCGCATGGGCGGTCATCGGCATTTGGACGTTCATTGACCATTACCACCCGGTTAACGCAGCTATAGCATACAGTTATTTTTTTATTTTTGTTACATTTGTACCCTGCACTTTTTTTCCCCACTCATGGCAGGCTCAATGTGGCTTACATGGGGCAATGGAGGGTTAAGTGACTTGCCCAGAGTCACAAGGAGCTGCCTGTGCCTGAAGTGGGAATCAAACTCAGTTCCTCAGTTCCCCAG
Source organism: Microcaecilia unicolor (assembly GCF_901765095.1). Classification (NCBI taxonomy): domain Eukaryota; kingdom Metazoa; phylum Chordata; class Amphibia; order Gymnophiona; family Siphonopidae; genus Microcaecilia; species Microcaecilia unicolor. Next base: position 47,159,401 of record NC_044044.1, read on the forward strand.
GACCAAAGTCCACCACCCTAACCACTAGGCCACTCCTCCACTGTTGCTACTATTTGAGATTCTACATGGAATGTTGCTATTCCACTAGCAACATTCCATGTAGAAGTTGGCCCTTGCAGATCACCAATGTGGCCGTGCAGGCTTCTGCGAGTCTGACGTCCTGCACAGCCTTCTACATGGAATGTTGCTAGTGGAATAGCAACATTCCATGTAGAATCTCCAATAGTAGCAACATTCCATGTAGAATCTCCAATAGTATCTATTTTATTTTTGTTACATTTGTACCCCGCGCTTTCCCACTCATGGCAGGCTCAATGCGGCTTACATGGGGCAATGGAGGGTTAAGTGACTTGCCCAGAGTCACAAGGAGCTGCCTGTGCCTGAAGTGGGAATCGAACTCAGTTCCCCAGGACCAGAGTCCACCACCCTAACCACTAGGCCACTCTTCCACTCCACTCCACTCATATCAAAGCTTAAAATACAGCATCAATCATTTGCCCAAGTGTCCTACCTTCTTTTTATTTTATTAAACACACATTATATAGAAAAACGAAGGAATTGTATTTTGTATCTGTGGACGGAGCGTCCTTTTGCTGGTGTGTTGCTTGTTAGCAACTTTGAATGTATTTGCGACTACTTGCGCTAACCCCGGAAGCAGGTCTTTGACCGAAACGCCATTGTATTCACAGTGTGGGTGTTGGGTGATCTCTCTTTTCGGATATGCTAGCGTGAAGTGCATGAGCACAATTTAAGATAATCAGAAGATAGGACACTTGGACAAATGATTGATACTGTATTGTAAGCTTTGATCCGAAATAGCTGTACGCTATAAGGGGCCCTTTTTCTAAGCCGCGTAAGCATCTACGCGTGCCCAATGCCTGCCAAAATGGAGTTACTGCCCAGCTACCGCATGGCTCTTGTGGTAATTTAATTTTTGTCACATGTCCGATATGTGCATCTGAAAAATTATTTTTGGACGCACATTTGGGGTATGCCAACGACAAACTCGGGGGGGGGGGGGGGTAACATAGTCTCTAGCCTCCTAAGGAGAGAAGCGCAATACATCTATAATTGGCAAACCACAGACCCCAAAGGACTCAACCACAGACCCCAAAGGACTCAACAAGGCTATTGACTGGTGGGCGGTCACTCATTTCTATTGCGCATGTACCCGCGTTCGATGTACAGTCGATCTGAGTCGGGACTGTTGACTATTTTTCATTCGGCGGGCTCTATTCTAAGTAAGATGTAACTGAGACGTTTATTGATTTAGGATTTCCAGGTTGAGATTCAACCGTAGGAATCCATAAACATCATAGCTGTATCGCTCCTATTTTGTAGATTCCGTTCTCCTGAGGACGCCAGTAGGCGAAACATGTGAACACATGTTGAGAGCGTGAAGAGAGGAAATGTGGAAACATTCGCAGTGATTTATCGCCACCTTGCACTTCAACACTAGCAGAAATAAAGAAAAACCAAATAATGAACTGAGTTGAAGAATTTATGTGCAGCGCACTCTACCCGGGTGGCACCCAGCGCTCCCAAGCTAAGTACCGGTACCTTTTTTAGGATGGTAGTTTGTTGGTTTAGATTTGATCTTTAGTACTATTCTGGTAGGAAGGGAGGGCATGCAGTGCTATGATGTGGGTTGTGGTGTTGTGATTACAAGCTGCTCTATAGCATAACTCAAGCACCTAGTTCTGAGCACTGTTCATTCGATATATAGTTACCTATATTGCTTACCACCATTCACGGGGGGGGGGGGGGGGGGGGGGGGGTTAAGATACAACTGGTTAAGATATATAATAGGTTTCTGTGTTTTGTTTATTGCTAAATATTTGGAGAAACCTTTCAATTTATAGGTCCCCAGATTACTTTTATTAGTTAAAATTTAATGCTACGAAGTTTAGAGTGATGCACTTGGGGTGCAGAAACCCAAAAGAGAGATACCGGATAGGAGGGGAGAGATTAGTAAGCTCGACTCAGGAGAGAGACCTTGGGGTGTTGGTGTCGGAGGATCTAAAGGTGAAGAATCAATGCGACAAGGCGATGGCCATGGCCAGAAGGATGCCTAGACCCACCGGACATCCAGCCCCCCCCCCCCCCCCGTCGGTGGGTGGGAGGGTGGGAGAGGGTTTGGCCGGCAGCAGCCATTACATTTTCTGGGGGTTTGGGGGGGGGGGGCTGGAGACCCACCGGACCTCCAGCCCCCGTTGTTCGGGCCTCGGGGCAGGCTGTTTGACAGGTTTGGGCTTTTGACAGCCCAGACCTGTCAAACAAGTGCGGGAGGATTGTGCTGAGCGCATGCTCGGGCGCAATTCTCCCGCACTTCTACATGATAATCAAAGATAATTGCGCTGCTTAGATTTGCATGCATTATCTTTGATCATCGATGCAGTCAAGCCCTGCGCTGTTCCAGCGCTATTTTTAGAGCGCTGTTCGGAACAGCGCGGGGCTTTGGATCATCAGGGCCTCAGTGGCTAGAATCATAGGGATGTGCATCCCTTGGAAACATCATGAGAAATGTCATTTTTGTACACGCTTGCCAACATTTTCCCCTGAAATGAAAAAGAAAAATGTCCCTGCATGACATTGGAAATTGAACGAAACAAAGATTTTGGGGGTACATCCCTAGGGGACTACAAATACCACTTTCCATTGAAACGTGAGTTCAGACCCAGGATTTGCTAAGAAGTCTCCATGTTGGAACTAGGCAACTGTCTCACTTATTCCTGACTGTGCCTTCCCCAGCACTCTCTCTGTAAGCCTGTCTCTGCCTTGCTCTCTTTTGCTTGCCTGGACCCAGTTCTCTGCCTTTATCTTCTCCTGTGTTCTGCTTCCAGTTTTAGTTGTTTCCTTGCCTGTCTTGTTCTAAACTAAATGAAGCTTTGCCAAAAGCATCAGTTTAACAGTCCCCCCTCCCCCCCCCCCAATCTGGAGCATCCTATGCAGATTTTCCATGTCAAAACTTCCTGAGAGCTCAGGGCTCTTTTCCTGCCTTCGCAGCAGCCTCCTCTTTCCTACTAGGGATCACATACTCATACACACCCTTCAGCAGCCTTCCCTCCTCCCCTTCCACTCCCAACAGCACCGAAATACCACCCTTGGTCTTCCTGCTTCTCACTTCAGAGAGAGAGCAGAGGCTTTGACGAGCAGACTCAGCAGCACAAAACCACCAACAGCACCGGGCCACTTTGGGACCAGGCCTCCCTGGCCCTCCAAAGGGGAATAAGATACCAGGCTCCTTGGTGCAAGAGAAACCAAAGTAAGTTATATTGTACTTTCTGTGGCTACACATACATCATTTTTCTTGAGATATAGGTTTATGCAAAGGGATGTCATGCATGCTGTTATATCAGCCAGGCGTGAAGCATGTGATGGGAAAAAGCCAGCCAGGCAGGGAAAAAATGCAGGATGACACAAAATGGTATTAGATAAAGCTGGTCATGTTTCCAAACTTGTAAAAAAACAAAAAAAAAAAACATATGTCAACCGTCCCATTTATACATCACAGTAGATATACCTTGGAGGACAGGAGGAACAGGGGTGATATGATACAGACATTCAAATATTTGAAAGGTATTAATCCGCAAACTAACCTTTTCCAGAGGTGCGAAGGCAGTAGAATGAGAGGACATGAAAAGAGATTGAAGGGGGGCAAACTCAAGAAGAATGTCAGGAAGTATTTTTTCACGGAGAGGGTGGTGGATGCTTGGAATGCCCTTCCGCGGGAGGTGGTGGAGATGAAAACGGTAACGGAATTCAAACACGCGTGAGATAAACATAAAGGAATCCTGTGCAGAAGGAAGGGATCCTCAGGAGCTTAGCCTAGAATGGGTGGCAGAGCTGGTGGTTGGGAGGCGGGGCTAGTGCTGGGCAGACTTATACGGTCTGTGCCGGGGCTGGTGGTTGGGAGGCGGGACTAGTGCTGGGCAGACTTATACAGTCTGTGCCAGAGCTGGTGGTGGAAGGCGGGACTGGTAGTTGGGAGGCGGGGATAGTGCTGGGCAGACTTATAGGGTCTGTGCCAGAGCTGGTGGTTGGGAGGCGGGGTTGGTGGTTGGGAGGCGGGGATAGGGCTGGCCAGACTTATACGGTCTGTGCCCTGAAGAGGATAGTACAAATAAAAAAGTAGCACATATGAATTTATCTTCTTGGGCAGACTGGATGGACAGTGCAGTTCTTTTTCTGCCGTCATCTTCTATGTTACTATATGTTAATATGATATAGCAAGGGCAGGTTTTGTAGTCCAGGGAGGATAAACCCAATGTCCTCATCCTTTTGATGTCTTCCCGGGCCCCTGACCTGGAGAAGCCTTAATCTCCCTGTCCTATCACTGCAGATCTGACCCAGTATTTCTATGGCCGCTTTGATAGTCTTTTTATAATGTCAATTCCTATCACCGCCACCTGGCCTATGGTTATGTCAAGGAGACGCCTCGTGTGATAGTTGAAACTAGTTTATCAAAGGATCCAAGGGTAGCTACAAAAGCTGTTTAACTTGAGGGAATATCCTCAGGGCTTTAAGGTAACAGAAAGGTTAAATGTAATGATGCCCCTGAGCTCCATAAATTTTGAAAACTTACAAGAAACCTCTTCTAGTTATGATCTCTTAGTGGAAGGCAAGTTTGTCTCGCCCACCTACAAAATTCTTAATAATTTCTCTTTTCATGCATATCTTGGACTTCCAAGTTCTGGAAATTACTGATCAAACTGTAAACTGGGAATACTTTTGTTATAAGGTCAACACACCTACACAGTCGGCTTATCCCAAGCTCTATATTTCCTAGTCCATAGGGCAATACGGACTCCGGTTAGAAAATGCAGGGTGAGCATTGCTGGCATTGTAAACAAAAAGCTTAGCGGAGATTGGGTGGCAGAGCCGGTGGGGGGAGGCGGGACTGGTGGTTGAGAGGCGGGGCTAGTGCTGGGCAGACTTATACGGTCTGTGCCAGAGCTGGTGGTTGGGAGGTGGGACTAGTGCTGGGCAGACTTCTAGGGTCTGTGCCCCGAAAATGGCAGATACAAATCAAGGTCAGGTATACACATAAAGTAGCACATATGAGTTTATCTTGTTGAGCAGACTGGATGGACCGTAAAGGTCTTTCTCTGCCGTCATCTACTATGTTACTATATGATCTTTGACTTTCTGGCAAAAGATATGGTCAACTATCCAAAAGCTTCTGCGAATCAACAATTTAATGTCGCTATCCAGCACATCCTTCTATATAACTAGATGAGTAATTGTGGGGCCCTGTGCAGACCAGTTCGGTAACCCCCTCCCCCCCCCAGCTCCTTGCCTAGCTCCACCCTGGCTAGCCCCACCCTCTTCTGATAAAACGGACTTTTTAAAAAGTTATATGTATGGGGGGAGGGGGGCGAGCAGGGCCGATGCTAGAATGTTTTCTCTGCCATAATGGAACAAAGCGAAAAAATCCAGGGCTAAAAAGTTAGATGTTTTGGGCTAGACCTGTTTCAATCATGGCTAAAAGTCACAAAAACATGCCATAAATAACTAAGGCCCCCTTTTTCAAAATGGCAGAACCTGTACCGCCACTTAGCACACGGTGGGTCGGTGGTCGTGCCGAAATGATGTGCGGCAATTTCTGGCACTACATCATTTTTTTCTTTTGCACCGGGGTCTTATCTGACGCTAATTGGGCAGAGCTGGCCCCTAAATGACCACTAGAGGGATTAAGGCATGACCCCCCCTTACTCCCCCAGTGGTCACTGACCCTCTCCCACCCCTCCCACCCCCAAAGATATGAGAGGAACAGTACATACCAGCCTCTATGACAGCTTCAGAAGTTATGACCAATCCTATTAGAACAGCAAACAGGTCCCTGGAGTAGCCTAGTGGTTGATGCAGTGCACTGTAGAGAAGGGGACCCAGGCCCATATCCCTCTCTAGCTGGTACACTCGTGGTGGAAAGTGTGAGCCCACCAAAAACTACTGTACCCGCATATAGGCGACACCTGCAGGCATGAGGGTTGTTGTAGTGGTGTACAGTTGGGTACAGTAGGTTTTTGGCAGGTTTTGGAGGACTCCCCATACAATACTAGGGGGTAATGGTGAGATGTGCAGGGCCGCCGAGAGACTGGGCCAGGCCGCCCCCGGGGTCCCCCCCTACCCGAGGTCGCCGGGCTCTCTCTCCACCCCCGGACCCTCTGCACTGACCTTAAGCGCCTCACCTTCGAAAGCGCAGCGAGCAGCGGCAGACCACTCCTTCCTTCTGTGTCCCGCCCTCGCAGAAGTTAAGTTGCCAGGGAGCGACGGAGGGCGGGCAGGCCAGACTGCGGTGGCGGCGCCTGGCCCCCCCCCCGGAGGCATTTTGTCCCCCCTGTCCCCCCCCTCTCGGTGGCCCTGGAGATGTGTACTTGGGAGCTTTTATGTGAAGTCCACTGCAGTGCCCCATAGGCTGCCCCCATTGCATTTTCAGCAAAACATCCAAATTCAGATCATCGCGTAAATACATAGTAACATAGTAGATGACGGCAGAAAAAGACCTGCACGGTCCATCCAGTCTGCCCAACAAGATAACTCATATGTGCTACTTTTTGTGTATACCCTACTTTGATTTGTACCTGTGCTCTTCAGGGCACAGACCGTATAAGTCTGCCCAGCACTATCCCCGACTCCCAACCACCCGCCCCTCCTCCCAACCACCGGCTCCGACCGCACAAGTCTGCCCAGCACCATCCCCACCTCCCAACCACCAGCCCCGCCTCCCAACCCCGGCTCTGGCACAGACCGTACAAGTCTGTCCAGCACTATCCCCACCTCCCAACCACCAGCCCCGCCTCCCACCACCGGCTCTGGCACAGACCGTACAAGTCTGTCCAGCACTATCCCCACCTCCCAACCACCAGCCCCGCCTCCCACCACCGGCTCTGGCACAGACCGTACAAGTCTGTCCAGCACTATCCCCGCCTCCCAACCACCAGCCCCGCCTCCCGATCCTGACTAAGCTCCTGAGGATCCATTCCTTCGGCACAGGATTCCTTTATGCTTATCCCACGCATGTTTGAATTCCGTTACCGTAAATGCTCCTCTTAATATACTTTCTCATCAATGGGTATTACGTTTGTTTTTCTGTTAATTGTAAACTGATTATGATTGTAGTATTTCTTCCCCTCTGACAACGACAAAATTCTGTTTTATTTATATTTTATGTTTTCTCTTCACATGTATTTTGTGTGTTATAAAAATTCAATAAAATGTTTGAATTTTAAAAAAAAGTAGCGATGCCTTTCTAAATGGTACGTGAGAGACATTCTTATGATAATAAGAGAACTTCTCTTAGTTTCTTCGATCAGACATCAGAGGAGAAATAGAAATGCCAATTTCCTACTAGAGCTTCCATATCGTAGACTGAGAGGGACAATTTTCTACTTAAAGTTTTTGTAAGGATGTTCTTGGTAAGTCAGGGTCTTAGAGGTGCAGCAGGGAACCCTCCGGAGCCCTCCCCTACTAGCGAGGTTGAGCAAAAGAGAAGGAATGTTTCATGGAGGCAAAGTACTTGGAAACAGTCCAGTACAACCGTGAGAATGTGTTCTGGAGAGACTTTCAATGTGAGAATATATTTATGCATGTAGAAAATGAAAACCACAAAACCTGATGAAGTTAGTGGTATCATTTATTTAGTTCGTGCCATTTGAAGAGCAGGAGTCAGCAAAAGCTGTGGTGATTGTTTACAAGATTCTTGTTACAAGATTTGCTGCAGCGAAAAAGTGGAAAATGTCGTTAGTCATTCTTTGGTAATTTGAAATGCTTTGCCTACTTTCCAAAGTATGAGATGTGTCCCCTCTGATCACTTTTGTATTTAGTATCCAATCCATACTAAATTCTCATGTCGCATCTGGGATTCCAAGGAGAGGCTGACAGGGATGTCATGGGTTTTGATGCACTTAGAAGCCAGGATGTGTGCACATAACATGCCCCAGGAATTAGGAGCCACTAGTTCTGCCTCGAACTTCTTTGATGTTTTTCCACCTGGCTAGAGATCCCACTTTTCAGAATTCGGAGGTGGCATCCTTAGCATGGGTCCTGCACTGCAGCCCGGGAGTATCTCAGTTCCAGAAGGAGGGGACAGGGAAGAAATGATTTGTATTATGTTTTTCTGAGGAGCCATAGCTTGCTAAAAGAACATAAGAACATAAGTATTGCCATACTGGGACAGACTGAAGGTCCATCAAGCCCAGTATCCTGTTTCCAACAGTGGCCAATCCAGGTTACAAGTACCCGGCAAGATCCTAAAACAGTACAATACATTTTATGCTGCTTATCCTAGAAATAAGCAGTGGATTTTCCCCAAGTCCATTTTAATAATGGTCTATGGACTTTTCCTTTAGGAAGCCATCCAAACCTTTTTAAAACCCCGCTAAGCTAACTGCTTTTACTACATTCTCTGGCAACGACTTCCAGAGTTTAATTACATATTGAGTGAAGAAATAGTTTCTCTGATTCATTTTAAATGTACTACTTTGTAGCTTCATTGCGTGCCCCCTAGTCCTAGTATTTTTGGAATGAGTAAACAAACAATTCAAGTCTACTCGTTCCACTCCACTCATTATTTTATAGACCTCTATCATATCTCCCCTCAGCCGTCTTTTCTCCAAGCTGAAGAGCCCTAGCCACTTTAGCCTTTCCTCATAGGGTTGTCGTCCCATCCCCTTTATCATTTTCATCTCCCTTCTCTGTACGTTTTCTAATTCCACTATGCAGTGACCAGAATTGCACAAAATATTCGAGGTGCGGAGTGATACAAACATTGTATCTATAGCTTGGGTTTGAATGTAACAGTTTGGGCTGGCTGGTTTCTGAAATGTTTCTTCTGACATGCTGCTTTCAGAGATCCTGGGAGGAAATCAGATAAAATACGCATCCTGATCCGGGAGATAGCATGTCTGTGTTTCAGATAAGAGAGCAACTGTACCCTGTTACAGGCAGTTTAGTCGTTTGGGTACCATCTATTGCCTTATTATCTGGGCAAGTTTTTATGTTAGCATCGCTGTGGGGTCTTATTCATGAATTTTTTGTGCCCTGCCCTTGCACACTTTTTCTGCTATCGATACCGAACAGGGAAGGGCCCTAGTCATAGGAGCCAACTTTTCAAAATTATTGGGGGTGCTAAACCCAGTGGAAATAACCCTTCCCTGGACACATAGAAGGATAACCAGTGGAGAGATTTTGTTGGAATGTCGCTGGATTACAGTGATTCATAAACAGCTCCTGAAGACGCCAAGGGCGAAACACAGCACTGTGTAGAGCTGTAAGAACAGTTGCATACAGAGACCTTTGTGGATCATAATACAGGAAACCACTCAGATTATAAGAATTGATCATGAAGGAAAGTTGCAGACTGATATGATACAGCACAACGGGACTTTTTCTTTCTCCCATTGCTCCATATGGACTTTTGGCACCAGAATCGTGTTTTTGTATAATGGACAAAGAGACGAACAATGTAGAAACTGGAGGATACAAGATTTATTAGTAATTACACTCTTATTACACAGTTGTCATAGCATTGTGGAGAATGATGATAATGTTTAAATAATAGCAGGAAACGAAGCATTATAGCGATAAATAGAAATCAGAGATAATAATGGATGTATAATTTCACTATTCTTATTATTCAAGGGATACTTGATTTATCCTTGCCATTTTTAGGGCATAGACCGTAGACGTCTGCCCAGCACTGGCCTCGTTCTAAAATTTCTGAAGTTGTTGTCAAAGCACATGAAAAGCTCCATTCCAACCCATCCAAATTTACTCAGCCTCCATCAGGGTACAGACCGTAGAAGTCAGCCCAGCACCGTTTTCCCTACTTAATTTCCCCTAATCTTCTTTGGATCCGATCCTTCTGCACAGGATTCCTTTGTGTTTGTCCTACGCCTTTTTGAATTCCATTGCCATTTTCATCTCCACCACCTCCCGCGGGAGGGCATTCCAGGTATCTACCACCCTCTCAGTGAAAAAAATACTTCCTGGCATTATTCCTGAGTCTGCCCCCTTTTCAGTTTCAATTCATGACCTCTACTTCTACAACATTCCCGTCTCTGGAAAAGATTTGTTTGCAAATTAATACTTTTCAAATATTTGAACGTCTATATCACATCCCTCGTTTTTCCTTTCCTCCAGTGTATACATGTTTAGGTCAGCAAATCTCTCCACGTATGTCTTGCTGCGTAAACCCCCTACTGTTTTCATTGCTTTTCTCTACATAAGTACATAAGTAATGCCACACTGGGAAAAGACCAAGGGTCCATCGAGCCCAGCATCCTGTCCACAACAGCGGCCAATCCAGGCCAAGGGCACCTGGCGAGCTTCCCAAACGTACAAATATTCTATACATGTTATTCCTGGAATTGTGGATTTTTCCCAAGTCCATTTAGTAGCGGTTTATGGACTTGTCCTTTAGGAAACCGTCTAACCCCTTTTTAAACTCTGCCAAGCTAACCGCCTTCACCATGTTCTGAACTGCTTCAAGTCTTTTTACATCTTTAGCAAGATACGGCCTCCAAACTGAACACAATACTCCAAGTGGGGCCTCACCAATGACTTGTAGAGGGGCATCAAGACCTCCTTTCTTCTGCTGGTTATGCCCCGCTCTGTGCAGCCACTGCCTTGTTGCACTGTTTCGTCACCTTGAGATCTTCAGACACCATCACTCCAAGGTCCCTCTCCTGAGCTAAGCTTACCAATCTCTCCCCTCCTAGATTGTATTAGCTGAAGACGCTTTAAGGAGTAAAGTGGTAGACCTGCATAAAGAGAGTTGCACTCCAAATGAGTGATTACAAGTAACGAAAGAAAGGCACGAATGAAGGTGAGAGAAAAGATAGAGCGAACTGTGCTTTTTTTCTTCACTGCCCCCTCACCTTAGAATACTCTACTGGACTAGGGGAAAATCCACTATTTCTGGGATTTGCAGTATAAAATGTTTTGTACTTTTTTGAGATGTTGCCAGGTATGTGTGACCTGGATTGGCCACTGTTGGAAACAGGATGCTGAGCTCGATGGACCTTTGGTCTTTCCCAGTACGGCAATACTTATGTACCTCTTTCTCTCCGTTCTGAGACCTCCTTCAAATCATTTAAATTAGCCTTGAAGACTTCTCTGTTTCTTGCTGCTTTTGGTGAATTTTTAGATACTTAAACCGTTTCAGATGTGGCACTGTGTCTCGTGAGACAGACAACAGGGAATTAGAATGAGTTGTCTTATCAGTTTAATCTTGTGTTAGTGTATGAATGTGGGCTCTGTCCTATCTTACGATGGATTTCCTTTCTGTATTTTTGTTTTTAATTGGTTCATCGTCTTGACTTGTTCATGCAAAAAAGGCGACATAGAAAATGTAATAAACCATAAGACTGGGACCCAGTCAGGTCCAGGAGACAGTGGCTATCTTTTGAAGCATTAGAAACTACCTTCCTTGGCTAATTCTGCTGCTCCCACACTGATTATAGGTTAGGATGACAAAGAGTCACCTCATTCTCCTCTGCCACTTGGGCTGACTGCCAGAAGGGACTATGTGGCCGAAGAGTGGACCCAGGTAGCAGAGACAGAGGACGTGATGATGGGCCTACTTATACGGTCTGTGCCAGAGCTGGTGGTGGGAGGCGGGGCTGGTGGTGGGAGGCGGGGATAGTGCTGGGCAGACTTATACGGTCTGTGCCAGAGCCGGTGGTTGGGAGGCGGGGATAGTGCTAGGCAGACTTATACGGTCTTTGCCAGAGCCGGTGGTGGGAGGCGGGGATAGTGCTGGGCAGACTTATACGGTTTGTGCCCTGAAGAGCACAGGTACAAATCAAAGTAGGGTATACACAAAAAGTAGCACACATGAGTTGTCTTGTTGGGCAGACTGGATGGACCGTGCCGTCATCTACTATGTTACTAGGTTATATGAAGGTGTTACTGCTGTTGCTCTCCTGCCATCCAATCAGTATGGATTGAGGACGTGATGGGGGACATGGGATGTTGGAGAAAGAGGACCTGAGAATGGGGGAGGGAAGGGAGTTGAGGGTGCCATGAAAGAGGAACTAATAATGGGGATTTGGGATGGGGGTTCTGAAACAAGAGCTGAGACCAGGAGCAGGGGGTTGTTGAAAGATGAATCAGGTGGGCATGAAAGAGGGAGAATGGGTATGTGCATATCTGTATCATTTATATTACCGGGGGGGGGGGGGGGGGGTGATAGAGGGTACCTGGAAGGAGAAAAAGAACGGGATGTGGGGAGAGAAAGAGGACCAGAGTGGGGTTGAGAGGGAGAGATGACAGACATCTCCGTTTCCCTTCTCCAAAATCCACAAACCTCCATCTTATCTTGTCCCCTTCCTCTCCACCCCGATTTTCTCTCCACCCCCTGACCTTGATCACTTTCCTTCTCTCCCCCACCCTGATCTTACCTCAGCCCTCTCTAACCTCCTCTCCCACATCTCTTACCTATAAAACTCCTCAAAGAATGAAAAAACTTCTATAGACTCAAGGCAGGCATGGAAAACAGCAGTATTTTTATTATCCAAATATAAATATGCATGATTGTATATGCAGAATGATTCAAATCTATGCAAATGTATTGCCAAATGTCAGAAATTATGCTGCAGAATTTTCTAACCCTTGCTGTAGAATCTACCTTTCAGGGGTCCAAGATCATGACATGAGAGAGGGGGGAGGTGGGAGAGGGAGTCAGACCGAGGTGTGACCACCTCCTAGTGGAAAAGGGAGAGGCTAAAACTGTATCTGAAGTCAGAGGTGTTTTAATGGTGGAGAAAAGCTAGGGGATCAGGAGGGTCGGTGGTACTGCAGTGAGAAGGGAAAAAGGGGCAGGAACGGGATGGGAGCTGGTGGTCTTTGGCTCCCATCAGTTTCCCGTTTTCTCAAATGCTGACTCAGCAGGAGGCCTGACTGGTCCCCAAGAAGCAGGGTCTTAGCTCATGTAGAGACTTGACTAACGAAATTATAAATACCCTGCTCTGCCTACCCTTTACTAAAGTTGGAAACTTCGTACATGACATGGTTTGGTAGGAAACAAATATGTCTCATTAAGGAGGAATGAGACAAGAATTCAGATTTAAACTCCCGGGAACACCGACCTAGTGTCCTGAAGACATTATGTTCCCTGTTCATCCTCCTCCGCCTCTGTCACTGCTGTCTCTTATCAGTGGGAACAGTAAGGACGCTTGTAACCAGTGCTGCCCATCCCAGTTAGTCAGACTTTCAGAATATCCACAATGAATATGCATGAGTTAAATTTGCATGCACTGCCTCCATTGTAGTGATAGAGTTTCCAGTGAGAGCTTTTGTTTTCTTTCTTCAAAGGTTTATTCACCGGTAGTAGGTGAAATAGAAACAAAAAAAGCCTGATGCTGGCCGTGAACGCTATGAGTCCGGCTTTGTGAGCAAAGCTGCTGAAGCTACTTTTCTACGTCACTTGGTAATCTTTGAGTGTGAGCGAAACGTAGCCAGCGTCAGGCTGAATAAACCTTTGAAGAAAGATTTTCCAGTGAGATCTGCTGTTTTTCTAGCGACATATTGGATTTTGCCGATCACGTGCCCTGTTGTTTCCCTGGACCTTTGTATTTGTATCCCGCTCTCTGTTGGAGTCCCTCAGGGATCTGTCCTTGGACCCCTTCTTTTTTCAATCTACACCTCTTCCCTGGGCTCCCTGATCTCATCTCATGGCTTCCACTATCATCTTTATGCTGATGACACCCAGCTTTATCTCTCCACACCAGACATCACTGCGGAAACCCAGGCCAAAGTATCGGCCTGCTTATCCGACATTGCTGCCTGGATGTCCAACCGCCACCTGAAACTGAACATGGCCAAGACCAAACTTCTTGTCTTCCCACCCAAACCCACTTCTCCTCTCCCTCCACTCTCTATCTCGGTTGATAACACCCTCATCGTCCCCGTCTCATCTGCTCGCAACCTCAGTGTCATCTTCGACTCCTCCCTCTCCTTCTCTGCGCATATCCAGCAGATAGCCAAGACCTGCCGCTTCTTTCTCTATAACATCAGCAAAATTCACCCCTTCCTCTCCGAGCACACCACCCGAACTCTCATCCACTCTCTCATTACCTCTCGCCTTGACTACTGCAACCTACTCCTCACTGGCCTCCCACTTTGCCATCTATCCCCCCTTCAGTCCGTTCAGAACTCTGCTGCACGTCTTATCTTCCGCCTGGACCGATATACTCATATCACCCCTCTCCTCAAATCACTTCACTGGCTTCCGATCAGGTACCACATACAGTTCAAGCTTCTCCTATTAACCTACAAATGCACTCGATCTGCAGCCCCTCCTGACCTCTCAACCCTCATCTCCACTTACGTTCCTACCCGTAACCTCCGCTCTCAGGACAAATCCCTCCTCTCAGTACCCTTCTCCACCACTGCCAACTCCAGGCTCCGCCCTTTCTGCCTCGCCTCACCCCATGCATGGAACGGACTCCCTGAACTCATACGCCAGGCCCCCTCCCTGCCCATCTTCAAATCATTACTCAAAGCCCACCTCTTCAATGTCGCCTTCGGCACCTAACCACTACACCTCTACTCAGGAAATCTAGACTGCCCCAACTTGACATTTCGTCCTTTAGATTGTAAGCTCCTTTGAGCAGGGACCATCCTTCTTTGTACAGCGCTGCGTAACCCTAGTAGCGCTCTAGAAATGTTAAGTAGTAGTAGTAGTATTTTTTCTGCCTCCATTGTATGCAAATCTATCTCATGCCTTATTCATTATGGATATCCTGAAAACCTGACTGGCTTGAAAAGCACTGTTCTAGATTTCCAGATCAGACTGGGCCACTATCTGTACAGACTTCTGGATCACCAATAAACTTCTCAAAAACTGCCACTAATCAGTTTTCTAATCCCTCGCTATCACCTTCCTCACCCCTCAAACCTACAATCTACTCTAAGGCAGGGATACAGGTGTTCTGGCCTCGAGTGCTACAAACAGGCCAAGGTTTCAGGATATCCCTAATGAATATGCATGAAATAGATCTGAATGGATACTACCTCCATTATATGCAAATCTATCTCATTCGTACTCATTAGAGGTAGCCTGAAAACCTGGCCTGTTTATGGCACTCAAGGTTTGAATTCCTGCATTCCTGCCTTAGGGTGGCCAACAAGCCACAGGTCATTGGGCACAAGCTCAGTCATTTCTGGGTTTACTCCCACTTAATGTATGAAAAGATGGAACTACAAATGCAGATGTCTTACACTGGTAGGGCTAAACCCAGAACTGGCTCATTCTTCTGCTGGACAAGAAAGAGCATATTCATTGCTCGAACTCGGGGCTTCTCATCCCAGCCAGCTGGGTTTTCAGGATATCTACAATGAATAAGCCCAAGACAGATTTGCAACCAATGGAGGCAGTGCATGCAAATTTATCTCATGGAGGATAGCTTGAAAACCATACTAGCTTTGTGTGTCCTGAGAACTGGGTTGAGATCCCTTATCATAGTAACATTGTAGATGACGGCAGAAAAAGACCTGCACGGCCCATCCAGTCTGCCCAACAAGACAAACTCATATGTGCCACTTTCTGTGTATACCTTACCTTGATTTGTATCTGTCTTTTCCAGGGCACAGACCATACAAGTCCACCCAGC
Organism: Microcaecilia unicolor; assembly: GCF_901765095.1. Classification (NCBI taxonomy): domain Eukaryota; kingdom Metazoa; phylum Chordata; class Amphibia; order Gymnophiona; family Siphonopidae; genus Microcaecilia; species Microcaecilia unicolor. Next base: position 47,175,018 of record NC_044044.1, read on the forward strand.
ACTATCCCCACCCCCCAACCACCAGCACCGCCTCCCACCAGCGTCTCTGGCACAGACCGTATAAGTCCGCCCAGCACTATCCCCACCCCCCAACCACCAGCACCGCCTCCCACCAGCATCTCTGGCACAGACCATACAAGTCCACCCAGCACTATCCCCACCCTCCAACCACCAGCACCGCCTCCCACCAGCGTCTCTGGCACAGACCTTATAAGTCTGCCCAGCACTATCCCCGCCTCCCATAATTCTGTTCATCATACCAGCCTTAGATCTCAACTTTCTTCAAACACCAGTGAAACACAGTTGTAGTTTTGCTTTCTTAGGGAATCCAGAGGTCCTTTTACCAAGCTGCGATAAAAAAGGGCCATGTTGTAGCAGTAGGAGCTATTCCCCCCCCCCCCCCATACCAGGGCCCTTTTTACTGCAGTGGATAAAAATCCCCCCCCCCCCCACACACACACACACAAAAAAACAATTGGCATGCAGTAAGATTAGTCTTACTGCGTGGCCACCCATTGAGGTGGCTGTAAGGGCTCTGGCGGTTAATGGGCATCGCCCAGCGCTTGCCTGATTACCGCTGGGTTAGCACTTTGATAAAAATTCCAAAAATATTTTCTGCCATAACGGAAATGGTGCACACTCGTGCCCAAAATACCACTGGCGGCCACGTTGGGCTGGCAGTAGTTCCACTTTGCCGCACAGCAACCCTTTCGTAAAAGGCACCCCCCACCCCCGAGTTTGGAAATTAGAGCGACAAGTCCTTGCATGTGATGGGGTAAAACCTAGACTGGAGCAACACTGTCGGGCAAATCTAGAGCCAGTTGGCAACTCTATTGACGATCGTCTCTTTCCAAGGCTAATAACCATTTAAGTGCCAAACCGATGGGACTTTTCTTCCGTGCAATAGATTTCATCCATCCTGGCTCCTGTCTGTAGCGTTTTCTTTGTTAGAATGAATAGGAGGGGCAAAGGAGAACTGTGATTGTTTTCTGGCCCAGGACCCACTGGAAGAGGAAAAGGGAGGACTTTTCCGTTTCACAGGTCCAGAGAGTAGTAGTAGCAGTGACACACAGCAAAGGGCGGCATTGGCCCGGCCTTGTAGATGCTCAGCAGACTCCCTCGTGCCCTTAGGTCTGTACACGCTACTGCCTCTTTCCAAGAACTGAAGTCACAAAGTGCTTCTTTTTTCTCAGAGAGGCTGTTGGATTGTCTGGAAAGATCTTCCATGGCAAGTGGTGGGGTCGGGAAAACAGTGACAGACTTCAAATAGGTGTGGGGTAAACACAGAGCTTGCCTATATGGCAGGAAGATGGAATAATAGTATAGAGCATTTCCCTTAAATAGCTTTCACAGTGTAAAGAAAAAACTGAGACAAGAGGGGGTGGATTATACAGGGCATCAGTTACCACCCTTTACTTTATTGAGTGGCCCCTTTACTAAGGTGCAGTGAAATCTGGACTTACATGTTCTACTGTGGGATTTTCCCGCATGCTAAGCCCAGATTTACCACGGCATTAAAGTTGGGCATTTCTCTTTTTTTTGCATGTTTTGTGCTAATGTTCCCATTAGCCTGTGGCACCTGCAAAAATAAATAAATAAAGAATGCATACTGACATTGGCGTAGGAAGGGGGGCGGTGGGGCAGTCTGCTCTGGGTGCATGCCACTGGGGGGGGGGGGGGTGTCGGCTCCGCTGGTTCCCTGCTCCCTCTGCCCCGGAACAGGTTACTTCCTGTTCCGGGGCAGAGAGAGCAAGGAACCAGCGGAGCCGACGCAGCTCCCAGCGACGTGCACTCAGGGGCGGATCGGCCCTCTCGCCCACCCCTCGCTTCCTAATTGAAGTAAGAATGCGCTCCGGGGGGAGGGTGCGCGCCGAGGGGTGGTGGTGCACAGCAGCGACCCGCCCCGGGTGACAGTCGCCCTCGCTACGGCACTGCATACTGACTCCTATTTATGAGGTGCTAAGTACTCCTGTGTTATCCAAATAATGCACACTAATGTGAACAGGCTAGCTGGATAACGCAGAATCACCCGCTCTCCACCCATGAAACACCACCTCTGAAATATATACATTTTTTAAAATAGTTAACGTACACTTATTGCATGCAAACAGGTAAAACGGCACAAAACACTTTAACGCATTTTACAGTAGCCTGTAACGCACGCTAAGTGTGCATTAGGGCTTAACGCCCTTTAGTAAAAGGGCTCCTATGTTACCACGTTTCTTTTTCCCCATATAATTGAACAATAGAACAATCAAAATAATGATTTTAAAAAGAGCAAGAATGTAATGTGATAAAAGAAATTGCAATGAATAGAAAAAGGACCAAAATATTGGACCTGCGGTCATCAGAACCTAAGGTAGTCCAGCCCTGGTTTTATCCCTCAGCCTCTCTGGACATACAGTTTTCCTGGGTTCCTTACTGAAACTGGAAGGTTAAGTTCGTGGATGACAATTCCAGGACCCTGCTCACTGGGAAATTGGAGCCACGTCGGTGACATCATCATATACTTCAGGAAGACAAAACGGGAAGTGACCGAGGGTCTGAGCATCGTAGATTATTCGCACAGGAAAATGAGCCAGCTGTGAGTGTGAAGAGGGGGGGGGGGGGGGGATCAAGCCACACAATGATCTTAAATTGTGCAATTGCTGTTCAGATAACATGCAGCAGTTGTATAGCTAATGCTACAAGAATGCCAGATACAGGAGTCATTCCATCTGGGGTAGAATAGAGGGAGAAAGCTTCTGAACGCTAAACATAAACCAACAGACATTCCTATGTCATTTCATGACGTCGGCAAGCAAAAATGAGCAGAAATAACTCCATGAAATGTCATGTTGTTTTCATGTGCAGTCAATAGTGCATACATTTTTGAAAGTGCATGCACTATTCTCAAAGAGTGCACACACTTTTCTATAGTGCATGCATGTGTGAACCATTCTGTACGTGCACAGTGTGCGCTCTTTCCTGATACATAGTAACATAGTAGATGATGGCAGAAAAAGACCTGCACGGTCCATCTAGTCTGCCCAACAATTTAAACTCATATGTGCTACTTTATGTGTATGCCTGACCCTGATTTGTTTCTGCCATTTTCAGGGCACAGACCGTAGAAGTCTGCCCAGAACAAGGCCCACCCCCCAACCACCAGCCCCACCTCCCCCCACCGGCTCTGCCACCCAATCTCTGCTAAGCTTCTGAGGATCCATTCCTTCCGAACAGGATTCCTTTATGTTTATCCCATGCATTTTTGAATTCCGTTACCGTTTGCATCTCCACCACCTCCCGCGGGAGGGCATTCCAAGCATCCACTACTCTCTCCGTGAAAAAATACTTCCTGACATTTTTCTTGAGTCTGCCCCCCTTCAATCTCATTTCATGTCCTCTCGGTCTACCGCCTCCGCCAGCTTGGAACTGGGTAACTTGACATCTCTGAAAAAAACAGCACATCTGACCCCTGACGAAATGGCTGAAAAGGACAAATCGAAAGACAAGATCCAGTTTTTATTTATTTATTTATTTATTTTTTTTTGTTACATTTGTACCCCGCGCTTTCCCACTCATGGCAGGCTCAATGCGGCTTACATGGGGCAATGGAGGGTTAAGTGACTTGCCCAGAGTCACAAGGAGCTGCCTGTGCCTGAAGTGGGAATCGAACTCAGTTCCTCAGTTCCCCAGGACCAAAGTCCACCACCCTAACCACTAAGGACATGCTTAAAACACAGTTAGAGTTCACCTGAGGTATGCAAAAAAAAGCTGGAAAACCTTAGCGAAAAGCTAAATATTTCTCAGCACAAAACTGAAGATTTAGAACAGAGAACTACCAACCCCGGAGTCCAGCACGCAACTTTGTAAGAAAAATGAAAGAGATCCAAAAATTACAACTGGACCTGGTAAAACAGCAAACAACTACAGAGAAGCAAAGATATTCGGTTCCAGCTTGCAGATTTTGAGCCAGTCCTGGATTTCTGACCACCCTATCCTGATGCATTATGGGACTTGCAGCACTAATTTCCATGGACAGGATCAGGCACTACAAATCCCACACTGCTTTGGGATGTAAATTCAAAACAGGCCAGGCCTAAAATCTCCAGCCTGGAACTGGGTAACTTGACATCTCTGTAGCCGTGAGTGAAGACTCCTGGTGCCGCAGCCCGGTAGAGGCTGGTTCTGACTGAGCTGGAAGTCCAGAGGTAAAGAAAGAAACTGCCAATGAAAGTATTCTAAAAATAACAAGAAACATTTAAAAATATAATGCTGATAAATGCATGATTATGGCACACCTCCCCCCCCCCCCCCAGGTAAATTATTCACAGCAAGAATAATTTTGCCTGCTTTAATGAATGGCTGGTGCCACTGTGACAAGAAAGGCGCTGGTGGAATTTTCCGAGGGAAATTCCACAGAAGGACTTTCATTCCCCTCTTAATGTCCTCCAAATGTATTTCCCTACAAGTGTTCATTCATCTTAAATTAACAAGATCAATCCAGCTTATAAATCTAGCAAAGATTTGCATGGTCCAGCAGGCAAGACGTCCAGACGTTTATATCATCGCCCATCAGCGCGGCTGGCATTTCCTCTGTAACGTAAATTGCCAATATAATCACTTTGAAATGTCTTGATAACAGTCCTTGCATCATTGTACAAGTCTTTTGCCTTGTTCTGTTGAGTTTGATATAGGCACTGCTTTGGCAAGGCTGGGGTTAATGTCTGGCAGCATTTTCTCAAATTAGCAATAGGGAATGTACATCCAGGACCCAGGGGACAGATAAGCTCCAGTTGTTTTGAGTATAGGAATGCGCTAAGTCACAAGTTCAGGTTTGTGAGATTCTCTCAGCTAGACAGTCCTGGTCTTCTCTCACATACTAGGCTGTTCCATGAGTGCGTCTCGCTCAGCTGCAGAGTCCCAGTCCTCTCACACCGGTCTGCTCTGTGAGTGTCTCTCAACTGAGGATCCCCAGACCTCTCTCACACCAGTCTGCTCTGTGAGTGTCTCTTGGCTGGAAGCTGACATATCTCTTTAACTCCAGTCTGCTCTGTCTCTCAGTTGGAAGCCTCCATATCTCACTCACTCCAGTGTGTTCTGTGACTGTCTCTCAGCTGGAAGCCTATAGACCTATCTAATAGCAGTCTGCTTTTTGAGTGTCTCTCTCAGCTGGAAACTTCCAGATCTTTCTCACACCAGTCTGCTCTATGAGTGTCTCTTAACTGTAAGCCCCCAGACCTCTCTTACATCAGTATCCTCTGCAGGTGTCTCTTAGCTGAATGCCTCCAGATTTCTCTTACACCAGTCTGCTCTGTGAGTGTCTCTTAGCTGGAAGCTGACGGACATCTTTAACTCCAGTCTGCTCTGTCTCTCAGTTGGAAGCTTCCATATCTCACTCACTCCAGTCTGCTCTGTGAGTGTCTCTTAGCTGGAAGCTGATGGACATCTTTAACTCCAGTCTGCTCTGTCTCTCAGTTGGAAGCCTCCATATCTCACTCACTCCAGTCTGCTCTGTGAGTGTCTCTTAGCTGGAAGCTGACGGACATCTTTAACTCCAGTCTGCTCTGTCTCTCAGGTGGAAGCCTTCATATCTCACTCACTCCAGGGTGTTCTGTGACTGTCTCTCAGCTGGAAGGCTGTAGACCTCTCTAACACCAGTCTGCTGTTTGAGTGTGTCTCTCAGCTGGAAACCTCCAGATCTTTCTCACACCAGTCTGCTCTATGAGTGTCTCTTAACTGTAAGCCCCCAGACCTCTCTTACACCAGTATCCTTTGCCGGTGTCTCTTAGCTGGATGCCTCCAGATTTCTCTTACACCAGTCTGCTCTGTGAGTGTCTCTTAGCTGGAAGCTGACGGACATCTTTAACTCCAGTCTGCTCTGTCTCTCAGTTGGAAGCTTCCATATCTCACTCACTCCAGTCTGCTCTGTGAGTGTCTCTTATCTGGAAGCTGACGGACATCTTTAACTCCAGTCTGCTCTGTCTCTCAGGTGGAAGCCTTCATATCTCACTCACTCCAGTGTGTTCTGTGACTGTCTCTCAGCTGGAAGGCTATAGACCTCTCTAACACCAGTCTGCTGTTTGAGTGTGTTTCTCAGCTGGAAACCTCCAGATCTCTCCCACTCCAATCTGCTTTGTGAGTGTCTCTCAGCTGGAAGCTCCCAGACCTCTCTCACACTAGAGTGCTCCTATGGCCTCTTTTCATCAAAGTGTAAAGATCTTTAGATCCCCAAAAAGTTCCATAATCCAGCCAGAGCAGTTGAATTTCACTTCCTTGTAGAAATAAGGACTTGGCTAACACATCCCCTGTAACTGTGGTCTGTTAATAAGACCCAGTCATAGGCACCAAGGGGGAAGACCCATATTGCAGTGACCTGATCCTGGTTTTACTGTATGGAAAACAGGAACTAAACCCACAGATGCAATACAGGTAGAACCCGGCCCTATCTGCTAACCCTACTTTATAAGCTGTGTGGGGTTTATATTTATTTATTTATTTGTAGCATTTGTATCCCACATTTTCCCACCAATTTGCAGGCTCAATGTGGCTTACATTTGTCGTAATGGCGGTTGCCATTTCCGGGTAACAAAATTACAAGTGGTGTTACGTTAAGGTGCATACATACATGGTAAAGAAGAATACATTAAGGTATAACATGTAGGTTACGTTGGTTGAACATACATTTGGTCTTTGACTGTAGAGAGACCCTATTCGGCATAAGGTTTAAAGTGGTAGTGCTTGATTATAAATGATAAGAAGGTTAATCAGTCTTGTGATGAGATTTCGGTTTAGCCTGGATCGTGTATAGCATTATTAATCAGAATTTACGATGGATGTTTCTGGTATGCCTTCTTGAAGAGATCAGTTTTCAGTAGCCTTCGGAAGATGGTTAGGTCTTGCGTTGTTTTTATGGCCTTCGGTAGTGCGTTCCATAGTTGTGTGCAGATGTATGAGAAACTGGTCGCTTATGTGGATTTATACTTTAGCCCTTTACAGGTGGAGATTGAGGAATGTGCGTGATGATCTTTTTGCGTTCCTAATAGGTAGGTCTATAAGGTCTGACATGTAGGTTGGGGCTTCCCCGTAAACAGCCACCCTATGATTTCACTGTAAAGAACCCATGATGTCATACAAGGAATTCTTATATATGAGTGGGATCTATGAACAGTTTTACCGCTGTGGGTTGCAAACAGCATTCAGCTGGTAGCACAGGCCACTTGCAAAATGATTGATAAATCTGTGGTAGGTCTTCAGGGTTTTCCAACAATTGCAGCTATGATGGTGTCAAATTTAATGGCGGGGAACATTACATAGAGGATTTTCAGGACAAGCCATAAACTACAACAGATATGGTGTTCCACATCCTGACATGAGAAGTCTTGGGGGGTTTTCTGCCTTGGTGGGAGCCGCCATGTGTGAACGTTTTGAAAGCGCAAAACATTTATGCTCCAGAAATTCAAAGTGAACTTGGCTGTCTTGAGTGGTGCGAATGTATCTCTGATCAGGCGGTCAATATTTTTTTTAGACCCAAGCAAGGTTTTTGCCTTGGGAAGGAGATGCTTTATTGGTGGAAGCATCCATTTTGGAACAGTAGTGTTACCATGGGCACTGTGATGTCATTGTGGGTACTGCACTGTGATGTCATGGGTATTATGATATCATTATGGGTACTGTGACATCACTGCTCAGGTTATATAGATGTTCCCTGGAATGTGATTCTTCCTGTTATATTGGCTCAAAGCTTGCTGGAGGGTTTGACCATCTTTAAATAGACTTACCAAAAGGGGAAAAGCCACCAGGGCTTGCTTCACATTTTGTAAATATTAAGAGGTAAGCTGGGTGCTATGGGGGCTGTGTGCTACGTTCTGCAGTCCAACGTTATGCCTGTACCAAATGGAATTCATTGCTGGAGAATGTGGTGAAGGCGGTTAGCTTGGCAGAGTTTAAAAAAGGTTTGGACGGTTTCCTAAAGGACAAGTCCATAGACCGCTACTAAATGGACTTGGAAAAATCCACAATTTCGGGAATAACATGTATAGAATGTTTGTACGTTTGGGAAGCTGCCAGGTGCCCTTGAAGTGGATTGGCCGTAGTCAGGGACAAGATGCTGGGCTTGATGGGCCTTTGGTCTTTTCCCAGTATGGCATTACTTATGTACTTATATTATTGGTTCTCTAGCCCTTTGGGGGCACAAGAGTGCCCCCTAGAAGCTGCAATGGGAACTGTAGGGAAGCTGCTTCAAAGGGAAAGAAAGAGGGTTTGGGATTTAGCTGTCACCTTCTCAGTAGTAGCTCAACACAAGTTTCACTCAGGTGCACTAGGTATTTCCCTGTCCCCAGAAGGCTCATAATCTAATCTGTACCTGAGATAATGGAGGGTTAAGTGACTTGCCCAAGATCACAAGGAGCAGTGGCAGGATTTCAACCAACCACCTCTGGATTGCAAGACCGGTGCTCTAACCACTAGGCCACTCCTCCACTAGCAACATTCCGTGTAGAATCACCAATAATAGCAACATTCCATGTAGAATCTCAAATAGTAGCAACGTTCGATGTTCCACTGCACTAACCACTGGGCTACTCATCCATTAGCAATGTTCCATGTAGAAGCCTGCCCTTGCAGATCAGCTGCGCAGGCTTCTGCTTCTGTGAGTCTGACGTCCTGCACGTATGTGCAGGACGTCAGACTCACAGAAACAGAAGCCTGCGCGGCAGGACCGCTGATCTGCAAGGGCAGGCTTCTGTTTCTCTGTCCCAGGAGGGCTCACAATCTAAGTTTGTACCTGAGGCAATGGGGTTAAGTGACTTGCCCAAGATCATGAGGAGCATCAGTGGGATATGAGCCCTGGCTTTCAACCCACTGTGCAAAATTCCAGATATAGTTGGTTATGGTAGTAGTTCTCAACCTAGTCCTCAAGTACCACCAGTTGCCCACCCCCAGTCACATTTTCAGGGTATTAATTTTTAATGTTTTATTGATTATACACTACTTTGGATGATCCCGGGAGGACAGGATAAAAATCTTTCAAATAAATAAATATCCACAATGGGTGAGCATCAGATAACTCTGCTTACATTTGGAACCCTAGTCTATGCAAATCTGTCTCATTCATATTCATTGTGGATAGCTTCAAAGCCAGCTTGGAGTGGGGCGGGGGAAGGGTGTTACCAAGGATCAGGTTGAGAATCCGCACCTAGCTGTCATGTTTTGGAAGAAAATACAGGTTTCTCCACGGTCCAGGGCTTACTATCTTTCTACCCTCATCTCCCCTTATGTTCCCGCCCGTAACCTCCGTTCACAGGATAAATCCCTCCTCTCAGTACCCTTCTCCACCACCGCCAACTCCAGGCTCCGCTCATTCTGCCTCGCCTCACCCTATGCTTGGAACTACCTTCCTGAGCCCTTATGCCAAGCCCCCTCCCTGCCCGTCTTCAAGTCTTTGCTTAAAGCCCACCTCTTCAATGCTGCGTTCAGCATCTAACCCTTACCGTTCAGTGAATCCAGACTGCCCCAATTTGACTGCCCCTATCGGACCGACCGTTCACTTGTCTCTTAGATTGTAAGCTCTTTGAGCAGGGACTGTCTCTGTTTGTTAAATTGTACAGCGCTGCGTAACCCTAGTAGTGCTCTAGAAATGTTAAGTAGTAGCAGTAGTGGAACAATTTTCGGGAAACTGGATGATCTGTGAGCTTTCCAGACCACACGGAGTCCTGTCTTCAGATGGGCCTCGAAACCTCACTTACTGGGCTGTCCCCAGATCATTGTTACATCAGCGCTTCTCAAACCTATGCTGGTTTTCAGTATCTCCACAATGAATATGCGTAAAAGATAAATTTGCATATGTTGGGTCTCCAATACATGCAGATCCATCTCATGAATATTCCTTGTAGAGATCCTAAACCTTCATCTGTCTAGTGGGCCCGGGCTCTCTTAAGACAGATTTCCGAAGGCCCATCTTAGCACTGTATCAATGTCCAGAGAAGCATGACACAACAGAACACTGCGGGGCGTTTTCTATCCCATGAAAAAAACACGCTCTATATTATTCACATTCTGCTCTTCCTAATCTCACTGCCAAACTCGGTTTGTCTCAGATTACCGGCTGTTGCTGAGCTGGTTTTGGAAAAGAAACCGTGCCGCTCGCAAAGACGCTGAAAAAACCTCAGTAAACAGGAGTGGAGCCAGAAAGCATGAGTGGTGGGGCTTCAATAAATCATTTTTCATTAATGGAAAAAAAAAATGCATTTACCGAAACTCTAAGCTTATAATGTCTCAACCCCTGCTGATGCCTGTCTCTCTGTTAGAAATTACACGGCTTGGCTTGGAGGTCTCCCCAGGGATGCTCGCCTGATTTCGTAGGCAGAGGTCTCATACCTGTTGCGTGCCACACATAGTTACATAGTAGATGACGGCAGAAAAAGACCTGCACGGTCCATCCAGTCTGCCCAACAAGATAAACTCGTATGTGCTACTTTTTGTGTATACCCTACCTTGATTTGTACCTGTCCTCTTCAGGGCACAGACCGTACAAGTCTGCCCAGCACTATCCCCGCCTCCCAGCCACCAGCCCCGCCTCCCACCACCACGATTCAATGCACTTTGCTTTCATCAAATGAAATCTACAAGTGGACTTCCAAATCCCGTTCTAGTGTGCCATTGCATCTCTCTGTCTATATAGAACCCATCTTAGCCTTGTTGTCACACTGAAAGGGGGAGCCCGGAGTCTGAAGAATGATACAGCCTAGGAAATAATAAATAGCATGCATAGTTATTAGAAGTAGACATGGTCAATCAAAGTTGGTCTCATCAAGAGACTTAAGCCTAGTGGTTCTCAAAACTCTATTCTTGGGAGAACCCTAGCTCAGTCAGTGGATCTCAATCCTCTCTTGGTGACCCAACTGTTAGCTGGATTTTCACAGTTACCCATGAATATGAAATAGACATATTTATATATGCTGGGAAACAAATTTATCTCATGTATGTCCGTTGTGGATACCCCTGAAAACCTAGTTGATTCTAGGGCAGCAGTCCAGGTTTGGGAACCACTCTGGGTAAGGTTCTCACAAAATCTGGGTTGAGAGTGGCTGGATGTGGCCATGTCTTGTTTCTGTCACTGAGCAGTCCACAAAAGCAGCTCTCATGTCTTTATCATTTTTTATTTATTTATTTTTATTATACTTATGTTTCTATATGGTTGTAGCCCCTGATGCAACCTTTAGGAAGGCGAAAGTGGCTATGTCAGGCATAGTTTGTTTTAAAATGGTGGGAATAAAAGCCTTTTAAGATCAGAAGACGTGTTCTGCTTGCAAACTACTGTTTCCTCTTCTGGACTTCCTCGTTTCTCCCACTTGCACCCCAATACCTTCTACAGCAGGGGTGGGCAACATGGTCCTCTAAGGTCACAACCCATTCGGATTTTCAAGATTTCCGCAATGAATGTGGATGAGATCAGTTTGCACTCTCATCTCTCCCTACACTCCTCCCCGGGAACTCCGCTCACTGGGCAAATCTCTCTTTATCTGCACCCTTCTCCTCCACCGCTAACTCCAGACTCCGTTCCTTCTATCTTGCTGCACCGTATGCCTGGAATAAACTTCCTGAGCCGGTACGCCAAGCCTCATCTCTGGCCATCTTCAAATCTAAGCTAAAAACCCACCTCTTCGATGCTGCTTTTAACTCCTAAACCTAACCCTTCAACTGTCCCCTATCCCTGATATGTCCTGTCTGTCCTAACCCTTATCCCTTACTTGTGCTGTCTGTCTGTCATAATTAGATTGTAAGCTCTATCAAGCAGGGACTGTCTCTCCATGTTCAAGTGTGAAGCGCTGCGTACGTCTGGTAGTGCTATAGAAATGATTAGTAGTAGTAGCATACAATGGATGTAGTACATGTAAATCAATCTCATGCATATTCAGTGTGGAAATCTTGAACACCCGACTGGATTGTGCCCCTTGAGGGCCATGGTTGGTCACTTCTGCTGTAGAGTGTATGAAATAAGAAAACCAGGTACGGACACTGGTGAATCACAAGGGCATAAACTTAGACTGGGAAAACGAGACTGAAAATGAGAGTGGTGGATGCTTGGAATGCCCTCCCGCGGGAGGTGGTGGAGATGAAAACGGTAACGGAATTCAAACATGCGTGGGATGTGCATAAAGGAATCCTGTGCAGAAGGAATGGATCCTCAGAAGCTTAGCCGAAATTGGGTGGCGGAGCAGGTGGGGGGAAGAGGGGTTGGTGGTTGGGAGGCGAGGATAGTGGAGGGCAGACTTTTACAGTCTGTGCCAGAGCCGGTGATGGGAGGCGGGACTGGTGGTTGGGAGGCGGGAAGTACTGCTGGGCAGACTTGTACGGTCTGTGCCCTGAATAAGGCAGGTACAAATCAAGTTAAGGTATACACATATGTTTGTCTTGTTGGGCAGACTGGATGGACCGTGCAGATCTTTTTCTGCCGTCATCTACTATGTTATTTGTTCTGTAACAAACGGAAGATATCGAATTAGAAAGATGACCCAGCATTGCAATTTCACCCATTTGAGGAAAGGTCAGGGACCATCCCATAGCTACCAGGTTGAGCCAGTCCAGGTTTTTTCTCCATGGCCTTCCAGGGCTATGAATGTGGTTGGTCAAAATAAAACCAGGAATGGTTCAGTCTCACTGATGACCTGAAACATGCTGATAGCCCAGGCTGGCTCAGCAGCTCTGAAGTGATAAATAGTCAGATGGCGGATGCTTGGTTTGTTTGTGCATATAGTGAGAAAGGGAGAGATCCTAGCATCTTCCTTCCCCCCCCCCCCCAACATTATTTACAAAGTTCAGACAAAGGAAAGGATGATGAGAAAGGTCCCTGTTCTCCACTCAGATGTTTCCTCACTCTCGACCGCCAGCCATGTCCTGGCAGGAGCAGCTGCAGCGATGCTGTGCCTGGAAAGGCGAATCTCACATGGTACTGGGATGTGTCCATAAACAGGGGAAGCAGAGAGAAAGCACTGGGAATTGCTGAAAAGCATTGCCTGCTGGTGTATCCCATCGAAAGATCCATGGCCAGCTAGGTACCTAGACGTGCAGTGTCACAGGAAGCCTCTTCACTTCCCCCCCCCCCCCCCCCCCCCCCCGACCACTGATGGTCCCAACACCAATATTCTCTTTCCGGTTTAGTAAACAAGGTCGCCTACAGCACCTGTAGGTTTCTTTGCTGGCAGGAGGCAGAAGTGTCAAATTATCCAGTTCCAACATGTAGAGTTTTTTTGGTTAGCCCTAGTTTTGAACTTACATCAGTGGCGTAGATATGTCTGAATATGCCCGATGGGAAGGGAAGTGGGGGAGTATTTAGTCCCTTTCAGAGCTCCAGTCGGGGGGGGGGGGGGAGTCTATGGAAAATTGGGGGAATCTAGAGTACTTTGTGTGGGGGTGGATATCGGGGGTAGGAGTGTGTGCAAGACAGGGGATTTGGTGTGTTTGGTAGGAAAAGTACTTAGGGGGGTGCCTAAGACAGTAGGGGTGTGTAAAGGATGTCTTGAGTTGTGAAAGTAGAAGCTTATATTTTGGGGTACAGTGGGGGTGTGATGTATGGGGTGGGTGCAGGTTAGGCATTTCTGCAGTGGTGCAGTAGGTGTGTGTCTTTGTAAGTGCCAAGGTCACTCTGACGACCCATGGGGCCCGGGATAAACTATTGTGGATAGCCCCCCTCCAGTCCAGCAGCCTCCTTTCCCCCACCCTCAGTCCAGGGTAACTTTTACTTATAGGCCCCCTGTTAAGATGGGCTTGGGTAGCTGTCCCGTTTGCCATAATTAAAAGTGGCCCTAGTAAGGGACCAAGGAGATAGGTGTCTGGTGCACAGTGAGGGGAATGTGGGATGGGCCTGGTCTGAGAAGGGCTTCAGAGGTGGTGGCTTGTGGGGGAATATTGTTGCCCATCCCTACTCCAGAGGTTATTGGGGCAGTGGTGCAATGTGTGTGTGTGTGTGTGTGTGTGTGTGTGTGTGCACGTGTGTGTGTATGTGTAACAGCCAGGCCACATAGCCCTGGGATTTTTATTTGTTACATTTGTATCCCACATTTTCCCACCTTTTTGCAGTCTCAATGTGGCTTACATATTACTGTTAACAGCGTTGGCCGATTCCGGTCTGAACAAATACAAGGTATGAATGAATACAAGGTGACATTATGGTGGATAAGGTATATGTATGGTAGGTACAATTGGGGGGAACTTAGAGAGGGAGATGGGGAGGAAGAGTCGGGTAATGTCCATTACGTTTTTGGTTATATTGTGTCGCAGGTGTCTAGGTATTTTTATGTTGGGTCATTGGGTATGCTCTTCTGAACAGGACTGTCTTTAGTGCTTTCCGGAAATTTAGGTGGTCTAGCGTAGTTTTTACTGCTTTTGGCAGTGCGTTCCATAATTGTGCGCTTAAGTAGGAAAAGCTGGATACATAGGTGGATTTGAATTTGAGTCCTTTGTTGCTTGGGTAGTGGAGGTTTAGGTAAGATCGTGCAGATTTTGTGGTGTTTCTGGTTGGCAGGTCAATCCAGGTGCCTCGCCGTAAATAATTTTATGCACAGTCGTGCAGATTTTGAAAGTGACACGTTCTTTGATTAGTAGCCAATGCAGTTTTTCTCAGAGTGGTTTGGCGCTGTCAAAACGCGTTTTTCCAAACATGAGCCTGGCTGCTGTGTTTTGGGCAGTCTGGATTTTTTTTAATATGAGCCTGGCTGCTGTGTTTTGGGCGGTCTGGAGTTTTTTAATGATTTGATCCTTGCATCCCGAATAGATTCCATTACAGTAGTCTGCATGGTTTAGTACCATTGATTGTATCAGGTTATGAAATGTTTCACGCGTTTGAGTTTCCACATTGAGAAAAACATTTCTTTATGGTGGATTTCGCTTGGGTCTCTAGTGAGAGGTTACGGTCGATTGTTACTCCAAGAATTTTCAGGCTGTCTGAGATAGGGAGGGTGTATCCTGGGGTGTTAATGTTTGTGGGTTTGTATGTATTGTATTGCGATGAGACAGTGTGTTTTTTCTGTATTGAGTTTTAGTTGGAATGCATTTGCCCATGAGTTCATGATGTTTAAGCTGAGCTTGATTTCATTGGTGATTTCTGCCAAATCATGTTTGTAGGGGATATATAGTGTAACGTCATCAGCGTAGATAAATGGGGTGGATAAGGTCTTGGCTAGTGGAGTCATCGTGAGGTTGAAAAGGATCGGTGATAGTGGTGATCCTTCCGGTACTCCGCAGTCTGGTTTCCACGATGACAATATGTTTGTTTTTGATTTCACTTGATATGTTCTTGTGGTTAGAAAACCCTTGATCCAATTGAGAGTGCCACCTCCGATTCCGAAGTATTCTAGGAGTCTTAGCAGTATTTTTTAAATGTATTTATTTGTTACATTTGTACCCCACATTTTCCTACCTATTTGCAGGCTCAATGTGGCTTACATAGTACCGTAAAGGCGTTCACCAAGTCCGGTAGAGAACAAATACAAGGTTATATTGTGGTCATATAAGGTCGGTGTGTTTCAGGCACCATGAGGGTCGAAGGGAGGGAAGGTTGTATGTTATGGTTAACCATGTCGAAAACTCTTGACATGTCAAATTGGAGGAGGAAAATGCTCTTGTCTATTGCTATTTCCTGCTTGAATTTGGTTAGGAGAGTAAGTAGTACTGTTTCGGTGCTGTGTAGGGGTCGAAATCCTGATTGTGACTCATGTAGTATAGTGAATTTGTTTAAGTAGTCATTGGGTTGTTTGGTCACCAGTCCTTCCACTTTGGGGATTGGTTCTCTGGTCCAGACCCCGCCCAGTCCAGAAGCACCCTTACCCTCCCCGTCTCTCCCTCTCAGTTCAGCACCCCTCTTACCCTCCCTCTCTCCCCCCAGTCTAGTAGCGCCCTTACCCTCCCCTCTCCTTTCCCCTCTACACATAAGTAAAAGTGTCAGAGGATCTGTAATGTGATCAGAAACAAGTACACTTCAATATCTCATCTGCAATGTTTCCAGACTCCAAGTCAGGACATTTGGTCCATACTGGCTCAGAGGGAAGAGCCTCTCTGGTCCTTGCAGGGAAACCAGTCACTACTGAGTCATAGGAAGAGCATTCCCTAGAAACATGCAGGGACACTGGATCTGAAGGGGAGAACATAAGAGTAGCCATGGGTCAGACCAATGGTCCATCTAGCCTAGTATCCTGTTTTCCAAACAGTGGCCAAGCCAGCTCACAAGTACCTGGCAGAAACCCAAATCGTAGCAACATTCCTTGTAGAACCCCAAAGAATAGCAAGATTCCGGAATCCTAAAGAGTGACAAGATTCCATGCAGAATCTCAGAGTAGCAACATTCCATGTAGAACCCCAAAGAGTATCAAGATTCTGGAATCCTAAAGAGTGACAAGATTCCATGCAGAATCTCAGAGTAGCAACATTCCATACTACAAATCCCAGGGCAAGCAGTTACTTCCCATGTCTGTCTCAATAGCAGACTATGGACTTTTCCTCCAGGAATTACTACATACTCTATCAACGAATAAGTAAGCTCTGGAACTCTTCGTCAATGTCATGATAATGATATGTTGCTTGTATACTGCCAATTCCCACCAGATGGTGGTTCAAAGCAGTTAACAAAATTAAAACATTACAGAAAAACTAAGCATAAAATTTCTTAATTGGAATGTTTTTAGTTCTTGTCTAAAACACAAATATAAGAAAAGGTTGCCTGTACACTCCAGGTAATGAGAGCCAAAATTGCACAGCCTGAAAGCTAAAAGAATTTCCCTAACACCATACTGGAAACATAACAATAATGGGTGATTTCAATTACCCCAATATTGACTGGATAAATGTAATATCAGGGCATGCTAGGGAGGTAAAATTCCTAGATGAAATCAAGGACTGCTTTACGGAGCAGCTGGTTCAGGAACCACCATGAGGGGAAACAATTCTAGACCTAGTCCTTAGTGGACCATATGATCTAGTCTAAGAGGTAATGGTGCTTGGGCTACTTGAGAAGTGATCATAAGATGATTACATTTGATTTAATAACTGGAGCAAGGGAAATCCAATACATTAACATTTTTATTTATTTTTTTTTTAATTTGCTGCACTTGTATCCCACATTTTCCCACCTATTTGCAGGCTCAGTATGGCTTACAAAATGTTACAACGACATATACACATTATAGAATAGGAATTTCACAGATAGGTGCATAAGAATATCATAGCAATCATATTAACGGAATAATAATTTTACAATTGTTACAATTAAGAGTGCATAAGTAAATCACATTGGAATAGAAGTGGATTGATATCAAACATATAAACGGCGAGTGACCGAACTCACTTGCAAATGCGCAGTAGAGACTTCCCTCTCTGTCCCGCCCCCGCGTCAATATGTGATGAAGGGGGTGGGACAGAGAGGGAAACTGCGCTCCCCCCCCCGAGGTCGCCGCCGCCACCCCTCCACCCGGCCCGGGCCCTCTGATTGCAATTAATTCAACTTACATCGCCGCAGCACACAGATCAGCTGAGCTCCGGTCGGCCTTCCTTCCCTGCCTGTGTCCCGCCCTCGCCGACGGTACGTCACACGAGGGTGGGACACAGGCAGAGAAGGAAGGCCAGGCCGATGGGAGCTCAGCTGATCTGCGTGTTGCGGCGATGTAAGTTGAATTAATAGCGAACAGAGGGGCCGGGTGGAGGGGTGGCGGCGGCGGCGACGACTCCGGGGGGGGAGGGGGCAGCGGCGATCTCGGGGGGGGGGGGCCTTGGAAAACCCCCATTCCAATAGTAGCCCGTTTTAACGGGTTCAACGGCTAGTATAAACATAACATAATGATATCAAGACAGATATAATATTCAGTCATGAGGATGTAATTAAGATGAGCAAATAGGAGGGTTCCATAATAGTTGTAATTGGAATAATTTGGGAGTCAGATCGTTATGGGGAATCTTTGTTGTACGCCTTTATGAATAAGTAAGTCTTTAATAATTTTCGGAAGGTTGTCAAGTCGTGTGTTGTTTTTATGGCGGTCAGTAATTCATTCCATAGTTGTGTGCAGATGTATGAGAAACTAGATGCATTTAACTTTCAAAAAAGAGACTATGATAAAATGAGGAAAATGTTAAAAGAGAAATTTTAAAAAACTGTAGAGGAGCAGCTGCAAAGGTCAAAATTTACATCAGGTGTGGATGTTGTTCAAAAAAAATACCAGCAAAGAGAAAGTGAAATCCAAAAATGGAAGAGTGTCCAAGATGTCAGTCACATCAATTTAGTATAAAGGGTAGTTAAAACAGCCTAAAATCCGGTCAGTAAACAATAAAAGTTACTGTATAGTTTCCCTGTTCATCAGGAACCATTAAATACCCCTGTCTCTTTCCAAGGGGATGCTTAAGACAAGATTCAATTTACATAGACATCACATGAACAATACAGCCAGTAGGGCCCCCACCCCGGTGGGACAGCACTTCACAGAACCAGGACACTGTACCAGTGATTTCACAGTGAGAATCCTGAAAGGTAACTTTAAAACCATACAAGAATGTAAGACCTTTGAAGTCAGAATGATTGAATATTTTAACACCCAACAGAAAGGACTTAACAAGGATCTGAGGTTCCTAGCCCATGATAAACCATAAAGCTGTATGTCTCTGTTGATCACTCCACCCCTCACCTATCCACACCCATCCTGTTAGAATATCAATGATATGCTTTGATGTCCCCATGCATACCTCCGACCCACTCCCATCCTCCCACCCTGTCAGACTGTCATAGTAATGCTTGAATGTTTTCACTTATATACACTGTCAGCTAGCACATTTGCTTATTTCCGATCTGAGGAAGAAGGGCAACCTTCGAAAGCTAATCAAGAAATGTATTAAGTTATGTCCAATAAAAGGTATCATCTTATTTTCTTTTCCATGTTTTATTTTCTTTGATTTCTATTGATAATCCTTCCAAGGGAAAATGCCCAGATCCTTCACTGTCCCAGACAACCCTAGTGTTCCCAATAAAAGTTTGCGGATGGTTTGTAGAGGGTATGTTATGAAAAATTTCTACCACATGGAAAACTAAAAATACAGCAGAATTTGAGAATGTCAACACTTCATTTTCTAAGGTTTGTTCCTCCCCTCCCTCCCGCCCCCAACTGTCTGGGGCTCTAATCTTCTCTGACTGCTGTCAGCATGGGGCCTGATCAGACAATGATAGCTTTACAGGAAATCAGATTATTTTGCTGGCTGGTAGGTTCTTTCAGAGGAAAATTGGTTTTTGGCACGCCTTTGGCATGGGGCTAGGTGCTATCAGGACAAATCTAAATGCTTGCATTTACACACTCCTTGCACAGTGTAAATATCTAGAATACTAGCACTTATAAACTTAAATAAACACCTGCAAAAATGCTAGCAGGACACCTAAATGCTATTCCACATGTGTAAGTGGCAGTGCAAGAAAATGCAAGAGAGATATACACATGAGCAGAGCATGGGTAGGATATGGACAGGGCTCGCAGTTATATACTTAATTTACAGAATACTGTAAGCCAACCAGCAGAAGAAAGGGGGTGTTGATGCCCCTCTACAAGTCGTTGGTGAGGCCCCACTTGGAGTATTGTGTTCAGTTTTTGAGGCCGTATCTGGCTAAAGATGTAAAAAGACCGGAAGCGATGCTACGAAAATGGTATGGGATTTGCGTTGCAAACCGTACGAGGAGAGACTTGCCGACCTGAACATGCATACCTTGGAGGAAAGGAGAAGCATGGGTGACATGATACAGACTTTCAAAGGTATTAATCCGCATACAAACCTTTTCCAGAGACGGGAAAGTGGCAGAACTAGAGGACATGAATTGAGGTTGAGGGGGAAGACTCAGGAGTAATATCAGGAAGTATTTTTTCACGGCAAGGGTGATGGATACGTGGAATGCCCTCCCGCGGGAGGTGGTGGAGATGAAAACGGTAATGGAATTCAAACATGCGTGGGATAAACATAAAGGGATCCTGTTTAGAAGGAATGGATCTATGGAATCTTAGCGGACATTGGGTGGCGATGCCGGTATTTGGAGAATAAAACAGGTGCAGGGCGGACTTCTACAGTCTGTGCCTTGAGAATGGCAAGGACAAATCAAACTCAGGTATACATATAAAGTATCACAAACCATGTAAAATGAGTTTATCTTGTTGGGCAAGCTGGATGGACCGTTCAGGTCTTTATCTGCCATCATTTACTATGTTACTATGTGCATTCCTGCCCTATTTACAAGCCCGCAGTTATGCCAGCTCTATGACATGTAAATGTTAGGCACACTGATGCTGGGTTATACTAGTATTCTATATTGGAATTTGGATACCTAGGTGCCTTGTAGAATAGACTGCTACCATGCATCCTAGGGATGCCTAAATGGAGGTGCCTACTAGTTGTAGAATTGCCCCCTCTTAAGTCTTCATGTGCAGCTAAGTGAGGGTTTTTAAATGCCCTTCCCCATCCTTGCTGTCGAGGACGACAATCCTAGATCAGGGGTCACAGGTAACTCTGAAGCCTAATACATGTGCACCCCAAACCTGGTCCAGTTATTATGGTTGGTATGTGATGGCTGGGGCACTTTCTTCTCCAGTAAGACCAGGGCTTTTTTTGAGGGGGTACTGAGTACCGGCACCTTTTCCATTGTCTGCTAAAATTGACCCATGGTTCCCAAGTTTGAATGAAAGAGCTCAGGCTCTACACACCAATTCTACTTTGTCATAGATTCTGTGACTGGTTGCAGGGGGCCTGGCTACTGTGGGATGGGTCCCTCAGTGATCACCCCACCCCTGAAGGGTGGCCTGGCATTTGAGTACCGGCACCTTTTTTGCTAGAAAAAAAGCACTGACTAAGACTGATATTCAGCGTTATTTAACCGGCCAGGAATGGCTCCTGGCCGATTAAATAGCACTTAACCAGCTATCTGCAAATATTCAGTGCTTCGCCGGCCAAATTGGTCTGCCAAAATAGCAGGCCTACCTTTGGCCACTATAAACCTAAGTGGACAGTGCTTACGTTTCTAGCGGCCAAAAAAACCCCGGATATTCAATACCCTATTATATCTGATTGTTATACTACAATCTTGTTTTATCATTATCATGTTGCCCAAGATCCTTCTGTAACACTAAATGTCTATTTCTAATGCATTTCTGCTGCCCGTCTCGTCTTCCGCCAGGGTTGCTTTACTCATACTACCCCTCTCCTCAAGACCCTTCACTGACTCCCTATCCATTTTCGCATCCTGTTCAAACTTCTTCTACTAACCTATAAATGTACTCACTCTGCTGCTCCCCAGTATCTCTCCACACTCGTCCTTCCCTACACCCCTTCCCGTGCACTCCGCTCCATGGATAAATCCTTCTTATCTGTTCCCTTCTCCACTACTGCCAACTCCAGACTTCGCGCCTTCTGTCTCGCTGCACCCTACGCCTGGAATAAAATTCCTGAGCCCCTACGTCTTGCCCCATCCTTGGCCACCTTTAAATCTAGACTGAAAGCCCACCTCTTTAACATTGCTTTTGATCCACAACCACTTGTAACCACTCGCCTCCACCTACCCTCCTCTCTTCCTTCCCGTTCACATTAATTGATTTGATTTGCTTACTTTATTTATTTTTTGGTCTATTAGATTGTAAGCTCTTTGAGCAGGGACTGTCTTTCTTCTATGTTTGTGCAGCTCTGCGTACGCCTTGTAGCGCTATAGAAATGCTAAATAGTAGTAGTAGTAGTCCTCTCTACTGAAACATGGTGGATGCACATCAAGGTATGGGGTGAGGTGGGGTTCCGAGAGCAATAAATCTCCTTTTAAACTCTGATAAATTATGACTTATGGTGGCGGGTGCAAGCGAAGGTGGAGTGGGGGGTTCCACTGAACCGGTCTGCACAGGGCCCCGCAATTGCTAAGACTGGCCCTGGGTCCCATAATGCACCAGAAATGGGTAACTCGGCAGCTCTCAATGAGGGTTAGGTAATATTGGGGTGCCCTGTCTCTCTAGAACTTTTTTTTCGTCTTCTGCTGCTGAAAATCTCAGAAAAGATGGTTAAGAGAATAATCTGCAGAATAAAGAAAGAGATGGATGGACAAAAGAAAGCGAGAGATTTTCCCACACTACCTCCAGCTGCGGATTCTCGCTTTAAAAGGGCCACTTCCTCTTTGTAGACACTTAGAATCCCCCACAGTAAAGAGGGCTCATGTTCATTAAATCAGTTAGAGCATGTTGTTCAATAGCTGTCAGTCCTATCAGCTGATGGACTCCAGATGTATCAGGCTTGTGGTCCTCTGAGCATCAGCCTTCCAAGAGAGCCTCAGGTTTCACTTGGAATTCATTCTGTGGGGGCAGGGAGATACACCGCTGCTCCGGCCCAAGATTTGCAACAGCTTGTGCGCTGGATTCATAAATTGCAACCAGAGACCTTCAAACTAGGTGTAGCCAGCCGACTCCATGTCATCTGGAACAGGATAATCCAATCCTAGTCCCCCCCCCCCCCCCCATTCAGGAGTAGCCTAGTGGTTAATGCAGTGGCCTGAGAACCAGGGGAGCTGGGTTTGCAGCTCCTTTTGATTACATAATAACATAGTAAATGACTGCAGATAAAGACCTGAATGGTCCATCTAGTCTGCCCAACAAGATAAACTCATTTTACATGGTATGCAATACTTTATATGTATACCTGACTTTGATTTGTCCTTGCCATTTTCAGGGCATAAACCGTAGAAGTCTGGCCAGCACTGTTCTTGTAATAAGTTCTGAAGCTAACGTCGAAGCCCCTTAAAATTTACACTCCAGCCCATCCCTATCTATTCAGTCATGATCAGGGAGTAGACGTAGACCGAAGTCTACCCAGCACTGTTCTTGTACTAAAAGTTCTGAAGAATCTGGAATCCTAAAGAGTTACAAGATTCCAGAATCCCAATTAATAGCGACATTCCATGTAGAACCCCAAAGAGTAAAATAGTAACATAGTAAGTGACGGCAGATAAAGACCTGTACGGTCCATCCAGTCTGCCCAACAAGATAAACTCATTTTACATGGTATGTGATACTTTATACCCGAGTTTGATATGTCCTTGCCATTCTCAGGGCGTAGACCGTAGAAGTCTGCCCAGCACTCTTCTTGTACTAAGTTCTGAAGCTAACGTTGAAGCCCCTTAAAATTTACACTTAAGCCCATCCCTATCTATTCAGTCACGATCAGGGTGTAGACCGTAGAAGTCTGCCCAACACTGTTCTTGTACTCAGTTCTGAAGCTAACGTTGAAGCCCCTTAAAATTTACACTCCAGCCCATCCAAATCTAGTCAGTCACGATCAGGGTGTAGACCATAGAAGTCTGCCCAGCACAGGTTTTGCTTCCCAATTACCAGCGTCGCCACCCAATCTCCGCTAAGATTCCGTGGATCCATTCCTTCTATACAGGATTCTTTTGTGTTTATCCCACGCATGTTTGAATTCCATAAAGGGCAAGTCACTTAGCCCTCCATTGCCCCAGGTGCAAAATAAGTGCTTATATACCAGAATCCCTTTCCCTTTAATAATAATGATAGAAAGAATAACATCACAAAAAACAAAAATCCGTCACATCACATCATCAAAAACTCACAACAACATCATAAACAGAATTTCACGTAACAAAATACAGCTGTTGTCTTCATTGTTCCTTTGGCCCATACGCTTGGAGAAAAAAGTACGTTTTCAGTTCCTTCTTGAATTGTGTTATATTCTTTAATGTATGAAGTTTGATGGACAAAGTATTCCATAGTTTGGGGCCCATAATGTAAAAAATGGAGGTTCTGTACTCCTCCAGTTGCGCTAGACGGTAGGATGGTACATCAAGGAGGCTGTTCTGAGAGGATGTCAGGGAACGTAGGAGCAGGGGCGTAGCTAGGTGGGGCCATGGGGGCATGGGCCCCCCGTAGATTTAGCCCTAGCCCCCCTGCTTTCACCCCCCCTGCCGCTGACCCTCCCCCACCACATTCGACCCCCCCCCCCTCCTGCCGCTGCCGCCAATCCTCCCCCCTGTCACTGTCAGGTACCTTTGCTGGCGGGGGTCCCCAACCCCCGCCAGCCGAAGCCCTCTTCAGCGCCAGACTCCGGCGCGTTGCTGATCTGGATTCTGTTTCTGTCTGACGTGAGTCCTGACGTCCTGCACGTAGGAATTGTTTCACGCGTTCGAGTTTCCACATTGCAACATTTTCTTTGTTGTGGATGTCACTTGGCTCTCTAGTGTTAGGCTGCGGTCCAATGTAACGCCGAGGATTAATTAAACTAACGTAGGGGGTCTTTTATTAAAGATTAGCACATGTTACCTGCAGTGGGGCCTGTGAGAATAAAATGGATTCTGTGGCAGATAATATGCTCTAATCTTTAATAAAACAGACCCCTTAATGTTTATTTATTGGGATTTATTGACCACCTCTATGAAGAGATTCACCCAAGGCAGTGTACAGCAGGTACAGTTTGACATAAAACTTACATAAAATGACCAAATGTAAACATAAATAAAATAAATGAAAACAGCAAATTGAAACCTAATAATGGGATTAACAAGATACAGCATCAGAAATTGCACACTTAACAGCACTACAGAACAACTATATAACAGAAATATGATAAAAGTCAGTACAATACAAACAGTACCATGATAGGACCAACACCTAATAAGCAACACAATAGACCATTCAAATAACATAGAGATGATGCTAATGCTTTTCTACAATACAGCTTACCATGAAGCTGAGGGGCCGTGCTGATGTTCACAAATTTGATATCCCGCTATACCAGAGTCTGAATGAAGCAGTTAAAAAAAAAATTGTAAAATTCGTAAAAACAGTGGAAAAGAACACCAATTCTGGACGGGAAAGAAATCCGAATCATTTATTTATTTATTTATTGCACTTGTATCCCACATTTTCCCACTTATTTGCAGGCTCAATGTGGCTTACAAAGACCTTATATGGCGTCGCCATACCATGGTAAAGAATACAGTTGGTGTTACAAAGAAGTTAAGGAAAACAAGAGGAATTGGTCAAGCATAGAAAGATACATTCTGATAAAGGTGGTTAGGTGTTGTGGTTTAGTTAGTTATGGGTTTTCGTGGTAAGCCTTGTTAAAGAGAGAGGTTTTCAGAGATTTGTGGAAGTTACTTAGGGCTAGATGCATCAACCAAACGTTAAAAAATCTAAATCGTAAAAATGCTTAACGAATTTGAAACAACGAAGAATGCACAAAACAAACAGCTCAGAAATGTTTGGTGCGGTATTGAAAAGTACAATGTATCAAGCGAGGGGGGGATCCCAACCTGCAAGCCTTTTAGCTGTCTGATCTAGCAGAAGAGTGCAGTTGAAGATAACTCTAAAAAGAACGACCCTCGTAAATCCCCTTTTGTAACAAAAGACCTCTTTGCAGTTTGTTTACAGTACTGGGAAAATTGGCTTTAGGGGATAACAGAGAGTGTTAATTTTCAAAGCTGCTGGAGAAGGGGAGAGACAGGATTTTTAAGCTGCAGGGAGAAGCAGTATGTTTTGTTTTGTAATGATGCAGGGGAAAGCGGAGAGCCACGTGTTTGTATCTCACTTTTCTTTTTAAACATGCTGGCTTGGATTTTTATGGTGCAGGGGGCAGCGGGGAGATGATAGCTCAGGCCTTAACGACAGGTCTGAGCACACGTAAAATTTCTGACATAACCTAAAAAGGGAACAAGGCGGGGAAGGCAGAGACGGATTAAACTGTTCCCTATCTCAGATTCACTAAAACTGTAACATTTGGGGGGGGGGGGGGGGGGGGGGGGGGGGAGGGGAACGACCATAAGCTAATTCAAAAAAAATATGTCTTAAGGCAAGTCTTAAATTTTGGAGAAGAAAATACTGTTCTAATACATTTTGGCAAATTGTTTCATAATTTCAGTGCTAGGAATAAAATTGCTGATGATCTGGTACTATCATATTGGGTGATGAAAGAACGAAGTGCATGTGACAAGATGGTGTCAGCATCACCTTATGCTGTGCAAGGTCCTAAGCGTTAGTCTAACTGAGGCTTCAGGGCCTAAGGCCTCCGGGAGAGCAGCTCTGGCATTCTCCCCCCAGTCTGATCCCTCTACACCTGTGTTTCCAACTAAGGCCCCGAAGCCTCAGTTAGAATAACGCTTAGGACCTTGCACAGCATAAGGTATTGATTTATCAGCACAATATTGGCATTTTATATGCTAATCAACAATAGTTTCTTTCACCAACAGTCTTTCTAAAGACCAACTCATGCTCTTTTCACAAGAAGCTTCATCAACAATAAACGTGATTATCAAGTATACGCATCAAGACTCCTGAGACAGGCATGCATGTACTGAAACATGGTTCTGTGTCGAGTCAGCTTTTATAAACATCTATAATTCCATTCCAGCGTCCTGAGTCTCTTTTTGAAGAGCCTGATCCAGTTCCCACTCCTTGTTCCTTGATTCTATCCACCTCGTGGGATCTTTGTGTTCTTTACACTTTTTGTGTTGTCTTGCACAAACAAAAGAAAGATACAGGCTGGCTCCTCACCACCTGAGGGACTTGCCTCACGGCCTCCATCCCAAGAGAGGCCACCAGCATCAGGCAGGAAGGCCATAGGAGGAAGCAATGGTGCAATGTTAAATCAAGACCCCTCCACCCCCAACCATGACCAACCTAGTTTGAGAGCCAGGAGGGGGAGAGAAGAAAGGTGTAATTTGCTTTGCATCATCTCTTACTCATCAGAGGAGCAGAAAATGAGACCCCAGTGTCAGGATTTTGATAGTGAGCCCTTGTGCTTCAACTGAGATCTCATAGGGCATGCCCTAATGATGCTCAAGATGGCTGCCTCTCAGATGATCCTGCCAAGATGGCTGCCTCTCAGATGATCTTCCAAAGATGGTTGCTGCCCAGATGATCCTTCCAATATGGCTGCCATTAGAAGAACAAGGTAGGGTTGCAACACCCAGGTGGGAGTGAGTTCAGTTCTCAAGCAATCAGATTTTTGGCCAGAACTAAAGAGAACCTAAAAATGCAGTCCTTCAAGGAGGGTGATCGGCATCCCCCTCACCCCAAGCTTTGATTCAGCCTGATTCACCTAAGACACAGCTACTGCTGCACTTTAAACAGAACTGGTCACACCTCGCTGCTTGTGCTGCACCTGGATGCTTTCATTTTTGGCCTGTGTTAGCCATTAGGAGTTGTGTGGATTGAAGGTTGTATACCTCAAAGCATATTTGGGACAGATGCAGGAGAAACGGATGACAGGGTAGGAAGGGGACAACTGAAGTAAGAGGTCTGTGTCTACCCAAGAGCAGCATACCACCTTACTGTGTTAAATGAAGCCAGGTTTAATGATTCATAGCTGTCAGCAAGGCTGTTGGTCAACCTCTTACAAAGGGGCCAATGCACAAAGCATTACAGCAGATTTTACTGGCTGAGCAATGCAGGAAGGGTTTCAGCATAGGTGTTAACTTGCATGAAAACCCTTAAGGTATATCAATATATATTCCGCCTAAGAATTAGGAGGATCACATCAATTTCATACACAATTCACATTCAAACAAAACAATGAATAACAGGATTAAAATTTTATAAAGTAACAAAAATTTAAAAAAACCTAAATTTTGACAGATGGAGAAATGAATGCTTTCCCCTCACGTTTTCAAATATTTCAGAATGCATGATAATGTGGTCACTATGGATTCTGCAGAAATTCATATAGCTATCCCCCGCCCCGGGCTATGATTGCTGCTTCTGCCACAGCCCAGCCCCAGCTGAATGGGGAGGAGCTAAGCTAAGGCAGGAATCAAACCCAAGTCCCTCCACACGGCAATGCACACAACTGCCCTGGAGCTAGGAGAGAGACTATTTGGCCAGTCCTGATTTTAAACTCAAATCCCAAAACCGTGTAGTATGTGAAGTCCATGATTCTATCCATTGAAATCAGTGCAGCAGGTCCCATAATGCACCAGGATGAAGTTGGCAGAAATCCAGGACCGGCCGAAAAGTCTCCCTCCTGGAATGGGTATCTTGGCAGCTCTGCTACAGGAGCGGATAGTGGGATGGGAAGTTGTGAGCTGTATTCTGAGCAGAGGAGGCATTTAAAGAAATACACACACATGCATACATTTATTTATTATAAGGTAAAACTACCAACTGGATTCAGATTCACAGGACAAGGTTGATCCAGTCCTGGGTTTACCCCGTTGCATGCAGGGACTTGTAGTTCTGATTTCCCCAGTGTAGTACCTAAGAAAAGCCCAAACTACAAGTTCCAGCATGCACTGGGGTAAACCCAAGATTGGATCAGCCCTGTCCTCTGAACCTGGATCCAGTTGGCAGCCTAAATTTATTGGGATTTATGAATCATCGTTATAAAGAGATGTACCCAAGCCAAAACGCTGGAAGGTAAATATGTTCTTATATTCACAACAGGCCAAAAATAATATTTCCACCTTAACCTGTTATTGTGGATAGAACTAGTGTCTGACACAAGTTTTTTTTTTTTTTGTTTCAGTGATCAAACAGCTCACTGCACAAGCACTCGAGCAAGTGTCTCTGTTCCCATTCACTGGTCATAAAATAGCTCAAGAAATTAAGGGCCCTGTTTATTAAAGTGCTCTAGCGTTTTTAGTGCATGCTAAAAATTAGCACATGGGTTGGACGGCTTCCTGCAGGAAAAAGCCATAGAATGTTATTGAATGGACAAGGGAATAATACAGTATTTCTAGGATGGGCAGGACAAATTGCTTGTTCTTTTGGTCGCTGTTGGTGACAGGGTGCTGGGCTCGATGGACCCTTGGTCTGTCCCAGCATGGTGATGCTTATGTACTTATGGTTAGCGCGTGCTAATGCTTAGTGAGCACAAAAAACGCTGGCTCACCTCTAGCCCAGCTTAGTAACAAGGGTCCCAAGTAATTACTCAAAAATTTGTGAACCATAGGGATGGTATGTCGGCTGTTATGTCAGCTGAGGGGAGATATGATAAAGATCTATAAAATAATGAGTGGAGTGGAACCAGTAGATGTGAATCGTTTGTTTACTCTTTCCAAAAATACTAGAACTAGGGGGCACGCAATGAAGCTACAAAGTAGTACATTTAAAACGAATCGGAGAAAATATCTCTTCACTCGACGTGTAATTAAATTCTGGAATTCATTGCCAGAGAATGTGGTAAAAGAAGTTAGCTTAGCGGGGTTTAAAAAAGCTTTGGATGGCTTCCTAAAGGAAAAGTCCATAGACCATTATTAAGATGGACTTGGGGAAAATGCACTGCTTATTTCTAGGATAAGCAGCATAAAACGTATTGCACTGTTTTGGGATCTTGCCAGGTACTTGTGACCTGGATTGGCCACTGTTGGAAACAGGATGCTGGGCTTGATGGACCTTCGGTCTGTCCCAGTATGGCAACACTTATGTAAGTCCAACAAACCTCACTGGCAAGACATACAGCTCTATTCTTAACTGAATATTATCAAAAAGCACCATCAGTCTGGCACAAGTTGATTAACATAGCTCTAATTTATACACTCAGTGGCCCTTTTAATAAAGGGGGTGCTGTGCGGCAACCTGGAACTACCATCGGCCCAACGTAAGTGCCAGTCGTAGTTCCGCCCTCGGCACTCGCCATTTCCGGTGCTAGAGGAAATGTGGTGAAAATGTTTCCGTAGGGGGTTACCCGGGCGGCATCGAACGCTGCTGTGTTACCGTTGAGTGAGCGCAAGAGCCCTTACTGCCACCTGAATGGGTGGTGGTAAATGCTCCCCCCCCCCCCCCCCCGAAATGGCCACATGGAAAGTGCAAACTTACTGCGTGGCCATTTCATTTTGGCCTATTTTCACCCGCTGAGGTAAAAGGGACCTTGGCGTGTGGCAAAAATGGCAGGGCCCTTTTTACCGCAGCTTAGTAAAAGGGCCCCTCAGTCTATTGTGAATTATTATTATTACTAGAAAAAAAGGCCCGTTTTTCAGCGCAATGAAACGGGCGCTAGCAAGGTTCTATAATGGTAGCGGCCCCCTCCCTCCGTCCCTCCGAGCTGCTTGCCTGCCTCCATGTGACCGTCGGACGTTGTTCATGGTTCGCTGTGTGTGGGGAGGGTTTTTTTTTTTTTGCTGCGCCTCCGTGCCTGTGCTATTTCCGTTTCGGCCCTCGAGTGTCATTGCTCCGCCCTCGACATCATCACGTTTTGACGCGAGGGCGGTGCAGACACTCAGGGGCACACCGGATATCTCGGGCGCCTCAACTTCCGTGGAGGTTTCATTAGAACGTTGGGGTTGCCTTTTATATAGAAATTATTTGTTACACTTGTATCCCACATTTTCCCACATATTTGCAGGCTCAATGTGGCTTACATAATACCATGAAGGCATTCGCCAAATCCGGTACGGGATAGGTACAAAATGTTGTATTGGGATAGGGAAGATAAGATTCAATCAAGTTGGGTTGAGGTAAAAGAGTTCATTAATGTCCAATA
The DNA here is from genome assembly GCF_901765095.1 of Microcaecilia unicolor. Lineage (NCBI taxonomy): Eukaryota > Metazoa > Chordata > Amphibia > Gymnophiona > Siphonopidae > Microcaecilia > Microcaecilia unicolor. Next base: position 47,205,468 of record NC_044044.1, read on the forward strand.
CGATCGTTAATAGTGAAGTGTTGCAGGGCTGAGTCATTTAAGTTGGGTCATTCGGATATGCCCTTCCGAATAGGTGAGTCTTTAATGACTTTCTGAATTTTAGGTAATCATAAGTTGTTTTTACCACTTGTGGCAATGCGTTCCATGGGCATGCGCCTATGTAAGAGAAGTTGGACGCATGGGTTATCTTGTATTTTAGTCCTTTGCAATTTGGGTAATGGAGATTCAGGTAAGACCGTGATGAACTGGTACTATTTCTAATTAATTTACTTACAGAATGCTACGTTCCAGGCTCCACTGAATGAGTCCCTGGTTCTATCCACAATAGTACTGTGAGGTGTAGATATTTTATTTATTTGTTACATTTGTATCCCACATTTCTCCACCTATTTGTAGGCTCAATGTGGCTTACGTAGTACCGGAGAGGCCTTTGCAGGCTCCGGTGTGAACAAATACAGGATGATGTTGTGGTAAGATCAAGTTCATGTGGCACAGCTACTACTACTACTACTACTATTACTATTTAGCATTTCTATAGCGCTACAAGGCATACGCAGCGCTGCACAAACATAGAAGAAAGACAGTCCCTGCTCAAAGAGCTTACAATCTAATCAGGACAGACAGGACAAATAAGGGAAAAGGACAAAGAGTAGCAAGATTCCGTGCAGAATCTCAAAGAGTAGCAAGATTCCGGAGTCCCACTGTAGCAACATTCTGTGCAGAATCCCAAAGAGCAGCAAGATTCCGGAATCTCAAAGACTACTACTACTACTTATTACTACTACTACTACTATTTAGCATTTCTATAGCGCTACAAGGCGTACGCAGCGCTGCACAAACATAGAAGAAAGACAGTCCCTGCTCAGAGAGCTTACAATCTAATAGACAAAAAATAAATAAAGTAAGCAAATCAAATCAATTAATGTGAACGGGAAGGAAGAGAGGAGGGTAGGTGGAGGCAAGTGGTTACAAGTGGTTACGAGTCAAAAGCAATGTTAAAGAGGTGGGCTTTCAGTCTAGATTTAAAGGTGGCCAAGGATGGGGCAAGACGTTACATTAGGGAATCGGAGAATGGAAGAGTTGTGTTATGATCATTATGTGCCTTAGTTTGGTCGTGTTGCTGAGGTTAGTCATTTAAAAACTAACCTATTTAAGAAGGCATACCCTACCGATCCAACCTAGTGATTTCTGGAAGTTTAGGTGGTCGTACGTCGTTTTCAAGGCTTTAGGTAATGCGTTCCACAGTTGTGTGCTTATGTAGGAAAAACTGGATGCGTAAGTTGATTTGCATTTAAGTCCTTTGCAGCTTGGGTAATGTAGATTCAGATAAGTTCGTGTTGATACGGATGTATTTCTAATTGGTAAGTCGACCAAGTCTGTCATGTAGCTCGGGGCTTCTCCGTAGATGATTTTGTGAACCAGGGTGCAGATTTTGAAGGCAATGCGTTCTTTGATTGGGAGCCAGTGTAGTTTTTCATGGAGGGGTTTGCGCTTTCACGGAGGGGTTTTAAATATCAGCACCGAATTTACGTAAAATACAGTGACCTCTAGTAACTATGGGAGTTATTCTAGGAGTGGGTATCTCCTTTTAGGTGGTTCCAAGTGCATTGTGCCATCTATTTGTGGTTACAATAAGGGACGTAGCCAGACTTCGGCAGGAGGGGGGTCCAGACTAGAGCCCGAGGGGAGGGGGCACATTTTAGCCTCCCCCGGAGCCGCCGACCCCCCCCCTGCCATTGCCGACCCCCCCCCCCCCCCCGCCTCCACCACCACCAACTTTGACCCCCCCCCCCCCGCCGACGACCCTCTCGACCCCCCCTCCCGCAGCCAACCCTCCCCTGCCATCGTCTACCTTTCCTGGGAACCCAACCCCCGCCAGCCGAGGTCCTCTTCTTCCTTCGTTCCGTTTCTGAGTCTGACGTCCTGGCCCACACACAGGTACACATTGACTGCAGAAATTTGGGCATGAACGCAGTCTCGTGTGCAGGAGTACATCTCTATGGAACAGTCCAATATTTCTCCCTCCCAAAAGCTGACCCAAAAGAAACTGCCTACCAGAGTCTGCTTGGAGCTGCTGGATGTCCCAAAATCAAGCATTGGATTCAATAGATGGCAGAATGGAATTCTGCCAAAATGTAAAACCCTCATATGTTCCTAGCAAACCCTGCTGGATCTGATTAGTGGAGTCAACAGCCAAACTGTGTGAAATTTGTTTTGGACACAAAAGAGATCTTTTAATGAAGTCAAAGCAGGAGGAGGGAAGTGCTCAGCTACCCATTTACTGTAAGAAATGCAGCCGGGACTTTCTCAACAAGTCTGTCCCTTCCCTGGGACAGGAAGGAGCCTTTTGACTAATGACTTCTTAAATTCGATGAGACCAATAGTGAACAGCTTGCAAGTGGATTTGGTCCCAGGAGAAGAGTAAAGTAATGTTTTAAATAAGTCTCATCACTGGTGTTGGGCCTGGAGAAAACAAGATTAGTTTGGCAGCCTGTGATCCCTTGAATCAGAACAATGTAAAGGAATATCCATGGAGGATGCTGGACATGGGTTACTGAGGCTACCAAAGCCCCTGCTCCAGATGTGCCGTTCAGAAAAGGAACGTTGGTGTTTTCAGACACTGATGCCCAGTATTCTCTCTGGAAATTCATGCATTGATTCCAGCCAAGGTACCAGGTCTGCAAAGATTCACATCTTAAGAAGGAGACTGCTCAGATTCTCTCTCCAAAATATGTCTGGTGATTCGCTTGCTGGTAAAATCATATTTTCAAAAGCAAAATGTGTGAAGGAGTGGCCTAGTGGTTAGGGTGGTGGACTTTGGTCCTGGGGAACTGAGGAACTGAGTTTGATTCCCACTTTAGGCACAGGCAGCGCCTTGTGACTCTGGGCGAGTCACTTAACCCTCCATTGCCCCACGTAAGCCGCATTGAGCCTGCTATTAGTGGGAAAGCGCGGGGTACAAATGTAACAAAAATAAAATAGATACTATTGGAGATTCTACATGGAATGTTGCTACTATTGGAGATTCTACATGGAATGTTGCTATTCCACTAGCAACATTCCATGTAGAAGCCTGCACGGCCACATTAGTGATCTGCAAGGGCCGACGTCTACATGGAATGTTGCTAGTGGAATAGCAACATTCCATGTAGAATCTCAAATAGTAGCAACAGTGGAGGAGTGGCCTAGTGGTTAGGGTGGTGGACTTTGGTCCTGAGGAACTGAGTTTGATTCCCACTTCAGGCACAGGCAGCTCCTTGTGACTCTGGGCGAGTCACTTAACCCTCCATTGCCCCATGTAAGCCGCATTGAGCCTGCTATTAGTGGGAAAGCGCGGGGTACAAATGTAACAAAAATAAAATAGATACTATTGGAGATTTTACATGGAATATTAATGTTGCTATTCCACTAGCAACATTCCATGTAGAAGCCTGCCCTTGCAGATCAGCTGCGCAGGCTTCTGCTTCTGTGAGTCTGACGTCCTGCACGTACGTGCAGGACGTCAGACTCATAGAAACAGAAGCCTGCGTGGCCGTGTTGCTGATGTGCAAGGGCAGGCTTCTAGATGGAATGTTGCTAGTGGAGGAGTAGCCTAGTGGTTAGTGCAGTGGAACATTGAATGTTGCTACTATTGGAGATTCTACACGGAATGTGGAGGAGTGGCCTAGTGGTTAGGGTGCTGGACTTTGGTCCTGGGGAACTGAGGAACTGAGTTCAATTCCCACTTCAGGCACAGGCAGCTCCTTGTGACTCTGGGCAAGTCACTTAACCCTCCATTGCCCCATGTAAGCCGCATTGAGCCTCCCATGAGTGGGAAAGCGCGGGGTACAAATGTAATTAAAAAAAAATCCCACCATCCCTCTAGTTCTGTGCCAAAAACTGGAGAATTGTAATGTTGTCATTACCTGATGTGACATAGGTGTTACTCCGGAACATTTGAGCTATTAAAATATCGAGCTTCCGGAAGATACTAACGTGTTATGTGTTTCCTAGGGAAACGTGATTTTCATCTTGATCGGCTTGTCTAAGGAGAGGATTTATAAAATTTTATAAATAAATCATCAATAAATAAATAAAATAGCTGGATGGTATTGTTCCTGTTGCCCTGCCAGAAAGACGCTTCTTGGTGGATCCTACCACATGGCTGAAGTACAACAGGGATAGGTGGTAGGGAGTTAAAATGTGGAGTGAAACGGAAAGACAGTCAGTGGAGACTCATTTACCAACAGAGGCTGGTTCCAATCGAGCTGAAAATCTTAAAAGGAGAAGGAAAAGTCCACCAGTTCTTTTTTTTTTTTTTAATTTTTGCAGTTTTACAATATATTTCAAGAACACACTCTTGATTATGAGTAGTGTTAACAAAGATGAAGTTCAGGAAATTATAGAAAACATAATTCTTACACTCAAGTCCACTATTAAATGGATCCAAGATTTCAAAATACAGGAAGCATTATAAACAAAAAGAGAAAACCCACAATAGGTTTTAGTAAGGGACAGAAATAATAATTAATTAAACGCTTTCGGATCTTTGAGAGGTTATGAGCGATGACAATTGTGAGGGTTCCGTGAACACATACTTAATTGAATTAATTCGAATTATACATTTACAAGGAAATCGTAAATAAAATATTCCCCCCAAGTTGTCCACCAGTTCTAAATAGGGGAGATTCTCAATCAGAAATACGCTATTGATGACCTGTATCAGCGTTCAGACTACAGGTCTGGGAAGGGGGTACTGCTCCCTAGAAAAATACTAGTGTCTTACATACTCTAATATGCCAGTTTTGGGGGCCTGGGCAGTGAAATGGGGTGGGCACTGAGGCCATTGCCCAATCGATACTTTGCTCAACATAGCATCAATGACTAGAGAGCTTCAGGGATTTATTTATTTATTTATTTGTAGCATTTATACCCCGCTCTTTCCCGTTCAGTGCGGCTTACAATGTACAGTACAAAGTATCACAGAGATTATGGCTTACAATGTATGGTATAAAATATAGCAGAGATAACACAATTGTATAGAGTGGGACAAGAGGAAGAGATGTGGGGGGAGGGATTACTGTAAGGGTGGTGTTAGTGGTGCGCGTTGGTTCGTGAGTTATGTTGGGTGATTTGGATAGGCTTGTTTGAAGAGGTAAGTTTTCAGCAGCTTTCGGAAGGGTAGGTGTTCATTGGTTGTTCGGATGTGTCTTGGTATTGCGTTCCAGAGTTGGCTGCCTGTAACGGAGAAGTTGGATACGTAATAGGTTTTGTATTTGAAACCTTTGCAATTGGGAAGGTGAAGGTTGAGATATGTTCGAGAAGATTTGGATCCGTTCCTTGCTGGAAGGTCGATCAAACTGGTCATGTAACTTTGATCCACAAGATCTTCCATGGAGAAGTTCCAAGTGTGGACTTTGAAATTTATTCGTTCATTGATAGGGAGCCAGTGGAGTTTTTCACGGAGTGGTGTTGCACTTTTAAATCGTGATTTGCCAAAAATGAGTCTGGCTGCTGTGTTTTGGGCGGTTTGAAGTTTTTTCAGGATTTGGGCTTTGCAACCAATGAAGATACTGTTGCAGTAATTGGCGTGGGTGAGTACTGTGGATTGTACCAGATTGCGGAAAGTTTTGGAGGGGAGGAATGGTTTGATTCTTTTCAGTACCTACCTCATATTGAACATTTTTTTCGTTATGGCTTTTGCGTGAGTTTCTAGAGTTAGGTGGTTGTCTAGCGTTACTCCTAGGATTTTTAGTTTGTCGAATATTGGGATTGTAACATCTGGGGTGATCAGGGTGGTAGGGAGACGAGTGGAGTGTTGTGATGAGAAGATTAAACATTGAGTTTTTTCTTTGTTCAGTTTCATTTTGAAGGCGTTAGCCCAGGAGGCTAGAATGTTCATGCCAGTGATTATTTTCTTTAAGATTTCATCAAGGTTAGATTGGAAAGGGATGAATATGGTGATGTCGTCAGCATAGATGAAGGGGTTTAGACCAGATTTGGATAGGGATTTAGCCAGAGGAATCATCATAAGGTTGAAGAGGATTGGGGATAGAGGCAATCCTTGAGGGACTCCGCATTTTGATGACCATGCAGACGATATTGTTGAGGTTGATTTGACTTGATAGGATCTGGTGGTGATGAAGCTTTTTATCCACTTAATGATGTTTCCGCCGAGGTTGGTTTATTTGGTCCCTGCAGCCAGCAGGGTTTTCTTCTGCTTTGTCTCTCTTTTGCTGGAGTCTCACTCATTTTCAGCAACGAAGGCTCTGTCTCATCTAGGACTCAGCAAAAATTAGAAAGAAACGGGGGGGAGGAGAGTGAAATGTGTCAAAAAGGAGAAAACTCTCACAGCCTCTATAGCCTTGAGTCTGAAAACATGTCCAAGTGTACTAACATTTGCAAGGGTTTTGTTAGCCAAGTATTTCTGTCTGCCCACGCACTGATCCTCTCAGGAGGAAGGTAAACAGCCCTTGTTGATTAAAACCTTCTTTATCACCGGGACCTTACAAGAGTTGGAGAAATGGCCGGAGTGTGCTGCAGCTGCAGCCCGCTGAGTTCCAGTGTAGGAGGCAGCCAAGACGAATGGCGGAGGTGGAGGGAGAGGCAAGGAGTGGTTTTACTGCTGAGAGGGTAAATCTAAGAACAGAGGAAATCTCCTGGGGCAAAGGCACCTCCAATGCAAAACAGCTTGAATCTGAACTGTGCGCCGATGGCTGAGTGCACGGCTTCTAATGCAAACCTAAAACCCAGCTTTTGCTCTCTGATGCAGTAAGTTAATTATATAGTAACATAGTAACATAGTAGATGACGGCAGAAAAAGACCTGCACGGTCCATCCAGTCTGCCCAACAAGACAACTCATGTGTGCTACTTTTGTGTATACCCTACTTTGATTTGTACCTGTGCTCTTCAGGGCACAGACCGTATCAGTCTGCCCAGCACTAGCCCCACCTCCCAACCTCCAGTCCCACCTCCCACCACCGGCTCTGGCATAGACCGTATAAGTCTGCTAAGCACTATCCCTGCCACCCAACCTCCAGTCCCACCTCCCACCACTGGCTCTGGCACAGACCGTATAAGTCTGCCCAGCACTATCCCTGCCACCCAACCTCCAGTCCCACCTCCCACCACTGGCTCTGGCACAGACCGTATAAGTCTGCCCTGCATTATTCCCGCCTCCCAACCTCCAGCCCCCCCCTCCCACTACCGGCTCTGCTATCCAATCTCGGTTAAGCTCCTGAGGATCCTATATGCAAATTAAAAGCATGCTGAACTTGTACGCTACTCAGGAAGACCATACCAGATGCATATCAGGGCCGCTGAGAGACTGCCGCCGCCGTCCCCCCAATCTCTATCACTGTCGCCTCCCTCTCCTGCTCCCAGGCCACCGGTGCTGCAGTCCCCGGTCTCACCTGCCCGCCCTCGGCTCCGTCGATAGCCCCCCTCCATCCGCCACCATGACCGGGCCCCCTACATTCAAATCAGCAGGGCCTCACCTCCATGTAAAAGCGGCAGACCGCCTTCCTTCGGGCCTTCCCTCACTGTGTCCCGCCCTCGTCACTTCCTGTTTCCACGAGGGTGGGGCACGTGAGACTGTGCTTAGGGACCATGGGCGTAGTTTGACAGTTTCATTTGGGGGGGCAAAGGGTGGGGTGTGTCTCTCTCCTGCCGCTGCTGCCCCCCCCCCCCCCCGGAGTCTTCCAGTGGCGCCCGGTATCACCCTCCCCTTTCTTCCAATCCCCCAAGCCACCGGCAGCCTCAGCAAAAGAAGCATGTACGCTGCTTTAGACCTGCCCCGGAGGCCCTTCTCTCTCCTACAGCTTCCCGCCTGCACGGACTGGGAAACGCTGTGGTTGTACTGGGGTGTGTCCTCTTTAAACCTTTCTGTCTGTTATTCCCTTCCCCCGCCGCAACTCCACATACCTTGGCTGGCGAGGGTTTCCAAGCCCCACCAGCAGACTCCTTCCTTGAGCACGGTTCTCCACCACATTGTCTGCCCTGCAGCTACTTTTCCATTCATGTCTGCTCCTCCCCAGTTTCTAAGGGGGCGCCTGGCACCATCAGGAGCAGGAGAGAGACAGACCCCGGCGCCAGGCCCCCCTTGGAAGCCGGGCCTCGGGGAATCTTGTCCCCCTGTCCCTCACTCTCAGCTGCCCTTTTGCCGCAGCTCGGTAAAAAGGGCCCTGAATTACAACTTTTTGGCGTCATGCACTGCTCAGTTTACAAATTTGAATTAAAAGGTGCCGAAAAAATTAACAGATAGCAAAAAAAAAAAGTGCAAATCTGGAAAACTCTTGAAGATTTTCCGTCCCATAATAATTCTCCTTGACATTTTCATTTTCAGTTCCTCTGAGCTTTTTATTTTACCGTGTAATCCTTCCTTCTGAGAATTATCCGTTTATACATCAGTTATTACCAGTGCGGTTTTTTTCTAGCGAAAAAGGTGCCGGTACTCAAATGCCAGGCCACCCTTTAGGGATGAGGTGATCACTGAGAGACCCACCCCACAATAGCCAGGACCCCTGCAACTAGTCACAGAATCTATGACGAGGCAGAATTGGCATGTAGAGCCTGAGCTCTTTCATTAAAACTTGGGGACCATGGGCCAATTTTAGCAGACAATGGAAAAGGTGCCGGTACTCAGTACCCCCAAGTATCCCCTCAAGAAAAGACCTGGTTATTACCTTTCTGATGGCATAAATTGTTTAATTTCAATTTCGATTGTTAGTCAATTATGTTCTACATATTAAAGTTTGCAATAAAATGTTTAAACTAAATAAAAAATCCCATCCCACACAGGATGCAGAGAGCAAACACACATCAGTTCTTTCAACATGTGGTCTCGCTTTCAGCTGGAAGAGATCTTGAGACTCTTGTAAAACAGGGTGGATTGGAATGGCCTTTGTGCGACTCTCCACCCCACCCCACCCCCAACCACACATCAATTTCGGCTTGTCAGGCTGGGGGGTCTGGGGGAGGGGTTCACCAGTAATCTTACACCCACACAAAAATGGAACAATACCTTGGCACATTTTCTGCTGGCGTTTGCATCTTCTGGTTGACCCATAGGACCCATCAATGGATTATTTAGCCCTGCACATGTCATGTAGCCTCTCTAAGGGCTGTCAATCTACTTTGACATTTTGGGGGGGGGGGGGGGGAGGAAAGCCCAGGCAATTACTACAGTGAAAGTTTTGAAGAACATGCTAATTTTTTGGCAAATTTATGCATATCGAAAAAATTCACTTTTCAACCACAGGGCATCTCTGTGCTGCCAGATAGCTGTTTTCAGGCATAGAGTTGCCTATTTATTTTCCAATACCAGGAACAAACATGGGGCCCTGTTTACTAAGCCGCAGTAAGGGTTTACTCTTTCAAAAAGTACAAAGACTAGAAAGTTATTCCCAAAACTGTCCTGGGAGAATCCCATCTAGACAGGTCTTCAGAATTTCCGCAATGAATATGCATGACATTGTTTTGCATATAATGGAGGCAGTACATACATAGTACCATAGTAACATAGTTGGTGACGGCAGAGAAAGACCTGCACGGTCCATCCAGTCTGCCGAACAAGATAAACTCATATGTGCTACCTTTTGTGTATACCTGACCTTGATTAGTATCTGCCGTCCTCACGGCACAGACCGTAGAAGTCTGCCCAGCACTAGCCCCGCCTCCCAACCACCAGCCCCGACGCCCACCACCGGCTCTGCCACCCAATCTCCGCTAACCATACAAAACGATCTTGTGCATATTCATTGGGGAAATCCCGAAAACCTGACTAGGTGGCGGCAGGGTTGGCCCAAGACAATCTGCTGCCTGAGGCTGACAATGAGCCGCCGCCCCACCTCCTCCACTGCCGCCCTTCCCCGAAATGACCTTTTCCCTGATTTTCTTGTTTTTCAGAAGAACATGACGGCAGCAACTCCCATAGGCTGCCCCGCCACCAGTCCTGCCCCTTCTTTCTACTGCTGGCGGCCCGCCTCTCTGACATAATTTCCTGTTTCCTTGGAGGCGGGCATCTGCAGTAGAGAGAAGGGGCCTGGACCGGCGGCAGGGCAGCCTATGGGAGTCGCTGCCACGCCTTCTTTTGAAAAACAAGAAAAGAAAAAAGATAATTTGGGGGAAGGGGATTTGGGAGGGAAGGGTGGGGGTGATGCTGCCTCATAAGAGTGCTGCCTGAGGCCCCCTCCTCAGGTGGCCTAATAGTGGGGCCGCCATTGGCCATGAAGACCTCAGGTTGGACACCCCTGGTTTAGACAAATTCTGGCAGGAAAATTCCATAAACCATTATTAAGGTAGACTTGGGGAAAGCCACTATTTATCCCTGAGACTGGTAGGTGGAATCTTGCTACTGTTTGGGATTCTGCTAATACATTTGACATGGATTGTCCACTGCTGGAAACAAGATACTGGGCTAGATGGACCCTTGATCTGACCAAATAGGGGAACTCTTAAAATGTTCTCTTATTCCATAGCAATTCAATTCAGATAGGGTTGGAGTGTTGGAACTGACAGGTCTGTTCGGCATGTGGTCTGGAACAGTTATGAATCTGACGCTGTTTAACTCTTATTTTAGCTCCCATTACTGAGCTCGAAGATGGGGAGAGGGGCGAACAGGTATCACCTAGACAAGTAGTCTGATTGTTTGGATGCCTCACTAGGATAAAATAAAGCATTCTAGGTTCACAGGGACCCTGGGACAAGGAAAGCTCCTAACTGCCGGTGAGGAGTCCAGAGTTGAGTTTCTGTTGGATTATCCATATTATGGAGACCTCCCCCCCCCTCCCCTCCTTGAGAAAGCTGTTTTGACTGCTAGAAAGATGGCACTGAAGAGTTTCCTCCAGATGTCATCCCACTCAACCCCACCTTTAGGTAGAATCCGCTGCACCTAATCCATGCCAGCCAGATATGTGTGTCTGACTTCTTCTAAACCTCCCATGATGGAGATCCCACCACCTCCCTGGAGAACTTGTTCCACTAGTGACTGACAACCTTCGGATCCTGATAGTTCTTAATTTTTCACCTCAGTCTCCACTGCTTTACTTAGTGAGATCTTGGCACGTCATGGGGCCTATCTTCCTCCAACACACTGAGGAGTGGCATAGGGAAAGAAGTGCCCCTCTGTTGTGTTTGAGGCGGGAGATCCTGGCTGTAATTTAAGTCCAGGGCTCATCACTGGAAGGTTTGAAACATTTACTGTACAAAATTATTGTTATGCTAGTAAGCCAGTCTGAGTCTCCACACATTGATGTAGAAAAACTCTTTTCCCTAGTGCAGAAGGAGAACGATCAATCCCTGGCTTTGTTCTAGCCCTGCATTATGTATCTGAAAAAGTGTTATTACAGAGATGGACTTTCTCCTGTATTTTCAAGTTCTTTTTGAAAGCTGAGGTCAAAACAAGCACAGTATCTCAACAACGGTCTTAAGCAGAATCAGCTAAAATGCTGGAGGTTTGGAGAAAATGCTTCATTGCCAACAGGGTGGAAAACAGCATTTTAACTGAATTTATGCATGCGTTGGAGTTTGGGACGTAATCTACTTAGATTTCAGCAAAGCTTTTGACACGGTTCCTCACAGGAGGCTCTTAAATAAACTAGATGGGCTGAAGATAGGTCCCGAAGTGGTGAACTGGATTAGGAACTGGTTGACGGACAGAGACGACAGAGGGTGGTGGTAAATGGAGTTCGCTTGCAGGAGGGAAAGGTGAGTAGTGGAGTGCCTCAGGGATCGGTGCTGGGGCCGATTCTGTTCAATATATTTGTGAGTGACATTGCCGAAGGGTTAGAAGGTAAAGTTTGCCTATTTGCGGATGATACTAAGATTTGCAACAGAGTGGACACCCGGGAGGGAGTGGAAAGCATGAAAAGGGATCTGAGGAAGCTAGAAGAATGGTCTAAGGTTTTGCAATTAAAATTCAATGCGAATAAATGCAAACTGATGCATTTAGGGAGTAGAAACCCACGAGAGCCTTATGTGTTAGGCGGTGAGAGTCTGATAGGTACTGAGGGGGAGAGGGATCTTGGGGTGATAGTATCCGAGGATCTGAAGGCGACGAAACAGTGTGACAAGGCGGTGGCCGTAGCGAGAAGGTTGCTAGGCTGTATAGAGAGAGGTGTGATCAGCAGAAGAAAGGAAGTGTTGATGCCCCTGTACAAGTCGTTGGTGAGGCTCCACCTGGAGTATTGTGTTCAGTTTTGGAGGCCGTACCTTGCGAAGGATATTAAAAAAATGGAAGCGGTGCAAAGAAAAGCTACAAGAATGGTATGGGATTTGCGTTCCAAGACGTATGAGCAGAGACTTGCTGACCTGAACATGTATACCCTGGAGGAAAGGAGGAACAGGGGTGATATGATACAGACGTTCAAATACTTGAAAGGTATTAATCCGCAAAAAAATATTTTCTGGAGATGGGAAGGCGGTAGAACGAGAGGACATGAAATGAGATTGAAGGGGGGCAGACTCAAAAAAGATGTCAGGAAGTATTTTTTCTCGGAGAGGGTGGTGGATGCTTGGAATGCCCTCCCGCGGGAGGTGGTGGAGATGAAAACGGTAACGGAATTTAAACATGCGTGGGATATACATAAAGGAATCCTGTGCAGTAGGAATGGATCCTCAGAAGCTTGGGTGGCGGAGCAGGTGGGGGAAGAGAGGTTGGTGGTTGGGAGGCGAGGATAGTGGAGGGCAGACTTATACGGTCTGTGCCAGAGCCGGTGATGGGAGGCGGGACTGGTGGTTGGGAGGCGGGAAATACTGCTGGGCAGACTTGGACGGTCTGTGCCCTGAAAAAGGTAAGTACAAATCAAGGTAAGGTATACACAAAAGTAGCACTTATGAGTTTATCTTGTTGGGCAGACTGGATGGACCGTGCAGATCTTTTTCTGCCATCATCTACTATGTTACTATGGATAGATGGAGAGAGCAGTGGTAAGTAGATGTTTGAAAGGCTGGCTAAAAAAAGGGGCCTGAGTGTAGTATGAATATGAGGCCGTGTACCCCATAAACAGCAGAGGACCAAAGACAGAAGATGATGATGCTGACTTGGATAAGGAACGATAACCTACTGGTGGCAGAGCTTGTACAGTTGGCACACTCAGAGATGCCCTCATCTGGAGCAGTGTGGATGGAGATAAATGGGCACAACGGATGGGCTGATTGGTTCCTTTCTGCAGTCAGTCAGTATATTTCTACTATATCTCACAGGTTGCCGCATCCTGGTGACAGGTGGCTGACTCATTCATCTTGTGGGCCAGCCATTCTCCATTCTCTGAATTACGTTTCATGATCACAAGGGCTGTCGACTCTATATGTGGTTTGTAACACTATAATACCTATATGTGATCATTCAAAACAAGGTCAGAAGGACAGTGTAGGCAAGAAATGGAGACAAGACATGGAAAGCTGACTTCCTCTGTAGGACACCCTTTGATAACTCTTAAAAATGTCCAGGACCCACATCAAAAGCTATTTTGGTGTCTGCAGGGCATGTTTTGTGCCTAGTTACTGCTATCTGACGGGACGGAGATGCCCTAAACAGGGGAAGCTTCCTCTGTGCTCGATCTGCTTCCTGTTTTCCGGACAGCACTTCCTGTGTATGGCTTGCAGCGGGCAGCCCATTGGTGGAGGGCGCTCAACACACTTTTCAAGCTGTCATCCCGTCCAAAACAAAGCCATCCCAACACAAAGCAAGTGAAAATAATCTATATTGGGAACATGCTTCTTTGAGATTAGATTTGAAGGAGAAATGAATAATAAATGTATTCCTAAATGTCTTCTGATCAGTCAGCCTCTTGGGTAGGAAATGTTGCTGTCCAGTTTGGCGTTTAGGCATGCCAATAGTGACTATAAGAAAGGTATATATTGCCATTTGTAAAAACACAGGCCTCAAAAAAGGAGACTAAATGGATTTAAAACAACAACAACAACACAGGAAGTTGTAGCAGCCATACAGGCCCCGGAGAAACTTGGATCCTGTGCAAACCGTGACAAATTTTATTGAGCTAAAATAAGAGTTAAACAGCATCGGATTCATAACTGTTCCAGACCACATGCCGAACAGGCCTGTCAGTTCCAACACTCCAACCCTATCTGAATTGAATTGCTATGGAACAAGAGAACATTTTAAGACAATGGCTGTTCTTTCTACAGGCTAAGAAAGGGGAGCTTCCCTCCTAAAGGGAGTAGAAATCCATGGGAGACGTGTGTGTTAGGTGGTGAGAGGCTGACGTGCACAGACAAGGAAAAGGATCTTGGGGTGATAGTATCTGAGGATATGAAGGCAACAAAACAGTGTGAGAAGGCGGTGGCCATAGCCAGAAGGATGCTAGGCTCAGGGCTGCCGAGAGATATAGCCAGGCCTGGGGCAGAACCAGATCACTGCAAGCCGCCCTCCCTCCCTCCCTCGCGCCACCCCCCCCCCCCCAAATTGCACACGAGGCAGTCTGCAGGTCTCTGGAGCAGTTTTAGTGGGCCCTGCAGTGCACTTCAGGCAGGCGGACCCAGGCCCATGCCCCCCACCTGTTAAACTTGTGGTGGTAAATGTGAGCCCTCGAAAACCCACCACAAACCCACTGTACCCACATCTAGGTGCCCCCTTTCATCCCTAAGGGCTATGGTAGTGGTGTACAGTTGTGGGGAATGGGTTTTGGGGGGGGGGCTCAGCACACAAGGTAAGGGAGCTATGCACTTGGGAGCAATTTCTGAAGTCCACTGCAGTGCCCCCTAGGGTGCCTGGTTAGTGTCCTGGCATGTGAGGGGGACCAGTGCACTATGAATGCTGGCTCCTCCCATGACCGAATGGCTTGGAATTGGTCGTTTCCGAGATGGGCGTCCTCGGTTTCCATTATCGCTGAAAATCGGGGATGACCATTTCTAGAGATGACCATCTCTAAGGTCGACCTAAATGTTGAGATTTGGTTATCCCCGACCATATTATCAAAATGAAAAATGGCCGCCCATCTTGTTTCAAGAATACGAGTTTCCCCGCCCCTTCGCGGGGACGTCCTGCTAGGACGTCCTCAGGAAAACTGGGGCACCCCGTTCGATTATGCCCCTCCATGCTACCCTAGTTTAGAACCACCTGCCTATCCATGACACCTGGGTCCTGTTGATGGCATCGCCCTGTCCTTTTCCCATGAAAGCTGGACTACAAAGAGATGTAGGTTTAAGATGTCCTCCTGCCGTTCCTGTGGCAGCTCAGAGGCAGAGCCTATAGCAAGGGACAGAAAATTGTGCAGAAAAGATTTCTGCAGCACCTGCTCACTGAACCCTTGGGACGCACCCAGCCAGTCGTGTTTTTAGGCTATCCACAATGAATATGCATGAGAGACATTTGCATGTGCTTCCTCTATTGTATGCAAATCTATCTCATACATATTCATTGGGGACATCCTGAAAACCTGACTGTCTAAATGTATTCCAAGGACTGCCTCGAGAATCCCTGCCCTTGATGCATGCAGAAAGTCTACAAGTCCGTCTCGCTAAGTTACTCCAAAAATCCTCTAGTTTGACTTGGATCAATGAAGAGTTTAAGGGTGGTCAAAGCAACAGGCGTCTCTCTTTCTCTAGCACTCTCTGCTTTTTCTCTATTGTCTGCAGCACGGCATCAATTACAGAAGATGGATCTCCTCCAAGACCAAATGGTCATGTTTTTTGTTTTGTTTTTTATCAACAGCATGAAACATTTTCCAGCTCTCTCACCTGCCAACTTCCTTTTGCTGGGGATACAGCTGCAGCTCAGTGTCTCTCTGAACCCGAATGACCCTAATGTCTGCAGTTACTGGGAAAGGTAAGGGGAAAAGGCTCCTCTAATACTGTTGCCCAGCAAATCTCACACCGTGCGACCAAGCTTCCAACTTACTCTTTTGGGATCTTGCCAGGTACTTGCGACCTGGATTTGGCCACTGTTGGAAACAGGATACGGGACTTGATGGACCTTCAGTCTGACCCAGTAAGGCAATGCTTAGGCTTCCCAGTTCCAGCAGGGAGATTTTCAGCCAGTCCTGACTCTTTGACCACCCCAGCAGGGACTACAAATCCCACACTGCTCTGGGAGTTACGTTTACAACCAGGACTGGCCAAAAAGTCTCCCTCCTGGAGCTGGGGAACTTTACAGCTCTGAGCGTACATTTAAATTACATTATTCCCAGAAAGAGAGAGAATCTCTGTGGGTCCTTTGCTTACACAACTGTACTAATATATTTAAACAGAAAAACAATCAACCCTACTGACAAAAAACTGGTTGCCAACCTTTGACACTGTCCTTCCCTCCTCTCATGTTAAAATGTGGAAGTATGTATGGGGAAGATTTAAACAGTGACATAGCCACCCGGTTTTGCTTCGGGCCCACCTAGTCCTCTCTCTAGAGTTTCCTCCCCTGTCAGTCTCATCCCCGGAGCAGTCAGCAGCACATTTTCAGCTGCTGACACCGGCACCCCCCCCCCCCCCCCCCCCACGCATGCTCTGTTCATTTGGCACCCCCGCTCATGGGGCATACTGGTTGAACTGAGCATGTGCGGGACCCTGGAGTGGGGCAGTGCTGGGGTCGGTGGCTGCAAAAGGGCAGCTAACAGCCGTGAGGATGAGGCTGCTTGGGATTCTTCAGCTGGCGGGGCCCGTGAATCTCCGCTAGTCAAGGTATTTATTTTTAATGCTGCGGGGGGGGGGGGGGGGGGGGGGGACAGGGACTGGTGAGGGGGAGTAGCAGGCAGAGAGGAAATATGGGTCATGGCCACCCAGTTCACTCCCTGGCCCACCCAATAACTGAGGTCTGGCTAGGCAACTGGATTTAAATCGGGGATTCTCACCCAGTCCTCAAGATACATCCAGCCCCTCAGGTTTTCAGGATACCCATAATGAATATGCATACCAAGGAGGCAGTATATGCAAATCAATCTCAGGGATATTCATTATGTATATCCTGAAGACTTGACTGGCTGGCGTTCCCCCAGGACAGGTTTGGAAATCACTGCCCTAGGCTATTAGCATGGATTCGGTTTGTTTGGGAGTCTTAAAAGATTTAGTGCATGCAAAATTGATTGTATACGTATTAAACATTGAACTGACATGTGGACAGTTGATTTGCATCCCTATAAAAGTTCTAATGAGAGGGGTTTTTTAAGTTGTGAAAATGAATGTGTGAAACAAACTGAAAATTGATCCAAAAATCAGGGATTACTACTACTACTACTTATCATTTCTATAGCGCTACTTGACGTACGCAGCGCTGTACACTTGAACATGAAGAGACAGTCCCTGCTCGACAGAGCTTACAATCTAATTAGGCCAGACAAACAGAACAAACAAGAGAAAAGGGAATATTAAAGTGAGGATGATAAAATAAGGGTTCTGAACAAGTGAATAAGGGTTAGGAGTTAAAGGTGGGCTTTTAGCTTAGATTTGAAGAGGGCCAGAGATGGAGCTTGACGTGCCGGCTCAGGAATTCTATTCCAGGCATATGGTGCAGCAAGATAAAAGGAACGGAGTCTGAAGTTAGCGGTGGAGGAGAAGGGTGCAGATCAGAGAGATTTACCCAGTGAACGGAGTTCCCGGGGAGGAATGTAGGGAGAGATGAGAGTGGAGAGGTACTGAGGAGCTGCAGAGTGAATGCACTTATAGGTCAATAAGAGGAGTTTGAACTGTATGCGGAAACGGATAGGAAGCCAGTGAAGTGACTTGAGGAGAGGGCTAATATGAGCATAACAACACTGGCAGAATATTAGTCATGGAGCAGAATTTTGAACAGATTGAAGAGGAGAGAGATGGTTAAGTGGGAGACCTGTGAGAAGCAAGTTGCAATAGTCTAAGCGAGAGATGATAAGAGTGTGGTTTAAAGCCAAACAACCTCTTTTTTTTTTGCCTGTGCTCACTCCTAGCACCCCCTTTCCCACCATTTAGAGTTTCTGACTGCTCTGTTTCGGTTGCTGAGGTTGATCCAGTTGCTCACCCGCATCCCACACCTTTCGCGGAGTTGTACTTACTGCCTTCCGTACATATGATACCAGAACTGACTGTCCAGCATAAACAGAGCCAGTGACCAGATCTACAGACACACCGCAGACTTCTTTTTCCCACTGCTTTCTATAATCTTGTCATCAACTCAACAAGAAATCTGGTTGTAAAGGAAATTCCCCAACGGGCTTCTCTTTTTTTTGTGTGTGTGTTCCCCAGTTTTAGCACAGTGAAGAAGGAGTCCTATGCACATCCCTACAGTCAGGTTTCCACTGAGGCTTGCGAGGACAACAGGAGTTTCTTTAAAACCTGCACCCAGCACAGGTAAGGAGGGGGAGAGGGAGAAGCAGTGACCTGGTTCAAAGACAGAGATTGGACGCCAGTTCTGAGGAGTGGAGGAGTGGCCTAGTGGTTAGGGTGGTGGACTTTGCTCCTGAGGAACTGAGTTTGATTCCCGCTTCAGGCACAGGCAGCTCCTTGTGACTCTGGGCAAGTCACTTAACCCTCCATTGCCCCATGTAAGCCGCATTGAGCCTGCCATGAGTGGGAAAGCGCGGGGTACAAATGTAACAAAAAAAGAAAAAAAGATAGCTTTGCACAGAATGGAGGTAGTGCATTCAAATTTATCTCGTGCATATTCATTGTGGGTATCTTGAAAATCTGACTGGCTGGGTGTCTAGAGGACAGGGTTGAGAACCATTGGAAGGGGGCTGTTGGAAGACTCCTGTTGCATATCAGTCTGTTCCAATTCAGCTTTTACTTTGTGCTTAAAAGGCACACCTGAGGGGCTAATACCTGCAGAGAGAGTGTGGCATAAGGCAGACGTTCTCCATCCCATCAACTGTCACAAATTTAGTTCAGAGGTGGGATTATTTAGACTGCACTGTGGTAAGACTCGAACAGATATTTCCTTGGCAGGGTACCTAGAAAAGAAATAAAAATCCAATGTGCAGAATCTCAGGCAGGGATTGGAGGGGGTGGGGGCAGCTCAGCCCAGAAGGTACAGGCAGGTGTCATAAACATTGGTAGTGGCCAGACCTGCTAGACATCAAGGGCAGAGGGAGTGAGGACAGGGCTTGTATTATTTGCAGCTTTCACAATTTGTATGTTGTCTTTTTAAAAAAATCTCTCTTTGATGTAGAATCATCTACAAGACAGCCTACCGCCAAGGGGTGAAGATGGACTACAGGAAAAGGCTCCGCTGTTGCCAGGGCTACTACGAGAGCGTCGGTGTCTGTGTTCGTAAGTCTTCTCTGTTCATTGGGCACCTTGGAAACATGTGTAAGATCAGCAACGTGGCCGCGTGGGATGTCAGACTCACAGAAACAGAATTCTGCCCTTGCATATCAGCAACGTGGCCGCGCAGGCTTCTGTTTCTGTGAGTCTGACGTCCTCACAGGAATGCGTGCATATCAGCAACGTGGCCGCGCAGGCTTCTGTTTCTGTGAGTCTGACGTCCTCACAGGAATGCGTGCATATCAGCAACGTGGCCGCGCAGGCTTCTGTTTCTGTGAGTTTGACGTCCTCACAGGAATGCGTGCATATCAGCAACGTGGCCGCGCTGGCTTCTGTTTCTGTGAGTCTGACGTCCTGCACATATGTGCAGGACGTCAGACTCACAGAAACAGAAGCCTGCCCTTGCATATCAGCAACGTGGCCGTGCAGGACGTCAGACTCACAGAAACAGAATTCTGCCCTTGCATATCAGCAACGTGGCCGCGCAGGACATCAGACTCACAGAAACAGAATTCTGCCCTTGCATATCAGCAACGTGGCCGCGCAGGACATCAGACTCACAGAAACAGAATTCTGCCCTTGCATATCAGCAATGTGGCCGCGCAGGCTTCTGTTTCTGTGAGTCTGACGTCCTGCACTCACAGAAACAGAAGCCTGCCCTTGCAGATCAGCAATGCGGCTGCGCCGGAGAAGAGGACTTTGGCTGGCGGGGGTTGGGGACCCCCGCCAGCAAAGGTACCCGGCGGCAGGAGAGGGTTGGCAGTGGGAGGGGGGTCAAAAGGGTTGGCGCTGGGGGAGGGTCAAAGGTGGTGGTGGCGGCAGGGGGGGGGTAAAAATGGGGGTGGGGTCGGCACCGGGGGGCTAAAATGTGCCCCCTCACCTCAGGCTCTGGACCCCCCCTCCCACCGAAGTCTGGCTACGCCCGTGGTTCAGACGTTCTCACAATGGGTGGAATATTAAGACTTGAACTGACTTGGAAATTTGCTGTGGGGGCTCATCCGGCCACTGCTATCATTTCATTTGCAGAATCCAGTCGTTCTGGCTTCCAGTGTCTCCCACTTTCACCCTCTGACCTTCTTCCCTCCTCTTTTTGCTCCTTGTAGCCCGCTGTACCCAGGAATGCGTTCATGGACGGTGCATCTCGCCCGATCAGTGCCAGTGTGAGCCAGGCTGGCGAGGCATCGACTGCTCCAGTGGTGAGTCCTGGGGCCCTTTTTCTGCCCCTACTACTACTTATCATTTCTAAAGCGCTACTAGACGTACGCAGCGCTGTACACTTGAACATGAAGAGACAGTCCCTGCTCGACAGAGCTTACAATCTAATTAGGCCAGACAAACAGGACAAACAAGAGATAAGGGAATATTAAAGTGAGGATGATAAAATAAGGGTTAGGAGTTAAAAGCAGCATCAAAAGCGTGCAGCTCCATGACCGAGAACACCAAAACTACAACAATGCACAACCCGTGCAGAATTCCAACTAGCCAGTATATCAATAACAAAGCAGAGAAAAAAAAGTCAAACAGCTCACAGAACCCTGTACGTGGCAATTTCAAATCAACAAGTGTTTGTGCTTCCACCGGCAGGCCAGAAACAGAGCCAAACCTGAACCAGACTCACACCAGAAACAGTACCTGGCAATTGAAGTCTGAATATACTTACATAACAACCATCAGCTGCCAGAAAGTAACAAACAAATTCAAAATAACAACTCCTGACAATAACTATAAACAGGGCGGGTTCTTGACCGGTCTGGAGGGTCCAGGAGTTAGCCAAATTAGAAACGGGTTCGTCCTTTTTGTCTGATGTTAGGGAAGCTCATCGTTATAGACCGGGTAGATCTAGTGGGACTTCTAGAGGTCGTTTTTTTCAGCGCACCCAGTCCTTTCGAGGGGACCGTCGTGGAGTACGTGATTTCTCAGGAGGTCCTAGTTCAGGGCGCAATCCCCAATGGAGGTGTGGGGGCCCAGCCTCTGGTGCGGGTAGGCGCTCGGCTGAGACAGTTTTACCAGAGTTGGGTCCAGATCACATCAGACCAGTCGGTATTTCCCATAACAAAGCAGAACAAACAATTAAGCACCGAGGCTGTTGGATCTCTTGGCTTTGCTCATTAAGGGCCTCTTTTACGAAGCCGTGTCAGACTCTACACACGCCCAATGCACACCAAAATGGACTTACCGCCCGACTACCGTGTGGCTTTCACGGTAATTTCATTTTTGGCGCGCGTCTGAAAAATAATCTTTCTTTTCGGACGTGCGCCAAGTGGCCTCTGATACGCGTAGGTCATTACCGCCCAAATTCTTTACCGCTGGGTCTATGGCTGGCAGTAAGGTCTCAGACACAAAATGGCCGCACGGCAATTTTGATTTTGCCGCACGTCCATTTTTGGCAAAACGTTTTTAAAAAGGCATATTTTTGTAGGTGCGCTGAAAAATTAATTCTGCGCGGGCCCAAAACCTGTGCCTACACTAGAGAGATTTGCATACAATGGAGGTAACAGGCATGCAGATCTGTGTCACGCATACTCATTAGGGATATACTGAAAACCCGACTGACTGGTGGTCTCTGTGGACAAGTTTGAGAACCTCTGCCCCTATACATATAAAATTTATACTAGTACAAATAAAATGACGCAGGTGTTGGATAAATGCATCATGACATCTTCTGTCAAGTAAAATAAGAAGCAAAAAACTTGGCACCATCGGGCTTATTTGCGAAAGTGATCGCCGGCCATCTTCTGACATAAATCGGGAGACGGCCGGCGATCTCTCAAAAGCGGCAAAATCGATATAATCGAAAGCTGATTTTTTTTTTACACCATCGCCACTTTCCTGTCGCTGAACCGGCGAAAGTTCAAGGGAGCGTGTTGGCGGCATAGCGAAGGCGGGACATGGGAGGGCATGGACGTGGCTACCAGATGGCCGGCTTCCGCGGATAATGGAAAAACAAAAGCGGCGTTAATCAGTATTTCACCGGTTTTACTTGGTCCTTTTATTTTCACGACCAAGCCTCAAAAAGGTGCCCCAACTCACCAGATGACCACCGGAGGGAATGGGGGATGACCTGCCCGTACTCCCCCAGTGGTCACCAACTTCCTCCCACACTAAAAAAAAATAAAAATAAAAACCTTTTTTGCTAGCCTGTATGCCAGCCTCAAATGTCATACCCAGCTCCCTGGCAGCAGTATGCAAGTCCCTGGAGCAGTTTTTAATGGGTGCAGTGCACTTCAGGCAGGCAGACCCAGGTCCATCCCCCCCCCCCCCTACCTGTTACACTTGTGGTGGTAAGTGTTGAGCCCTCCAAACCCCCCCCAAAACCCACTCTACCAACATGTAGGTGCCCCCCTTCACCCATAAGGGCTATGGTAGTGGTGTAGAGTTGTGGGGAGTGGGTTTTGGGGAGGGATTTGGGGGGCTCAGCACCCAAGGTAAGGGAGCTATGCACCTGGGAGGTATTTGTATATATTTTTTTTAATTTTTAGAAGTGCCCCGTAGGGTGCCCGGTTGGTGTCCCGGCATGTCAGGGGGACCAGTGCACTACAAATTGTGGCTCCTCCAACGACCAAATGCCTTGGATTTTGCCGGATTTGAGATGGCTGGCATTTTTTTCCATTATCGCTGAAAAACAAAACCGGCCATCTCAAACCCGGCGAACTCTGGCATTTGGCCGGGCCAAACCGTATTATCGAAAGAAAAGATGGCCGGCCGTCTTTTTCGATAATACGGTTCGGCCAGCTGTTTGTGGCGGCGCCGCCAAAATAGACCGCCGGTAATCTATTTCGCCGGCGCCGTTCGATTATTCCCCTCCATGTGACTCACTGCTTCTCAACCCAGTCCTTGGGACACACCCAGCCAGTCAGCCTTTCAGGATACCCACAATGAATAAGCATGAGAGAAAATTGCACGCACTACCTCCATTATATGCAAATTTATCTCATGCATATTCATTGTGGGTATCCTGAAAACCTGACTGGCTTGGTATGTCCAAGAACTGGATTGAGAACCCCTGAGCTAAACAGAAGGGCTAGAAATGCCATGTGTTCTGTTAACCTCACGAACTTCACAAGTTAAAGCACCAGACACAGCCAAGAGCCAGAGAGAGTGGCTGGCTTCCTCCGGTGATGCCTGGTCTGTATGTTATAGATTTTCAAAGTTCGTTAAACCAGTCAATATTTTTTCTCACTTGTTCTCAATAAATGCACACAGTGTCTCTCAGCTATTTCTTCAAGACATTCATATATCTAAAGCATTCATATATTCTCATATAATAGTGTCCTCGGTGATGTTCACCGTCCACCACCCTTACAGGCTTTACGTGGCGGTATATACAAACATCATCCTCTTCATAGGTACACCATTCATTCTCTAGATTTTATATAAATTTATTTAGTCCAAATTACTTATTTATTTCGTCGGACTCGGGGGGTATTATTGTCTGACATGCATGTTTCGCTCGACCAAGCGAGCTGTCTAGGCCTAGGAGGAGTGGCCTAGTTGTTAGGGTGGTGGACTTTGGTCCTGGGGAACTGAGGGCCGACTTCTACATGGAATGTTGCTACTATTGGAGATTCTACATGGAATGTTGCTATTCCACTAGCAACATTCCATGTAGAAGCCTGCGCGGCCACATTGCTGATCTGCAAGGGCAGACTTCTACATGGAATGTTGCTAGTGGAATAGCAACATTCCATGTAGAATCTCAAATAGTAGCAAGAGTGGAGGAGTGGCCTAGTGGTTAGGGTGGTGGACTTTGGTCCTGGGGAACTGAGTTCCATTCCCACTTCAGGCACAGGCAGCTCCTTGTGACTCTGGCCAAGTCACTTAACCCTCCATTGCCCCATGTAAGCCGCATTGAGCCTGCCATGAGTGGGAAAACGCGGGATACAAATGTAAGAAAAATAAATAAAAAATAAATTATATGAGAATATATGAATGCTTTAGATATATGAACATCTTGAAGAAATAGCTGAGAGACACTGTGTGCATTTATTGAGAACAAGTGAGAAAATATATTGACTGGTTTAATGAATGTTAACTATCTATGATTTTGGACCAGTTTAAGTTCATAAATCTAAAAATTGTTGTCAAATATTGAGTGTGGTCTGTATGTTAAGCTTCCAAAGTGAGGGGAAGGGGGGAGGGATGATCTCTGCTCTGCCTCAGAAGGCTGAGGTGAAACACGGAGCTGAAGGTGACTTGGGATCATGCCAACACGCTAAATGGAAAATTTGTGTTTCACTAGCCGCCTGCAGTAGACACATAGACTGTTCCCACAGAGGCTCCCATGTTCTCCTCTGTGTTAGAAATGCAGGAATGTGCTTCCTGCATGACGGAAGGGCTCAGACCCTCCCCCCCCCCTCATAGAGGGAAGGAGGGGGTTAGCAGCCTATAACATTCTTCCCACGCATTGAAAATTCTCTAGGGATCAGAGGTCCCACCAGGTCACTTGAAGCCGCAGAAATACCTTAAGACCCTGGTATCTATCTGCCAAGTGTCTGCAAAAGCCAGCTTGGGTCAGTGGGTCAGATCTATGTGCTGAAGAAGGGAAAACATTTGGGGACACTCTACTAAAAATAAGACCCCTCGGCATTTCTGTCTCTTCTGTCTCACTGTATCACATGATGCAGGGAATAAATACCATCCCCAAGCATTTCTATCCCTTCTGTCTCCCCGCATCACATGGTGCAGAGAATAAAAACTAGCACCATAGATTTATTTTTCCACTAGTAAAGAAGGCCCGTTTCGGTTGGCAATGAAACGGGCGCTAGCAAGGTAATCCCCCACCCTCCCTCGCTGTCTCACTCTGTCCCCTCCGAGACCCACGCCCCCCCCCCTCCTTCCCTCCCTCCCTTCTAGTTCAAGGCCACCTCACGACCCTCCCAAGTTACAGACTACCCCTCCCTCCCATTTCAACACCCCCCCTCCGCATTACTGAAACCTGGACACCCCTGCCGCGACCCTCTCGACCCTCCTTTCCGTCGAAAACCCTCCCCCGCCGCCGTCGCGTGCCTGTGCTGACGGGGGACCCCAACCCCCGACAGGCGAAGTCCTCTTCTCGTCTGCACCGGCGTTGCTTGCTGAATGGTCTGATCAATTTTCTGTGCGTGCGTCTGATGTCAGACGCACGCATTTAAACTTGATCAGATCATTCAGCAAGCATCGTCGCGGTAGCCGAGAAGAGGACTTTGGCTGTCGGGGGTTGGGGTCCCCCGTCAGCACAGGTACGCGACGGAGTTGGCTCGCGCTGCTATGTTGTGATTGGGCGCTGTCGCTGCTGACGCACCCGTAAGTGGGAGACGTCATCATTTCAGGAGATGGATACAGAAGCACGAATGCCTCAAGGCTTATGTCCAGGCAGTCAGCTTCAGAACGTTGGAGGTGCGCTTTATTATATAGGATGTATGATGTGATACTGAACAGGATGCCCTCAACAATTATTTTTCCTTCCTAGCATGCGAAGGACAATCCTGGGGACCCGACTGCAAGAATGACTGTAAGTGCAAGAATGAGGGGACCTGTAACCCCCTATCTGGGACCTGCCTCTGTTCCCCCGGATATAAGGACCCCTTTTGCGAGACCCCCTGTGACCCAGGCACCTACGGAGACAGCTGTCTCTTGGACTGCAAGTGTGAAAATGGAGCCGGGTGTGACAGCAGAACTGGACGATGTCTGTGCCCAGAGGGCTACACAGGACCATAGTGAGTAGAGAAATTCCCAATCTGTCAGCCACTAACTCCGCCTGCTGTGTACCATGAGTTCAACTGGCATCTCATCTATGTAATGTGATCAAGGCTGATGGGGTCTTTTCTCGCACATAATTTTTTTGTGACGTGCTCTGGGCGAAGTAGTACACATTGAGAAACCACCCTAGAGGGCTCCTTCCGCGGTAGGGGTGAATTACCAGAAGGTTTTGGGGTAAAGGGCCAGTGAACTCTCAACCAGAGAGAAGAGAAGCCCTACAAATCAGGAGAGTAAGTTGGTCTTATGTAAACTCTACATTAGACATGTTTATACCTCTCGTTCTCTGGATATTGGCACATTTTGGTTCAGACTCTTTAAGTCATTTTCATCTACGCTGGGCCTCTACCACTTTGGAAGCTTGAAAGCTGGTCTGAAATGGGGTATGGAGATGCTACAGCTGGAAGAATCGCTTCAATCCCGAGGCACGCCTCTAAAATCCAGCAGTAGGAAATTACTATGACGTTAACAATGTACATATGACACCCAATGGCCCGTGATGTGCACAAGGGGATAACAAAGTTACCTCTGTCTCTTTTCCAGCTGTGAAGTCCACTGCATGGCGACAGAGAACACTCCCGGGTTCCAGTGTCCAGAAATCTGTCCATGCCAAAGCGGGGGCATCTGTCCCCCGCATACCGGGCAATGCGTATGCCCACCTGGATGGATGGTAAGGAAGAGAAGACCAGTCCAGCTGTAGCTATGCAGCGGAAGCTCTAATTCATAGTGGCGGGGATGGAGCTGGTGCCTCGGCCACAGCACAATCCCTGTCAACTGGCAGAGGAGAGGGACAGGGGTGGTGTCTGTGATTTACAGCATGGGAGGTTGCAAATTTATGCAAGCTATGGACAAAGTTGACTTGAGGGTCTCCTGGGGCCAATAGCGAAAGAAGCTGTGAACTGCCAGGTGCCCCAGTTTCTGAGGGGTGAAATTGAGCGTGGGGGAAAGGAAGACTTTTGGCTGGCATTCTAGTGCATCATGGTATTTATAGTTTGGCTTTCTTCCATTCGAAAGCCACTGCAGATACCAAAATTCACAGGATGGGGCTGAAAAGCCAAAAGCGACTTAGGCTGTTTATCCAAATATTTCTAATGCTAACTTGGGGGTTTTGGGAGGGCAGAAAACAGGGGGAATTGTACTGTAACCTGTAGATGACGGCAGAAAAAAAAACCTGCATGGTCCATCCAGTCTGCTCAACAAGATAAACTCATATGTGCTACTTTTTGTGTATACCTGACCTTGATTTGTATCTGTCATTTTCAGGGCACAGACCGTATAAGTCTGCCCTCCACTATCTTCACCTCCCAACCACCAACCCCTCTTCCCCCCACCTGCTCCACCACCCAATTTCGGCTAAGCTTCTGAGGATCCATTCCTTCTGCACAGGATTCCTTTATGCATATCCCACGCATGTTTGAATTCCGTTACCGTTTTCATCTCCACCACCTCCCACGGGAGGGCATTCCAAGCATCCACCACTGTGAAATGCCAACACGTTCCACATCTATCGAAGGGTGCACAGAATGAATAGTGTTCTTTTAATGTGAGTGTCTTGTCTGTACAGCACACAGTAATTAATTCTACTGCTGTTTCCCTCCTCAGGGCTTGATTTGCTCATTTCCCTGTCCCGAGGGACATTTCGGCAGTGGGTGCTCTGAAAGCTGCCACTGTCACAACCGAGGGCAATGCGACTCGAACCATGGACAGTGTCTGTGCGCCCTGGGATACACCGGTGACCGGTGAGTACAGCTCCTGGGTCTGCAGTGTGCTCTGTAGTCAAATCATGGCATCAAAGCTTGGGGATTATTTATGTATTTATTTATAACATTTGTACCCTGCGCTTTCCCACTCAAAGCAGGTTCAATGCGGCTTACATAGTAAGTGGGATTACAAAGTATTGGTGGAGAGAAATAAGTTGAGTATTATCGGAGTACTAAAAGAAATAGGAATGTAGAAATGCAGGGATGAGGGGAGTAGGAGAAGTATGAGCAAGGGTAAGCGAGCAATTGGAGGGTAGATGAGGCGGAGGGGAATGGGCAAGAGTGAAGGGAGTAGGAGAGGTGTGAGTAAGGGTAGGTGAGCAATTGGAGGGTAGATGAGGCGGAGGGGGATGGAAAGAGTGAAGGGAGTAGGAGAGGTGTGAGTAAGGGTAGGTGAGCATTGGGGGAGGGGTCGATGAGGCGAAAGGGGATAGAACAGGGGATATGCAGGCGGGAGATGTAGTCTAGGTCAATAGGGCTGTCAACCCTGTATCTTCAGAAGAGTTTAACAGCGGGATCAAAGGGCTGTCTAAAATCCCACTTGTCTTTCAGCCACAAGAAGAGGTTGTCCATCCTCTGCATCCTCTTCTCTCTGCCCCATGGTTCATCGAGATCCTCCTGAACAAAACTGTTAATGCATTGGTCTACCATGAAACGTGTGGTTTATCGGTCTTTAATAAAATCTGTGCATTCTGAAGCAGACAGTGAAGCCCTACTGTGCTCACTCCGTTCATAACACCTCACTGGAACACTCACTTGGGGGGGGGAGGGGGGTTCTATAAATGATGTCCAAAGCTGGGTGCTGGGAATATCCATGGTGAACTAGTGTCTGAAAAGGGTGCCCTACGTTGCTCGTCCATTATTGGCTGAGGACAGCCATCTCTTAATTACGCCCCAGTCCCGCATTCGCTACCCTTCCGACACGCCCCCGTGAACTTTGGCCGACGGAAAGTAGTTGCAGATGGCCAAAATCGGTTTTTGATTATGCTGATTTGGCCGGCCTTGCGAGAAGGACACCCATCTCTACTACTACTATTTAGCACTTATATAGCGCTACAAAGCATACGCAGCGCTGCACAAACATAGAAGAAAGACAGTCCCTGCTCAAAGAGCTTACAATCTAAACTCCCGATTTGTGTCGAAAATAAGCGTGATCGTTGAAAAGGAGGCGTGGCTAAGGGCATGGAATGGGCAGGTCATGGGCGTTTCTACAATCTATGTGCGTTGTTATAGAATACACCCGGGTTCGAGCGTAGGTTAAGTGTCGGCATGTACACCAAGGTCAAAGAGGGAGTAGCATGACCAACAAAACTCTTCCAACAAAACCCAGGAGACAAAGAAAGCGTAATAGACTTTATTTCACGAGTAATTGGATGGACTCGACACGGCACCGTGTTTCGACAGTAATGTATGCCTCAGGAGTCTAAAATTTACAAGCAAACATATCAACATATATGCACACAATATAAAAATGCAATAAACACATAAAAAAGTGTCAATCATAAATAGAAATATCTTAAAATATGCAGAAAACAAGGAGCAAAGAGTAGTAGTTAACATATTAGATTCAAAAATAAAATTTACATTAAAAATGAAGATGTATGCATTGCACAAAGTGCACATCTATGTAATTAAGAAGTATATGCATAATGTTTATAAAAAGACGACCGTGTACAAATAGTTCCAAAATAAGAGAGCTAACCCGTATTTAAGTTACTACTCAAATGTAGTAGTGATTTACTCAAGTAAAACATGGCGTAAACAGCTGCGACCAAATTTATTTGCGTCGACAGGTGGTCAGTGTATTCTAGAAACTTAGGCTTATTCTATAAAGTACATCTAAATTAAGGTATACTTTATAGAATACGCTTCGGTTTTTTTTTTCATTTCAGCGCTGATTTTTTAGGCGTGATATCTAGAATCTAGCCCTTAACGTGGTTCTGAGCTAGCAATTGCCACATGGTAAAATGCATATTTATTAAAAGGATCGTTTAGCTTTCGTTTAGTTTTATTACCTTTATTCCACCTTTATCTAAGGCAGAGTACAGAAAACACACAATCATAAAATACAATACCCATCATAAAATAAACAGCTAACAGTACATTTCAAATTACTTCACTTCCTTGAGAGCGGGAAGCTGGGTTCCTGCACTTATTCAGGTCTCCCTGCTCTTTCCAGGTGCCGGGAGGAGTGCCCGATTGGGAAGTACGGGCAGGACTGCGCTGAGGCGTGCGACTGCGTGAATGCAGCTCGCTGCTTCCATATCAACGGAGCTTGTCTGTGCGAGGCCGGCTTCCATGGTGACCGTTGTGAGGAACGCATGTGCCCCGATGGCTTCTATGGGGTGACCTGCAACATGCAGTGTGTCTGTGACCCCCACCATACCCAGAGGTAAGGAACTAGCCCTCTCCCCTCCCTGACGCACTGCCCAAACTGGACCCACACTCTTCTTGCCAGCCAGTGGCGTAGCCAGACCCAGTATTTTGGATGGGCCCTTCCATGGCACAGCACTTCACAGTCCCCCCCCCCCCCCCCTCCACGGAGATATTAAAAAAATTATAGACTTTTTCACCTACCCCACATCAACATCTTTCCTCCTCTTCGGCGTCCCGGCATCTGCCCACCCGTCGCTGAACCCCGTCCCTCCCTGGTGTGCCTTACAGGCGTCCATGGCGCCTGCAGTGATTCAGTTATTGCTGCCTGCACTGGCCCTGCAGGCTTCCATTGGCCGGGTCCCGCCAGACAGGAAATGATGAAAGCGAGGGCAGGACCCAGCCGATGGAAGCCTGCAGGGCCGGTTCAGGCAGCAATAATTGAATCACTGCAGGTGCCGGGGACCAGAAGCGGAGCCAGGTTGACAGAGCGGGGGGAGCGAAAGCGACGTGAGAGCGGACTTCCACCGGCGCCGGCGAACATTTTCGATGCAACACGACGAGAAAAAAATAGGCGCTGGCAGAATTCCGTTTGGGGGAGCGACCGCTCGCCTGGCGCCCCACCTAGCTACACCACTGCCGGGGACGCCTCTAAGGTACACCAGAGAGGGACAGGGTTCAGCGACGGGCAGGCAGATGCTGAGACGCCACGGAGGAGGAGAGATGTTGATGTGGGGTGCCGCCGCTGGGTGGGCCTGAGCTAAGAATGGGTGAGCCTGTGCCCACCCAGGCCCACCCATAGCTACACCACTGTTACCAGCTCATCACACAAACGCACGGAGTGGACTGTGTATAATGGAGTCTGACACAGTACATCCCTTGAAATATCTAAGGCCCAATATTCAAAAAATGATCAGCCCCTAAATATGAGCTCTATTTTCAGTTGAAAATTCACTTTAATTTAGAAGCTTAAAAGTTGTGTTTATATGTTTAAGCCTGGCTCTACTGAGTGGCTTTCTCCACCAGTTCCTCAGTTTGTTCCAGTGTTTGGGAATTGGAGCCCTAACCAGGAAGATGAATTGTTTAGGTTTGAACACGTCAAGGAAAAGTGACTTATTATCGGGACTCAGGGCGTACGCTGACTTTATCTCTTTATCTGGGGAGCCACCTAGTGGCCACACACAAGTATTTCCCCTATAAATACCCTCACACTCACTCACACAGACCCACCTAAAATTATCTGGAAATAATCCCTCACAGACACATGAACTCACCTACAAATACCCCCACATGCACACACGTTCTTACATACCTTCCTTCAAATACCCAAACACACATATGTCCACCTAGAAATACCTCCACACACTCACACAGCTACCTACAAATAATACATAGTAACATAGTAGATGACGGCAGAAAAAGACCTGCACGGTCCATCCAGTCTGCCCAACAAGATAACTCATATGTGCTACTTTTTGTGTATACCTTACCTTGATTTGTACCTGTCCTCTTCAGGGCACAGACCGTATAAGTCTGCCCAGCACTATCCCCGCCTCCCAACCACCAGTCCCGCCTCCCACCACCGGCTCTGGCACAGACCGTATAAGTCTGCCCAGCACTATCCCCACCTCCCACCTCCCAACCACCAGCCCCACCTCCCACCACCGGCTCTGGCACAGACCGTATAAGTCTGCCCAGCACTATCCCCGCCTCCCAACCATCAGCCCCGCCTCCCACCACCGGCTCTGCAAACACTTACGTAGAAAAACCCTCACACACGAACACACCTATTACTACACACATGTGCTTTCATGACTCATTTCACATATATTTTTTTTTAAAAATTTTAAGTATAATTTAAGAATAAAGGTTACAAGTTTGCAGGAATAATGAGTAAAACGTTCACTGATGTATGAGGAGGGCAGGCAAGCCATGAGGTTATACCCTTTGTGAAACGACTCGCCACTGAGGAGTCAACCAGTGCTTTTTATAAATTTTAAAAGTTTTTAAAAAAGAATTTAAAAAATGTAAAACTGAGGTTCAAAGCACTGGGATTTATAGTAGCTACAAAAAAAACTACCTATCCACCTTCAGATGTATAGACAAGACATACAGGATTTCTGCATCTACTAGTCACTCCCGTACACCTGTCTATCTCTGCACACCTCTGCCAACAGACACACACACCTACACATCCCAACCTGCCTACAGACACTTACCCCATGCTCTTACCTAAATTCCTCCCACACAAATACTTATATGAATACTAGCTTGCCTCTTCTACTTTCCTACCACCACACCCTTCCACATGCACATATACATCTGAACACCTTCGCCCCCTCAACTCCCCTGTTATATCCCTTGACATGTAGAGACATCTGTACCTATCCTTGGTTATCCACCTATTTTCCTGTAGCTTTTGTTCTCCTGTCCCCTTCTTTACTCCTGCAGCTGTCACCCTATGAGCGGGGAGTGCACCTGTAAGCCTGGCTGGGCCGGGCTGCACTGCAATGAGACGTGTCCCCAGGGCTACTACGGAACCAACTGCCAAGAGCCTTGTCTGTGCTTGAACGGGGGAGCCTGTGACAGCGAGAGCGGCCGCTGCCTGTGTGCTCCTGGATACACGGTAAGTCTTGTACCGAACAGGGTCTCTCTGCAGGGCTGGAGCAAGGAAAACCTTCAGCCCTGCACCCCCCATTCATTTTTAGGCCCTTTGCCCCCCCTCCCCCCATATAACAATCATGATCACTCCAATACTACCCCTCCCAGAATAACAGTTTGAAAGCTCCCCACCCTTTTCGCTGCTTGAAATACCTCCTTGATTCTTTGAGCTTCTGTGACTATCGGGATATATTGTTTTGCCTTGACTGCAGCAGCTCTTTGCCACCTCCAGCATCTGCTACTCTAGGCATCTGTCTAGTCCTGCCTAATGGTTGGGCTGGCCCTGCCTCTTTGGCATAACTGAGAGTCTCGTGTGCAGCTGCTGTTGCAGCCCCTGAGCGGGAGTCAAAAGTAAGGAAAACAGAGAGCCAGAGCACATGAAACTGGTCCCAGGCCACGAAGTGAGTACGTGGCACTTGTGGCTTTGAGCGTGGCTGTTCACGTGCACTGACCACTCTAGGCAGCATAAAATTTGTCTACAGTGATATCTGCTCCATCCACATTTTAAAAAGGCAGTTCTATAAGGGGGTTGCCTGCATTTACACACCATGTGTGCACATACATGTACAGAATCCGGCCAACAATCAGCGCTATTTAATCGGCCAGGAACAGCTCCTGGCCGGTTAAATAGTACTTAACCTGGTAAGTGCTAATATTTAGTGCGAGATTGAATGATTGATGCATTCTTGTATCCCACTGTTATCAAAAAACAATTTTCAGTTCAAAGTGGCTTACAATTTACAGTAAAAGATAGACCTGTTATCAACATGGCCAAATTTGGCTACCAAACTTAGCCGGCGA
This sequence comes from Microcaecilia unicolor, assembly GCF_901765095.1. NCBI lineage: Eukaryota > Metazoa > Chordata > Amphibia > Gymnophiona > Siphonopidae > Microcaecilia > Microcaecilia unicolor. The sequence continues at coordinate 47,238,964 of NC_044044.1, forward strand.
TGTGCCAAAAATCAGTGAATAGCTGGTTATATCGCGCGATATAACCAGCAACGTGCTAACCGGTGATATTCAGCGGGAGACAGCTAAGAACCACTTAACTGGCCAGGTGCCATTCCTGGCTGTTTGAATGGGTTTGAATATTGGGGGGGGGGGGGGGGTGCCTAGATTTTCTGATGGATGTCCACTTACAGAATTGCCCCTGTGCATCTGTCTGATCCCTGCATGTAATGCATACTTTTTTCCTGCAGGGGGAGCACTGCTCCAGTTACTGCCCCGCCAAGACCTACGGGGCCAACTGCTCCTTGCAATGCAACTGCAAAAATTTCCTCGCCTGCTCACCCATTGATGGCACCTGCATTTGTAAAGAAGGTAAGGCATCGGTCTGGGCTGTTTCCTCACTCGAGTCAGCAGATGAAGACCATTTAAAAACAGGGAGAGGTAGTCCCCTACTGGTCTGAGGGAAATGGGAACTTCAGCAAATATGTCTGACAAATATTCTTTATGGATATCCTGACAGAGATTTTCTTTGTAAAACTGTGGACCTCCTGGAGCAGTTTTATTGCTGACATTTCACCTAAAATAGATTTTTTTTTCAGCTTGCTCTTCAACTAAGGGGGGGGGGGGGAGGCAGAAAAATAGAAACATGACGGCAGATAAAGGCCATATGACCCATCCAGTCTGCCCATCCTCTGGAGGAGTGGCCTAGTGGTTAGGGTGGTGGACTTTGGTCCTGTGGAACTGAGGAACTGGGTTCGATTCCCACTTCAGGCACAGGCAGCTCCTTGTGACTCTGGGCAAGTCATTTAACCCTCCATTGCCCCAGGTACAAATAAGTACCTGTATATAATATGTAAACCACCTTGAATGTAGTTGGAAAAAAACCACAGAAAGGTGGTATATCAAGTCCCATTAACAAGATTCCATGCAGAATCTTAAAAAGTAGCAACATTCCATGTAGAACCCCAAAGAATAACAAGATTCCAGAATCCCAACCTATTTGAGATTCTACATGGAATGTTGCTATTCCACTAGCAACATTCCATGTAGAAGGCTGCGCAGGCTTCTGTTTCTGTGAGTCTGACGTCCTGCACGTACGTATAGGATGTCAGACTCACAGAAACAGAAGCCTGCGCGGCCGTGTTGCTGCTCTGCAAGGGCAGGCTTCTACATGGAACGTTGCTAATGGAGGAGTAGCCTAGTGGTTAGTACAGCAGACTCTATTCCTGGGGAACTGAGTTCGATTCCCACTTCAGGCACAGGCAGCTCCTTGTGACTCTGGGCAAGTCACTTAACCCTCCATTGCCTCATGTAAGCCGCATTGAGCCTGCCATGAGTGGGAAAGCGCAGGGTACAACTGTAACAAAAATAAAATAAATAAACCCTAATTCTTCCTGTTCCTAAGCAATCCCACATGCTTATCCCTTGCCTTTATAAATTCTGGAACAGTCCTCGACTCCACCACCTCCACCGGGAGGCCATCCCACGCCTCCACCCCCCTTTCTGTGAAATAATACTTCCTTAGGTTACTCCCAGAGAGCAGGTAACGTAGGACAGTGCTTCCCAAGTCCAGTCCTGGAGTACCCCTTGCCAAGTCAGGTTTTCAGGATATGCACAACGGATATCCACGGACTTAATTTGCATACACCGCCTTCATTATATACAAATCTCTTTCATTCATATTCATTGTGAATATCCTAAAAACCTGACTGGCAAGGGGTACTATGGGACCGGACTTGGGAAACACTAGGGGGTTGATATTCAGCTGCCGGATTATGTCCGGGCAACTGGGGTTGAATAATCCAGGTTTATGCAGTTGGCTCTCTCTTATGTGGCTAACCTGCTTATAATCGAAATAGAAAAACGCCTATATTGTGACCCAAATCGGGAGATAGACGTTTATCTCACAAAAACGAATAAAGCGGTATAATCGAAAGCCGAATTTGGACGTTTTCAACTGCACTCCGTCGCGGATGGGGGCGTGTCGAAGGCGTGGTGAAGGCGGAACTGCGACGTTGTTATCGGGCGATCAGAGATGGGTGCCTTTCGCCGATAATGGGAAAAAAATATGCGTTTTTAGCGAGAATTTAGGGCACTTTTCCTGGACCCTGTTTTTCCACGAATAAGGCCCCAAAAAGTGCCCTAAATGACCAGATGACCACCAGAGGGAATCGGGGATGACCTCCCCTGACTCCCCCAGTGGTCACTAACCCCCTCCCACCACAAAAAATGATGTTTCACAACTTTTTATTTTCACCCTCAAATGTCATACTCACCTCCCTGGCAGCAGTATGCAGGTCCCTGGAGCAGTTGTTAGGGGGTGCAGTGGACTTCAGGCAGGTGGACCCAGGCCCATCCCCCCCCCCCTACCTGTTACAATTGTGCTGCTTAATGCTTAGTCGTCCAACCCCCCCAAACCCACTGTACCCACATGTAGGTGCCCCCCTTCACCCCTTAGGGCTATAGTAATGGTGTAGACTTGTGGGCAGTGGGTTTTGAGGGGGATTTGGGGGGCTCAACACACAAGGGACGGGTGCTATGCACCTGGGAGCTGTTTTACCTTGTTTTTTTTTTTTTTTGTAAAAGTGCCCCCTAGGGTGCCCGGTTGGTGTCCTGGCCTGTGAGGGGGACCAGTGCACTAGGAATCCTGGCCCCTCCCACGAATAAATGTCTTGGAGTTATTCGTTTTTGAGCTGGCCGCTTTCAGTTTCCGTTATCGCTGAAAAACAAAAACGCCCAGCTCAAAAAAAGATAAGCGTCCATGTTTTTTGAAAATACGCTTCGGTCCGCCCCTTCACAGACCCGTTCTCGGAGATAAACGCCCATGGAGATAGACGTTTCCGTTCGATTATGCCCCTTCACGTGTGATATTGAGCACTTAAGTGGTACCACATAAAGATAGGACTGATTTTATTTATTTATTTATGTATTAGGATTTATTTACCACTTTTTTTAAGGAATTCACTCAAGGCAATGCACAGCAAGAATAAGTCAAACATAAGCAATAGACAATTACAGCAGTAAAAATATTCAAACAGCAATACAAAGTATGGCGTGGAGCAGTGGCATTCCTAGCGTCGACGACACCCGGGGCGGATCGCCGATGCGCCCCCCCCCCCCAGCGAAATGACCCCCCCCGGGTGCACGCCGCTAGGCGGGGGGGGGGGGGTGCCGCAGCGAGCGCCTGTCGGCTGCGAGTTGGAATCGCTATGCTAAATTCTCTCGTTCGCTGCAGCTCCCTCCCTCTGCCCCGGAACAGGAAGTAACCTGTTCCGGGGCAAAGGGAGGGAGCTGCAGCGAACGAGAGAATTTAGCGTAGCGATTCCAACTCGCAGCCGACAGGCGTGCACCCGGGGCGGACTGCCCCCACCACCCCCCCCCCCCTTGGTACGCCACTGGCGTGGAGGGGCATAATCGAACGGGGCACCCACGTTTTCCTAGGGCCATCCTCGCAGGACCTTACCGCTAAGTCAATGGCTGACGGTAAGGTCTCAGGCCTAAAATGGACACGCTTCAATTTTCATGTTGCCGCACGTCCATTGTCGGTCAAAATTTTAAAAAGGCATTTTTACAGGCGTGCTGCAAAATGGATCTGCGCGTGCCCAAACACGCGCCTACACTACCACGGGCCATTTTTTTAGTGCAACTTAGTAAAAGAACCCCGTAGTGAGCATGGAAGGAAAGAAATCCTAAATATTTCCTGAGTGGGCTTCAGACCTCACTGGATTTCCTGCGGCTTTGTTCTTTTGGAATTCGATTGCTCCCGTTTTTCATTTTTAAGAGAAACACAGCAGAGAAGGACCACCTGACCCATCCAATCTGCCCACTGCTTTTCAGTCTAATTTCTAGGACAGACAGGCAGATTTCCAGCTTGAGGCACCCTTGCAAGGAGTGCGGCCTGCAGGTTGCATACGTGGACTTCTCTTTCTCATGCAGGTCTAATGCTTGATTTATTTTGAAACTTATATAGTCTATAGATTTTTCAAAGAGAACAAAGGCACATTACAAGGGAGGTGTAGAGATGCTCCTTAAAGAGGAAATATATTCACCAGCGGGAATCTAAATGAGGTTAAGAGACAGAAATACCTGGAAATGAAGGAAGAGAGAGAGAGAGAATTCCTGGGCTCATGCTTACTACGGGGTCCTTTCACTAAAGTGCAAAACCCCTAAGAGAGAAACTTCACTGGCTCCCACTCAAGGAACGCATTGCGTTCAAGATCTGCACGATCGTACACAAAATCATTCACGCAGACGCCCCAATCTACACGCTAAACTTCGTGGACCTACCTCCCAGGAACGCCACAAGATCATCCCGCAAATTTCTCAATCTGCGCTTCCCCAGCTGTAAAGGACTAAAATACAAGCTGGCACACACCACTACCTTCTCTTACATGAGCACGCAATTATGGAATGCATTACCCACAACCCTGAAAACCATCGACGAAATAACTAACTTTCGCAAATCCCTGAAGACACATCTCTTCAACAAAGCCTACAAAAAGGACCCATAACCTTACAAAACTACCTCACCAATCCCACCCAACTATTAAAATCCACTTTCTATCATGTCTTGCTTAACACTTTCTTCTCTCTTCCCTTACTTAATCTCTGTATATGACTAATTGTATCTGATATCCTGGAATGACTATGTCATAACAAAACTATGTAAGCCGCATTGAGCCTGCAAATAGGTGGGAAAATGTGGGATACAAATGCAATAAATAAATAAATGTCTACAGGAGAATCATCTGTTTTGCTTCCCTATTACAGGCTGGCAGCGAGGAGATTGCACCATACCCTGTGTCAAGGGCACCTGGGGCGCTGGATGCAACGAGACCTGCCAATGTGCCAATGCTGCCACCTGCAGCCCGATCAGCGGCCTCTGCACATGCACAGCGGGATGGCACGGGGAGAGATGCGACCAGCCGTGTCAGGTACATACCTTTAGTACGAGACTCAAAGAGCTCCTGCCTCCACCCCACCAGATGACATTATGCATATTGTTCTCTGTTTTGACCGATAGCTGGAAGGTAAAGCTGAGGTTTCATAAGATGAAAAGAAGGTACAAAAGAGAAATGTTCCCTGTAAAGTGTGCAGGCATTACACCACTTTCCTCCCCACCAGGTAGACGGCCCCATAATCTGTTCAAACTGCAGGATGGCAGTTTGAACAGATTATGGGGCCATCGTCAATCAGCGGAGTTCATCTGGCAGGAAGCAAGGTGCCGGCGAGAGAGATTACTGCACCAATGGACTTTTTAAACTATTAAAACACCTGAAGATGTCTTTCCATTGGTGCTGTATTGAACAGTGATGTGTAAAGAGGGCTCAGTGGGGCTGCAGTAAGAACATAACATAACATAAAACAATATAACATTAAACAACACAACATAACATAAAACAATATAACATAAAACAAAACAAAACAACACAACACAGCATAGCATAACATAACAATGGTATGTGTATACTGCTATAACCACAAAGTTCTAAGCAGTTCACAATATTTGTTAAGATGCCAGGACAATCTCCCAGGCCTTACAACACTAAGGGATCCTTTTACTAAGCAGTGATAAGCCCACCGCGGTCGTACTGAGTGCCAATCTGGAACTACCGCCAGACTACCACAGGAGCCCGGCGGTAGTTCCCACCCTAGCGTGTAGCATTTCCAGCGCTACGAAAATATGTCCTATTTTTGTAGCGCCAGAACTTAACCAGCAGTAATCAGGCAGGACCGCAAGCTGCCCGGTTACCATCGGGTTAGCACGGGAGCCCTTACTGCCATCTCAATGGGTGGTGGTAAGGGCTGCCCCCGAAATGGCCACACAGTAAGTGTTTCACTCAGGGGCGTATATGAACTTCAGCGGGAGGGGGGGCCAGAGCCGAGGTGAGGGGGCACATTTTAGCCCCCCCCCCATGACAACCCCCCCTCCCCCGCCCGCCACCGCCAGCACCACCTCCTCCAACAACTTTGCCCCCCCCTCCCCGCAGACGACCCTCTCGGCCCGCCGTCGCCTACCTTTGCTGGCAGGGGACCCCAACCCCCTACAGCCGAAGTCTTCTTCCTCAGTTTGGTTTGGTTTCTGACGTCTTGCACGCACGTACAACGTGATGTTGAGAGGGTCTTCGGTAGGGGGGTCCAGGGCCAAATCTACGGGGGCCCAGGCCCCCATGGCCCCATAGCAGATACGCCCCTGGTTTCACTTACCGCACGGCTATTTCTTTTCCACAGAAAAGACAGCCTTTTACCCATTGCGGTAAAAGGGGGCCTCAGCGCATGCCGAAAACACAGGCAGCTTAGTTCAAGGGCCCCTAATTAGATAACAAACAACAGCTCTAATTATTTAGACAGATCAAACTTCTGGAAAAGGTAAGTTTTAAGATTTGTCCTAAATAAAACATAGGTGTCAGATTGAGAAAAACATAATGAGAATTCTTGCCAAAATTTAGGACCTTGAAACGACAACAATAATCCATGAGTTTTCAATCTCTTACATCCTTTGGAAGAAGGAAAGCTAAAAGGAGAAGTGTTCATGGTTCTTTGAGATGTAGACAAAGATGTGAACTGAAAATTATCCAACATATAATCTGGAATAACGCCATCTAAAATTTTAAATAAAAAAACAAGCAAACAAACCAAACCCTGCCCTCTATTGGCAGCCAATGTAATTGTACAAAATACCCCGAGTTCTTATCTGAGTTTTTAAAAGAGAAAATTAAATGCACCCCTGTGTTCTGTATTGTCTGAAGCTTTCTTAATTTATACTTTGCACTGCCCAGGAAAATCAAATTACAATAGTCTAGCTTCGACAGTATCAATAGTTGGCCTAGAAATCTAAATTTACCGATTTCAAAAAAGGCATCTCACTCATATCAGTTTTCTTAGTAGGAAAAACGAGCCTTTGGCTAAAGCATTGATATGTGAATCAAGAGAGATACTTATCCACATAACCCCTAGACTTTTAATTCCAGAAGAAAGAGTGGATTTTGTTTGCTTCACCTGGATATGATCCAATAAAGGATCGGGGTTGTTGGACAATAGCCAGAACTTAGTAGATTATAACGTCAACAAAGCAGTGGCGTTCCTAGCCTGGATGACACCCGGGGTGGATCGCCGATGCGCCCCACCCCCCGCGAAATGACATCCCTCTCGGGTGCACGCCGCTGGGGGGCGGGGGTACTGCGGCGCGTGCCTGTCGGCTCCGAGTTCGCTACCTTCGCTCGTTCGCTGCAGCTCCCTCTGCCCCGGAACAGGAAGTAACCTGTTAGGGGGCAGAGGGAGCTGCAGCGAACGAGCGAAGTTAGTGAACTCGGAGCGGACCGCCCCCACCGCCCCCCCCCCCTTGGTACGCCACTGCAACAAAGCACTGCTGCTATATTCATCTTTGGACATCATAAATATGATACAGTTCATCATTGCTGAACGAGTTACACTGGTTACGGTAAAAGCCAGGCTAATGTATAAGATTTTGCGCCTAAATGGTCAGGGTTCTGTTTACCTATATGATTTTTTGAACAGGTCTATTTTTCATTTGACGTCTAGTATTAAGGAAAGTAATCTTCTTATATACCCAGCCATTAAACATATAACATCTAAACGTAACCATGAACGCTCATAATCCTATCAGACAACTTGTATCTCTCACTCCGGAAATGGCGATCGCCATGACGGAACAATGTAAGCCACATTGAGCCTGCAAATAAGTGGGGAAATGTGGGATACAAATAAATAAATAAATAAATAAACGTGGTTCTGGAACTCGTTACCATCAGATCTAAGATTAGAACGTTCCTATGGCTTATTTTGTAAGAATCTTAAAACATTTTTGTTTCATGAATACTTAATACTACTACTACTACTAGTTATCATTTCTATAGCACTACTACACATACGCAGTGCTGTACACTTGAAAATGAAGAGACAGTCCCTGCTCGACAGAGCTTACACTCTAATTATGACAGACAAACAGGAGAAATAAGGGAAAAGGACAAAGAGTAGCAAGATTCCGGAATCCCAAAGAGTAGCAAGATTCTGTGTAGAATCCTAAAGAGTAGCAACATTCCGGAATCCCAAAGACGACTACTACTACTTATCATTTCTAAAGCGCTACTAGACATACGCAGCACTGTACACTTGAACATGAAGCGACAGTCCCTGCTCAACAGAGCTTAAAATCTAATTAGGACAAACAGGACAAATAAGGGATAAGGACAAAGAGTAACAAGATTCCGTGCAGAATCCCAAAGAGTAGCAAGATTCTGGAATCCCACTGTAACAACATTCTGTGCGGAATCCCAAAGAGCAGCAAGATTCCGGAATCCCAAAGACTAGTACTACTACTTATTTCTAAAGCGCTACTAGACGTACGCAGCGCTGTACACTTGAACATGAAGAGACAGTCCCTGCTCAACAGAGCTTACAATCTAATTAGGACAAACAGGACAAATAAGGGATAAGGACAAAGAGTAGCAAGATTCCGGAATCCCACTGTAGCAACATTCTGTGTGGAATCCCAAAGAGCAGCAAGATTCCCGAACCCCAAAGACTACTACTACTTATCATTTCTATAGCGCTACTAGACAAACGCAGCACTGTACACTTGAACATGAAGAGACAGTCCCTGCTCGACAGAGCTTACAATCTAATTAGGACAGACAAACAGGACAAACAAGAGATAAGGGAAAAAAAGTGAGGATGATAAAATAAGGGTTCTGAACAAGTGAATAAGGGTAATGCTTTATAATTGACCTGTTTATTTTATATTGATGTGTGTAAATTGTATCTGTGATTATGTACCTGTATGTTTAAGCACTATTTTTATACACCGTTTTGGACCCATTCGAGGAAATTAGCAGTGTATTAAGTGCCAGATTAGGGGGATCCTTTTACTAAGCTGCGGTAAAAAGTGGCCTTCGGTAGTGTAGGCACGTGCATTGGGCGTGCGCTGGGCCAGTTTTTCCCACATCAACAAAAGATGTTTTTTTTTAAAAATGGGATAGGAAAAGGGCCTGCGGTAAAAATGAAACCAGCGTGCGCCCAAAACCGGCCTGAGCCCTTAACGCCACCCATTGATCCCGACAGATCGTGAGACCCTCTTACTGAAATAAGAGGATCCCTCAAACATAGTGAATCCTTTGTAGGTCAAGATGCCTATTAATAAAACAGCACAACCATTATAACCAAAGCGATGTTTTCAAGACCACACAAAATCCTCTTTTCTGATGTGCAAAGTGATGACAACCTCTGATCGACTGCCTCCATCATCAAGCTCTGCATATGGTTTTAATAAAGCGCTTTCTTCCTCTTTCTCTGGCAGAATGGCACATACGGACCGGGGTGCAGTGGCCGGTGTGACTGCCAGCATGCGACTGGCTGTGACCCCATCAGTGGACGATGCCGTTGCCTGCCAGGCTGGACAGGTAAAGGGAAGAGACTATGAGATGGAGAGAATCCCCATTGATGCCACTGAGCTGACAAATTTCAGACAGGTTAAAAAGTCTTAACGTCAACATAATGGGGAATTTGAGTGGCCGCTGGAAGATGTGATCAAGGCCACCAGCAGGGTTTGGACCTGTTTCTGGAGCACAGGTCTGTTAACAGCTGTTATCCAGACGGGGGATCAGCACTCCTTTCTACTTGCAGGGAGTAATAGGCAAGGGATCTGCTGGGATTGCTAGTGAGCCAGACTGTTCACTGTCAGAGCAGGTACAGTAAAAGTGGTTAGCAAAGCAGGGTTTTAAAAATAGGTTTGCTCAAGTTCCTGGAGGAAAAGTCCATAGACCATTATTAAGGAGGACTTGGGGAAAATCCACTGCTTATTTCTGGGATAAGCAGCGTAAAATCTCTTTTACTCTTTTGGGATCCTGCATATTCTGATACTTGTGACCTCGACTGGCCACTATTGAAAAACAGGATACTGGGCTTAATGTCCCAATATGGCAGTGCTTATGTTCGTATTTCCTTGGGCTCCACTCCCAGTCTTTGAGATCCACCAGCAGCTCAGGTTTTCAGTGTCTCTCTAATGAATATGAATCCTCCCTTCCTAATGAGTACCAAAATTTTTTTTTAATATAGTTACACTAAATAATAATTTCCATAAACAGCAATATAACTCCTTTACTGTTCTTTATTCATTTTTTGACAAAATTATTACAAAAAATTCTTTATACAAAATCTGTTTCCCTTTACTATATATCCCAACCTTAAAACACAACCACTCTCATACTCATACACACCCATACACTCTACCCAAACTCACTATTCCCACCCTCTTATACCCGGAGACCTCTACCCACTAACCAATAAAAAAAGTTTCCTTGTTTTAGATTCTATATATAACCATATGGTTGGTAGCGTAAATGCCGTTGCATTCATACATTGTCAATATTCACACCATTTCAATCAAACGTATAAATGGCAAGAGGCGTACTCACTCGCAAATGCGCAGTACAGACCCTCTCTGTCCCGCCCCCGCATCAATACGTGATGACGGGGGCGTGACAGAGAGGGAACCTGCGCACCTGCGAGTGAGGGAACCGCCGTCGCCACCGCTCCCCCCCCCAGGGTTGCCGCTACCGCTCCCCCCACCCACCCGGAGTCGCCGCCACCCACCCTCCACCCGGGCCGGGTACCTGGCTTCACTATTCAAACCGCCGGGACGCAGCACACAGCTCATCTGAGCTGCCGTTGGCCTTCCTTACCTGCCTGTGTCCCACCCTCGCCGACGTTACATCACACGAGGGCGGGACAAACGCAGAGAAGAAGGAAGGCCGACGGCAGCTCAGATGAGCTGTGTGCTGCGTTCCGGCGGTTTGAATAGTGAAGCCAGGTACCCGGCCCGGGTGGAGGGGTGGCGGAGGGGACTCCGGGGGGGAGGGGCGGCGGCGGCAACCTATCCGGGGGGGGGGGGCCTTTCAAACCCCCCCCCTTCCTTTACTAGCCCGTTTTTACAGGCTCAACGGTTAGTATAGTTATACCAAAGGACTGCGAATTGGCAACTCTGATCATGATCAAATTGCTGGAAATTCTGTATCTCAGCCCTTTATACAAATAATGTCCATGTCCACCACCATATCTCACTTCCTTTTTTTTTTGTTACATTTGTACCCCGCGCTTTCCCACTCATGGCAGGCGCAATGCGGCTTACATGGGGCAATGGAGGGTTAAGTGACTTGCCCAGAGTCACAAGGAGCTGCCTGTGCCTGAAGTCCACCACCCTAACCACTAGGCCACTCCTCCACTGTTGCTATTCCACTAGCAACATTCCATGTAGAAGTCGGCCCTTGCAGATCACCAATGTGGCCGCGCAGGCTTCTGCTTCTGTGAGTCTGACGTCAGACTCACAGAAACAGAAGCCTGCGCAGCCTTCTACATGGAATGTTGCTAGTGGAATAGCAACATTCCATGTAGAATCTCCAATAGTAGCAACATTCCATGTAGATGTCGGCCCTTGCAGATCACCAATGTGGCCGCGCAGGCTTCTGCTTCTGTGAGTCTGACGTCAGACTTACAGAAACAGAAGCCTGCGCAGCCTTCTACATGGAATGTTGCTAGTGGAATAGCAACATTCCATGTAGAATCTCCAATAGTAGCAACATTCCATGTAGAATCTCTAATAGTATCTATTTTATTTTTGTTACATTTGTACCCCGCGCTTTCCCACTCATGGCAGGCTCAATGCGGCTTACATGGGGCAATGGAGGGTTAAGTGACTTGCCCAGAGTCACAAGGAGCTGCCTGTGCCTGAAGTGGGAATCGAACTCAGTTCCTCAGTTTCCCAAGACCAGAGTCCACCACCGTAACCACTAGGCCACTCCTCCACTGAACAGTTCTGTTGTAAAGACACCTTGAGGTCCGCAGCATGAGTGAGATGACAACATCCTCCTCTTAGATCCCCTGCTGTTTTTCTCTTGGCTCAACACCGCACTTTTCCGGTTCTAAACTTCCTATTTCCTATTTGGAACAAGCATCAAATAGAATCCGGGGTTCGGTGACTCGTCTAACAAGTCTCTCACCTCTAATGTCTCTCCGCTTTTTTTCTCTGTCTCTATCTCTGCATCTCTCTTCCCTCACTCCATCTGTGTATGGGTCTCTTTTCCCTCCCATACTGGTCCCTATGTATCTCTCTCTCCTCCTCCCCAACCCCTCCCCCTATGTGTGTGTCTCTTGCTCACACTCCCCCTACCTGTTGATTTCCTAGGCGTGCACTGTAATCTGCCCTGCGAGGAAGGGCACTGGGGACATCACTGCAACATGACCTGCGTCTGCAAGAATGGAGCCACATGTCTGCCTGAGGATGGCACCTGTATCTGTGCACCTGGGTACCAAGGGCCAACCTGCCAACACAGTAAGTTCAGTAATTACCGCGTTCTCTCCCACCACACGTGCTCAGGTCACCATAGGAGGGGACACAGGGTGCTGGGAACAGATACTGTCATATGGGGAGAATTACTTGCCATAAAAAGATACCCCATGGAAGACTTGTTATACAAGATGGCTTCTACTGGAAGTAAGCTGGAAGTCTGAAAAGACTTTCTTAGAAGCATAAAGTTCTGCTAACAAGAATTATTGCCCCGGGTGAGAGCTTGCTTAAACACTACCACTAATCCAGAGATTCTCAACTCAGTCGTCACGACACATCCAGCCAGTCTGGTTTTCACGAATATGCATGAGTTAAATTTGCATGTATTGACTCCATTGTATGCAAATCTATGGATATCATGAAAACCTGACTGGGTGGGTATGTCCTGAGGACTGGATTGAGAACTCCTGCCCTAATCCTTTGTAGGATCTAGAAATGAAGCTAGGATGAGGACCTTCTGTCCTTAACACTATCACTACTGCTGGCCAGGTGCTACTAGACAAATGTAGCACTGTACAGATGCACCTAAGAGAAAGTTCCTTCTCAGGACACCCAAACAAGATACAGAACAGACTTCAGATATAAAGGAATTGGAGAAGGTGCAGAGAAGGGCGATGAAAATGATAAAAGGGATGGAACGACTTCCCTATGAGGAAAGGCTGAGAAGGTTAGGGCTCTTCAGCTTGGAGAAAAGGTGGCTGAGGGGTGATATGATAGAAGTCTCCAAGATAATGAGCGGAGTAGAGTGGACAGATGTGAAGCGTTTGTTTACACTTTCAAACAACAACAAAACCAGGGGACACAAGGTGAAGCTAGAATATGGTAGATTTAAACAAAGAGGAGAAAGTTTTTCTTTACTCAGTGTGTAGTTGGACTCTGGAACTCGTTGCCGGAGAATGTAGTGACAGCAGCTGGCCTTATGGAGTTTAAGGGGGGTTTAGACAGATTCCTGAAGGAAAAGTCCATTGAACATTATTACATTTTTTTTTTGGGGGGGGGGGGGTTGCCGGGTTCTTGAAGCCTGGATTGGCCGCTGTCAGAGACAGGATGCTGGGCTTGATGGACCCTTGGTCTTTTCCCAGTATGGCGGTGCTTATGTGCTTCAGAATATATCTACATAGAAATGAATAATGTTGAAATCAACAAAGCAATGAGCAGGGAGAGCCAAGATTCAAAATAAGAGGGGGAGCATGATACAGCAGCTCAGAGAGGCTGGTCTAGGCATATGGTGCAGCACGGTGAAAGCGCATGAATTCGGAAGTTGGTGACAGAGCAGGGGCACAGAAATAAGCAGCTTGCCCAAAGAACGGAGTTCACAAAGAGGGGTGCATAGGGAGGTAAGAGAGGTGTTAATGAGGAGCTTCAGGATGAAGGCACTGAAGGTAAGGAAGTCTATAAAATAATGAGTGGAGTTGAATGGGTAGATGTGAAGCGTCTGTTCACGCTTTCCAAAAATACTAGGACTAGGGGGCATGCGATGAAGCCACAATGTAGTAAATTTACAACGAATCGGAGAAACTTTTTCTTCACTCAACGTGTAATTAAACGCTGGAATTCGTTGCCAGAGAATGTGGTAAAGGCGATTAGCTTAGCGGAGTTTAAAAAAGGTTTGGACGGCTTCCTAAAGGAAAAGTCCCATAGACCGTTATTAAATGGTCTTGGGGAAAATCCACTATTTCTGGGATAAGCAGTAAAAAATGTTTTGCACATTTTTGGGGATCTTGCCGGGTATCTGTGACCTGGATTGGCCACTGTTGGAAACAGGATGCTGGGCTCGATGGACCTTTGGTCTTTCCCAGTATGGCAATACTTATGTACTTATGACATTTCAACTACATAGGAAACCAATGTAGTGACTTCAGGAGTTACATGGTCATGACAACACTGGAGGAATAGCAACTATGCAGCTGAATTTAAACAGATGTTTTGAAATACATGTGGAATGAGCACTTTTCCTACCAAAAGGCAGGAGCAAACTGACATTGCATCACCGTAGAGGAGAAAGTTGGTTTGGTGGGAGACCTGTGAAGTGCCGGTTGCAGTAGTCTTAAGTGGAAAATGATAAGAGATTGGAGAAGGGGTTTCCTAGTGTTTTCAGATGTGCTTTATTGGGAGAACACTTCTGTTTGCTGTAAAAGAGTGAGGGGCTGACTCCTGGTTATTCTTTCTTGTTGCAGCTTGCCCGCCTGGCCGGTATGGCAAAAAATGCATTGGGACGTGTAAGTGCTCCAACCATTCCAGCTGTGACCCTGTGGACGGCTCCTGTAGCTGTTTCCCAGGGTGGATGGGAAGCGAGTGCACTCAAAGTAAGTGCCTATCCTGGGGAGAGGGTGGAGGGGAGACGGCGCCAGAGGGCATGCCTCTACTGTGCAGGAGAAGTCCAGAAGTGAATGACCTGGTGGGGGCCACTTTGGCAAGGATTCAGAGTGGGAAATGTGGCCACCCTGGATGACGTACTTTAACTTGGAGTGAACCGTTGCTGATGTTAAATATCTATTAGCTTTGTTAGGCTGTACAGGTGAGGAGTCGAACATGGAGGGAAAGGGTTGTTAAATAGTATATTTGTAACATTTTAAGATTGATTTGAATTTTATAGGACAACAACAGAGTCGATTATTGGCTAACTGTTCCAGCTGTCGTAATCTAACATTGCTGATTTTGGTTTGAATGGTTCACTGACTCTTCTGCCATCTCCTCCAGCCTGTCCTGCAGATTTCTGGGGAGCAGGTTGCGTTCAGCGTTGCCACTGTCAGAATGAAGGGAAGTGTGACCCCACCCAGGGGGAGTGCTCCTGCCCCCCAGGATGGAGCGGACGTTACTGCTCTCAAGGTAGGATCGTATTCCATTCCCTTGCAAGTCTGCTTTTTAATGTTGCATCCTGTTTTTCCCATCCCTTCTTCTTCTCACTGTCTTTCTCTTCCATTTTCCCGCTTTTCCTCTTTCCGTATTCCTTTCCTCCTCCTCCCTCACGTATCTCCTCCACTTCTGTTCCCCAAAGGGCAGAGAACCCAGACATCACTTGCATGACAATGGAGGTGGTGCATGCGAATTTAACTGATACATATTCATTGTGGATATCTTGAAAACTAGGTTGAGAACCCCTGGTCTAGAACCAAGCTCAATTGGCAAAGCTACCAAACAGATATAAACTTTGGATATGATTTGAGCTCTAGTTGATTTACATTCTGGTACAGGAGGTGTTTCCCTGTCCTTGGAGTGCTCACGACCTAAGTCTGTACCTGAGGCGGTGGAGGGGTTCTGACTTGTCTAAGATCACAAGGAGCAGCAGTAGGGCTTGAGCCTGGCTTCCCTGGGTCTTAGCCTGCTGCTCTATCCAGCTAGTGGCAGATAAGAATGCTTCTTAAATCTGAAGAGAAACCTTTAAAAAAATGCTTAGTGTTTTTTGTCACTGTAAGATTCCAGTGGCCCTGGCTCAAGGATAAAGTACAGCTAAATTCTGTAGCTCAGAATCAGTTTTTTCATGTTCTCCTTGTATAGTTTTTTCCTGCAAGTTATTTAGGTTTTTGATGTAGTTTCCACCTGAGCTCAGAGTAAATGTATTGGGCTAGTCGCCATGCTGTCCGCTTTCTGGGAGACTGGATAGGGAGATTGAGAATTCCTCAGCTCTGAGGAGGAAGGACACAGAGTAGCACCATTCTAAATTTCAAGACCTTTCAGAAGAGCATCCCTCTGCCTGTCGGCGTACCTCAGGGTTACTACTACTACTACTACTATTTAGCATTTCTATAGCGCTACAAGGCGTACGCAGCGTTGCACAAACATAGAAGAAAGACAGTCCCTGCTCAAAGAGCTTACAATCTAATAGACAAAAAATAAATAAAGTAAGCAAATCAAATCAATTAATGTGAACGGGAAGGAAGAGAGGAGGGTAGGTGGAGGCGAGTGGTTACAAGTGGTTCTGTTCTTGGTCCCCTCCTCTTTTCTATCTACACTTCTTCCCTTGGTTCATTAATCTCATCCCATGGCTTTTCCTACCATCTCTATGCTGATGACTCCCAAATCTACCTTTCTACCCCTGATATCTCACCTTGCATTCAAACCAAAGTTTCAGCATGCTTGTCTGACATTGCTGTCTGGATGTCTCGACACCACCTGAAATTAAACATGACCAAAACCAAGCTTCTCATTTTTCCCCCCCAAACCCACCTCCCCACTCCCCCCGTTTTCTATTTCTGTTGATGGCTCTCTCATTCTCCCTGTCTCCTCAGCTGGAAACCTTGGGGTCATCTTTGACTCTTCTCTCTCCTTCTCTGCTCATATCCAGCAGATCGCCAAGACCTGTCGTTTCTTTCTTTACAACATCCGTAAAATCCGCCCCTTTCTTTCCGAGCACTCTACCAAAACCCTCATCCACACCCTTGTCACCTCTCGTTTAGACTACTGCAATCTGCTTCTTGCTGGCATCCCACTTAGTCACCTCTCCCCTCTCCAGTCGGTTCAAAACTCTGCTGCCCATCTCGTCTTCCGCCAGGGTCGCTTTACTCATACTACCCCTCTCCTCAAGTCGCTTCACTGGCTCCCTATCCATTTTCGCATCCTGTTCAAACTTCTTCTACTAACCTATAAATGTACTCACTCTGCTGCTCCCCAGTATCTCTCCACACTCATCCTTCCCTACACCCCTTCCCGTGCACTCTGTTCCCTGGATAAATCTTTCTTATCTGTTTCCTTCTCCTTCTGTCTTGCTGCGCCCTATGCCTGGTATAGACTTCCTGAGCCCCTACGTGTTGCCCCATCCTTGACCATCTTTAAATCTAGATTGAAAGCCCACCTCTTTAACATTGCTTTTGACTCGTAACCACTTGTATCCACTCGCCTCCACCTACCCTCCTCTCCTCTTTCCTCTCACCTCCACATACCCTCCTCTCCTCTTTCCTGTACACATTAATTGATTTGTTTGCTTAATTTTTTGTCTACTAGATTGTAAGCTCTTTGAGCAGAGACTGTCTTTCTTCTATGTTTGTGCAGCGCTGCATACGGTTTGTAGCACTATAGAAATGCTAAATAGTAGTAGTAGTAGCATGTGATGCAGTCCAGTCCTGGTTGTGGAACTCTCATCCCCCCTCCCCCATGCGCATAGAAATGCCAAATTCCACCTAAGTGCTATTCTGTAAATATTGTATAAATATATGCATATCTTACATAGCCTGTTATTTGCAAGGGGGGTGTATGCATGAGTGGATCTTGGGTGGAATTCCCTCTTACATGAGTGACTTGTAGAATACTGTAAGGTTAACCTTTATCTCCAAGATTTAGGTATGAGCATAGAGTGTAAGGATGGTGTACATGCTGATGCATATTTCAACTGTTACACTAGTATTCTTTATAGATCAGGCTCCTTGTTAAAAAAAAATTACCTGCCTACATGGCTAGCCAGGCTTGGATGAAAGGAAGGGAGAGAAGATCAAGGGCAGTTCATTCAGAACTGTGAAACTGGTACCCTGTGAACTGGCCATGGTGCTGAAATCAACATGTACTAAAAGGGGGTTCCCAAACAGCCTTAGGGGTATGTTTGCTAAGCTGCGTTAGTGTTTTTAACACACCTCTAAAGTTAAGGCACATTAAACGCTAATGCACATTTCTATGGGCACGTTAGTGTTTAATGCGTTTAAACCATTAACGCACGTTAAAACCGCTAACCGCCTACAGCGCATCTTAGAAATACCTGGTACCTGAAGGCTTATTTATTAATTAACCCCTTTATTTACTATTTCCTCTTCTGTTGTGACTCCATGTACTCTGCTTCTCACACCCCTTTTGGCTCAGTTTTCTTCTGATAACATAACCTTAAATAAATAAAACATACCCAAAACATGAGATTTCCAAAAGTCCAGCAGTGTGGTCAGTTGGAGATATTTTCTTGGCTCCCTGCTTGATCTGCCTCCTTGTTCTCTGCAGGCTGCCTTTTGGGATTTTATGGCGAGAACTGTTCCCACCAGTGTAAATGTCAGAATGAAGCAGCATGTGATCCCAAGACTGGGGCGTGTTCTTGTCGTCCCGGGTACCTCGGCACTCACTGTGAAATAAGTAAGCGACGACCTCCTACTAACGTGAAGAAAGACTACCATAGCCTCAGATTCCTTTTAAAGTGTTTCTTCTCATGACCTTCGTGGAACATTTTAGTTACTTAGTAGCTGAGTAGGAGACTGTGAACTATGTACAACCTAAGCGCTAGGTTTCAGACTAACTAGTGGTAGACCCAGTCAATGGGAGCACACTCTGGTTGGGAGATGTGGTTCATATTCCTTGGTTGTAGGGAGATGTAGGGAAACCTGTCCTCTGCATAGTCACAGATACACTGAAACCGTTGACAGTGATCCTTCGAACCAGAACCAAACTATGCCGTGGTATGTTTCATGGAACATTTATTTGTTAGTAACATTTGCTAGCAGGTCATCAGAGTGTTGCACAATTAAAAGAGAAAAAAGTAACGGCTGCATCCATAAAAAGAGAAGGAAGAAGTAGAGATAGAATGGGAGCACCATCCCTGTTCTGTTTCCCAAGACCCAGAGCAAGGAAAGCTAGAACAACCAGGCTGTAAATCTTGGAAATAGGGTGGGGGGAGGGTGTCAATATTCAAAGTGATTTAACTGGTCAGAAATGGCTCCTGGCTGGTTAAATCATCTTTTCAGGGCTACCTGCTAATTTTCGGCAGCTTAGTGCCACTTAAAAAAGCGGTTAGTGCCAAACTGAAAACCGGTTATTTTGGGGTGAAGTCGGCACTTGGCCGGTTAAGAGCCGATACTCAGGCAGGTTAAAATAGGACTGCATAAAAGTCGGTCCATCTTTATGTGATGCCACATGGCTAAATATCACACTTAACCGGATATGCATTAGCCGGCTCCAGAAACCCAGAAATTCAATGCTGATGCCCAGACATTATTGAATTTCTGGATTTAATGCCGGCAGTAGTCAGCAAAACCCTGCTCACCACTGGCTGAATATTGAGCTCAAGGATTCTTAATAGAGGTATAGAGGCAATGAATTGAAAAGGGAATGACCCAGGTTTGAGAAAGCAGAGTGGCATGAAATATCCAGGCATAAATGAGAAGTGAACGAAGAAGGGCCTGGTGATGAGTGAAGAGTATGGAGGGATAGCAAAGAAATAGAGAGTGATCAGACAGTTGACCCCCATCCTAT
Source organism: Microcaecilia unicolor (assembly GCF_901765095.1). Taxonomy (NCBI): domain Eukaryota; kingdom Metazoa; phylum Chordata; class Amphibia; order Gymnophiona; family Siphonopidae; genus Microcaecilia; species Microcaecilia unicolor. The sequence goes on from NC_044044.1 coordinate 47,258,483, forward strand.
GTTTGAAACAATCAATCAAACTCTATGGAGCCTTTAGATTCACAAAAACCCCTAAGAGCACAATAGGGACCTTAAAAACATGAAGACCACACAGAGAACTATGAGAACCCACTAAGGATATCTGAGAATTATTTGGGACCTTAAGGATCCATTGAGAATCCAAGAAAGCTCAAGATTATTTTGGGGACCTTGATAAGTCAATGAGTATTTTGAGAATTCTCGGTAAGCTTGAATGCTCCAGTATACCAATGCAACATTTGTTTCACCACTAAGAAAATACCAAATTACCAATTTTACAGCACCTGGATTCTTATTACTCCCTCTCATTAACCAACACTGGTTTATTAGATTGGTTGTTTTTACGGACTTGTAGAGCTCCTGTGTGTTTTTGGATGCCTCTGCCACACCCAGCCTTCTAATTTCTTATGTATCTCACAGGATGTCCCTCCAGAACCTTCGGACTCGGCTGCCTTCACATCTGTGAATGCCTCAATAATGGGACCTGCAACCATGTGACAGGTCATTGCCAGTGTGGGCCTGGATGGGATGGCGCTCGCTGTGAGAAAGGTGAGTGGAGGGAAATGGAAGATGACATTTTTTCCTATCAGCTGATGTTCTGAACAACCTGCTCATCCCTCAAAGAGGGCCTTAATGGAATATATTTTGATTGCAATTTCTGAAATGATTTTCATGGGGGAAAAGCACACTACCCATTCTAAGTGGCTCTATGAAAATTATCCTTCCTTCCTGAAGCTGGAGTATTTGCATTATTCCTCAACTTGGGTATTTTTATGTACCTCGTACATACTTAATTTTCCCGCAAAAATCGACCCATGGAAAAAGCAGGTGTACAATGTTTCCACAGGTAGTTGTACACCCACAACAAGCTTCTAAGCAAAAATACATGCATGCTTTCAGTTTGAAAACTGTTGCAAAGCCCCTGGACAGTAAGTTTGCATAGAATTTGTCCCAATGCAATTTGAAAATTGGCCCCTTTGTAGACTCTCTCTGCTGTGGACTTTCTCTGCTGTTCTCATCCAGTTCAAAATGGCTGCCCTGTGCCCAAGATCACACAGAGTCAGTGACCAAGTAAAGACTGGAGCCAGTGAGTTCCAAGCTCAGTGTAGTTCTGTGCTCAGACATGTAACATAGTAAGTGACGGCAGATAAGGACTGAATGGTCCATCCAGTAGAGTCACATTCATGATCAATTCAAGAATAAATCAGCAATGAACGTGAGATTAAATACGGGATCATGGTCTTTCTTTGGTGTTTCTGGCACATAGACCATAAAAGTCCACCCAGCTCTGTCCTTATGTTCCGACTACTGGAGTTGCCGTCAAAGCCCACTCCAGCCTATCCGAATCTGTCATTTGTGGGACATAGACCATAAAAGTCTGCCTGGCACTGTCTCATCAAAGCCCTCTGCAGCACATCTTAAACTACATTGCTATATGTGGGACATAGACCATACAAGCCAGCCCACCACCAGCCCTAGCTTTTACAGCCAGAGTTGCCAACTAAGCACCACTTGACATTTAAATTTTGTTTCTTATACCATTCATTTTCTAATTAGAGATCCTCTGTGTTCATCCCATGCCTTTTTGACTTCTGCCACCATTTGTTTCTCCACCACCTGCCTCAGAAGGCATCAACCACCCTCTCCGTGAAAAAGAAATTTCTGACATTACTCTTGTCGACCACCCCTTAACCTCAATTCATGTCCTCTAGTTTTACCATTTTCTCTTCTCTGGAAAAGATTTGTTTCTATATTAATACCTTTCAAGTATTTAAACGTCTGTAGCATATCTCCCCTGTCCCTCCTCTCCTCTAGGGTATACATATTCAGGTCTTCCAGTCTCTTCTCATATGTCTTTGGTGCAAGCCTCATACCATTTTTGTCACCTTCCTCTGGACCGCTTCAAGCCTTCTCACATCGTTAGCAAGATATGGCCTCCAAAACTGAACACAATGCTCCGAGTGTGGCCTCACCAGCTACTTGTACAGGGGCATCAACACCTCCTTTCTTCTGCTGGTTATGCCTCTCTCAGCATCCTTCTGGCTACAGCCACCACCTTGTCATACTGTTTCATCACCTTCAGATCCTCAGATACTATCACCCCAAGGTCCCTATCTGTGCATATCAGACTTTCACCTCTTAGCACGTACAACTCCCTTGGATTTCTACTCCCTAAGTGCATCACTCTGCACTTCTTTGCATTCTTCTAACTTTTGCAGATTCATTTTCATGTTTACCACTCCCTCTGAGTTGTCCAATCGGTTACAAATCTTGACATTATCCACAAAAAGGCAAACCTTGCGTTCTAACCCTTCGGCAATGGCACTCACGATGTAAACCTCACCCCTGCCCTCCAAATTTGAGGTCAAATAATGACCCTTAATATGTGTCACTTGTTTATTGATTATATGCGTCTGCAGAGCAATACAGTGTAGTTCACGTACATTCTGTCTTCTTCAGTTGACAGACTGTTCACCACGGTTCCAGCACTATCGGCTGAAAGCAACTCCATGGGAGCCATCGTCGGCATCATTGTCCTGGTGATAGCGGTGGTGGTGCTGCTTGTTCTGTTTCTGTATTACCGGCACTGGCAGAAGGGCAAAGAGAGACGAAACCTCGCCGGGACGTACGCATCTGGGAGAATGGTGAACTCGGAGTATGCTGTGCCAGGTGAGAAGTTGGGATTTTATTAAATTTGGCTTTACTTGCAAGTCAATTTCTGATCCTCATTACTTGAAGGATGGGGAAACCCGAGAGCACTTCCTTGTGGTCAAAGTGTGAGACACTGATTCAGGGTTGACCTAACCATTAGGCAGGTCTAGGAAATCACGTAGGGCAGGCGGCTTCTGTGGGGCACCAAAGACCATCCATAGAGTAAAGCAACAGCGCCTGAGAACCACAAAAACTTAACGAAACAACAGGAAGTACTTTTACCAGTAGGGAGGGTCAGGGGCGTATCTGCGTGGGGCCACAGGGGCCTGGGCCCCCGCAGATTTCGCCCTGGACCCCCCTACTGCCGCCGTGGGTACCTTTGCTGGTGGGGGACCCCAACCCCCACCAGCCGAGGTCCGCTTCCTCCTGCCGCTGCGAGGTTTTTTAAGTTCTTCATCGGGATTCGTCCTCCGTCACTCTGTGCTGCTGTTCAAAGAAGCTGCTAGCTGAATGCAGTTTCGGACTGAGTCTGACGTCGCTGCTGCATGTTGTATGTGCAGGACGTCAGACTCATGTACAACGTGCAGCAGCGACGTCAGACTCAGTCCGAAACTGCATTCAGCTAGCAGCTTCTTTGAACAGCAGCACAGAGTGACGGAGGACGAATCCCGATGAAGAACTTAAAAAACCTCGCAGCGGCAGGAGGAAGCGGACCTCGGCTGGTGGGGGTTGGGGTCCCCCACCAGCAAAGGTACCCATGGCGACAGGGGGGGGTCGTAAATGGCGGCGGCGGCTGGGGGGGGCTATAATGTGCCCCCGCACTCTGGCTTTGGCCCCCGCTACCGCCGAGTTTCAGATACGCCCCTGGGGAGGGTGGGCAGTTTCCAAATAGCCCATTTACCCAGATTATTCTGGAAGGAGAGGTGTCAGGGCAGGGTGGTGGTGGGGGGGGGGAGGGGTTGCAAGGAGTCTAAAAGTTAATTAGGACGAAGTGGTATAAAGCTGATGGTTTGCACAGGGTGCCTAATACCCTTGCATTGGCTCTGCATTGAGTGGCTTGTTCTGCCTGTTTGTCTGTCCTATTTAGATTGAGCAGGGACTGTCTTTTCATGTACGGTGTACAGCGCTGCATATGCCTTGTAGCGCTATAGAAGTGATTAGTAGTAGTAATGTAGAAGCCTGCCCTTGCAGATCAGCAACGCGGCCGCGCAGGCTTCTGTTTCTGTGAGTCTGACATCAGACTCACAGAAACAGAAGCCTGCGCGGCCGCGTTGCTGATCTGCAAGGGCAGGCTTCTAGATGGAACGTTGCTAGTGGAGGAGTAGCCTAGTGGTTAGTGCAGTGGAACATGGAATGTTGCCACCATTGGAGATTCTACATGGAATGTTACTATTCCACTAGCAACAATCCATATTTATATTGTGAGCTCTTTGAGCAGGGACTGTCTTTTCATGTATGGTGTGTAGCGCAGCGTATGCCTTGTAGCGCTATAGAAGTGATAAGTAGTAGTAGTAGTAGTGTTCCCTTGCTTCACGGGCACTGTTCATTCCATGGGGCTAACCTTTGCATCAGGATGAGTAAATCAGTCTTAAGAGCATCCAGAGAGAAACCATTACCGTCTGGCTACTGAGGGGACCACCTAAACACAAGTGAAATTATTGCACTTGCCAATAGTGAAGGGACAGTGGCTTTACAACCTGATGGCAATCATGAGTAAAAACGTTGCTGTTATTCATTACATCATCTTTTCTTTCTCTCTTTGTTCAGATGTTCCTCCGAGTCATTTGCACTATTATTCAAACCCAAGTTATCACACGCTGACACAGTGCGGTCCCACCCCACCCCCTCCCAACATCCCCAACAATCAGGAGAGGCTGAATTCTGTGAAGGTAAGGTCCGATGAAACAGCCTTGCATGCAGGACTTAAGTCACCGAACATTAACTGACTATACATTTCTTCTGGACGGGATGGGAATCAGTGTTATGGATCGGAAAGGCTCTTGGTGGGAGGTGACCAAGGGTTTTTTCATCATCATAAGTGCCATATTTGAATGTAGTGATGAAAAAGCATCCGCTAAACTTTCAGTAATCAAAATTACGAAATCACACTGCTTTGCAGCGGGTTGTTGCAGCTCTCCAGTCTAATGTTATAGAGTGGACGGTTTTGCTCCCGAGGAAGCCGTTATTGGTGAGATGGACAACTCCGTTGAGCTTGAGAGCAGTAGTCTATAAAGATAAGTGATTTAGTTATGAGGCTTATGATTAAAGAAACTGAACCATGTTATATTATTGGTTTATGAATATATGGGGAAATTATTCACTATTTATATCAATATTGAAGGTGTTACACATTGCACTAGTGGAATATATGGAAGAAATAAAGAAGGTTTTATGACCGATGATGATGGTTTGAATGTAAGGTTGTTCCATGGTCTCATTATTAAGGAACCATGAGAGCCACTGAGGTCTTTTTCCTTCTGTCTTAGCACTGAAATATTTGAAGTGTAAAAAGAAAAAAATTGGGGGGGGGGGGAGCTTTATCATGTATTATGATTAGGAATCAGTTGGTATTTGGTAAAATTACAGTAGGGTGATTCCTATCGTCCATCAATTTGTAATAGTAAGGTAACCGAGGTAGCAATGTCTTGATGGTGAACTTCAGCATCAGGCCACCAAAATGAACAACACTATGGGAAAGTAAATGAAATGTATGAGGGATTAATCACTTCTTTGTCCTTTACTCGCCAACCAGATAAAGATTCCCAAGAAACATCTTTCTACCCTTTCCTTTTGTGACAAGAGAGACATAGGTTAGTCTCCTAGCGATGGGGAACCCAAATCATGGCAGTAGTCCGTTCCAGGCCAGGGCAGGGATCCTCCTAATGATACCTTTTTGTGACAGATGACCTGTAATCAGCTTTTCTCCAATATAAAGAATGCGGAGAGGGAGAGGATGGGCCCTTACGGACCTGACTGCAATGCCACGCTGCCGGCAGACTGGAAGCACCATGGCGCACCTCTAAATCACAAAGAACTAGGTAAGGAACAACCAAGACCAGCACAGAAACGGAATCATCCAGTCCTACAGAAGCAAGGCTCTGTTATCAGGTAGACTGGCTAAATCCTTTCACCCATCCTCTGAGCCCTCTAGTCCTCTGTACCCCTGTTCCAATTGCAATATATCCAGTAGGGATGGGCAATTCTTTATAACTATGGAGACCATGAGAAAGGTTGTGACTGCCATATTGGATGTGGCCATGACCATGGGCAGAAGCAGGTCGGAATCATTCCTGCCCCAACAGACCCCACTAGACCACCAGAAAAATAGGCCCAAGGTAGGGGGGGGGGGCTTAGATCAAGGGAGCAGGGAAGCCAGGATTTTTCATGTTATGTCATCTCCCATGATGACACAAGGTGGGAGGAGGACCCTCCAAACAACATGAATATTCTTCTAAATGACATGGGAAATGACACAAAATGAAAAATTTCTGGCTGCCCATCCCTAATATCTAGTCCCCTGCAGCTAGAGGCTGACTAAAACCAGCAGTTCCAGTTCTGTCCCAAACCGAATCCACTGCCGAAATCCACAACTGAATTTCATTTGCAACTGGAACCAAAACTGTAGCCCTGTTCCCACCTGCCTCCGCCACCTCCACTGGCACCACCTCCACTGCAGGTCAATCTCCCCCATCCCCCCTGACAAAACACATCCCCCCCTTCTGGGCCACCCACCACTCTGTCCTCCTCATCCTTCTTCCCCCCTCCCCACTATGCCCTCCTTGGGCCTACCTTGTAAAGGCCCTGCTCCCATCTGCTGCACTGAAGAAATATCAGCTGTGACTTTCCAATGCAGCCTAGAGACTTCCATGGAAGGTCGTGGTCACCATTTTGGAATTGTAAATGGTCTGACCTATTGAGACAGACATAGGAAGCAACTGCTTGACCTGGGATTTATAGTATGGAATGTTGCCACGATTTGAGTTTTTGCCAGGTACTTGTGACATGGCTTGGCCACTGTTTGGAAAAAAGGATGCTGGGCTGGTTGGACCATTAGTCTGACCCATATGTTCTTATGAGCAGCTCAGGCCATTCTCAGTTCCAAAATGGTAACCGTGACCTCCTGCAGCAGTCTCGTGAGCTGCCGTGGGAAGTCGCAGCCGCCATTTTTTCAGTGTGGAGGAAGGGGACAGAAGGAATTCAAGATGCTCCTGCCCTAAAGACACCACTACACCACCAGGCTCTTTACAAGGTAGGCCTGGAGAGGGCCTGTTGGGTTGGAGGGTGAGGAAATGAAATTTGGTCAGCCTCTACCTGCAGTAAACCAATTTGCCTTCATTTAGTGTGTGTGGAGGACACACTTTTTCTGATTTGTTTACCATAATATCTAAGCCAGTGGTGGGCAACCACAGTCCTTGAGGGCTACAACCCAGTTGGGTTTTCAAGATTTCCATAATAAATGAGCATGAGATTGATTTGCATGTACTAACTTCCATTGTGCGTAAATAGATTTCATGCATATTCGTTGTGGAAATCTTGAAAACCTGATTGGGTTGTGGCCTTCAAGGACCTTGGTTGCCCACGTGATCTAAGCGCCTCTCCTTTCCACAATGCCAATTTTCAGTTCCACACCTCACTTTTCAATTTCTGGCTCTGTTTGCAGGGGGAATGAGGATGGACAGGAGTTACAGTTACAGCAACAGTTCAGGGAAATACTACACCAAAGGTAAGGAAATTCACAAAATATTTGTTTCAGAGTCTAACAAGGTCTTGGCTTTGCTTTGTCTACGTGAGAATTATCAGGTGGAGGGGAGAACGAAGGTACTGTTTTCCAAATAATATTCACCTGAGAGCCACAGCTGAGAAACCAGACCATCGCGGAGAACCTCATAAATTGCCTTTTCTTGCTTTTCCCAGATTACGCTAAAGACTCAACCCTCAGCACCAGTGAGTGCTCACTGAACAGCGAAAACCCCTACGCCACCATCAAGGACCTGCCCATGCTGCTCACCAAGATGTCGGAAGGCAGCTACATGGAAATGAAGTCCCCAGTGCATCGGGAGATGTCCTACGCCGAGACCGGCCTCTTTGAATGTTCCACTAAGAGTTCAGAGAACGAAGGTGAAACGGAAGCCTGGTCTACACTAAATGAACTGAGAGGTCAGTAAGCTGGACAGCTGCGTAGTGACGTTTCAAGAGAGCCTTACAATAGAGTTTTCCACTGAGAGCTTTCCAGTCCGCCACTGCTCTTGGGGATAATTTTGCAAAGGCTTTTTCATTCTTGAATGCAGTTATACAGGGGTAAAAGCCTTGTTTAAAGTCACCCCATGCCTACAAGTACAAGCTATGGCAAGAACACATGTACTTGTATGTGACCCAGGTATAGACATGTTCATGGGAAGAGAGTGGGCGAAGGTTAAGCAGAGTCACGAAGGGTGTAGATGTGCTATAAAAAGTGGCAGAGCCAGGCCCACCCACATTGGACTCAAGCCCACCCAGTAGCAGCACACTTATGATGTGGCTGGCAAGGATTCTCAAGCCCCCCCCCCCCCCCTCAACATCTATCCCTCCTGCATACCATGTAAATAGCAGATCTTTGCCTACAGCGAGCAGCGACTGATACACACTGCTCACACTGGCCCCACAGCCTTCCCTCTGACGTATTCCCGCCTATGCGGAAGCAGGAAGTTGCATCAGAGGGAAGGCTGTGGCGCCAACAAGAGCAGTGTGTATTAGCAGATTTTCACCGGCAGCGAGCAACAACTATTTAAAAGGTATGCGGGTGAGGAGGGACGTTTGAGAGACCCTGTGTCATGCAGGCGAGAGGAGAGACCAAATCACTTTTGGGACGGGGCGAGGTTCTTCTGCCCACATATCTTGGGCTCAGGCCCTCCAAAATTCTGGCTACACCCCTGGTTATAAAGTAAGAACCTTTGTGGGTACTTCCATTGCATACATTTACATCAGAGCATGAGCTAGTGTAAAATTTATGCTGCCACATTTAATCCGTGATTTTGACTGCTTTCCTGCTGGTATTTTATATAAACATATAAAGGAGCATTTTCGAAAAGACGTCCAGTTCATAACATCCGAAACGGACATCCGTTTCGCACGTATTTTCCAACAGGAAATATGTCAAGACTTCCTGTTCAAAAACGTATGTGAGATGGACGTACATGTGCTGAGGACGTCCAGCAGCCATTTTGCAAACTGGAATGTCCAACATATGAATGTCAAAGAACAAGGGACAAGGAATGCAGTGCACAGGGGTAGCCTAGTGGTTAGTGCAGCGGTCTTTAATCCAGGTTCCAAACCCACTTTATTTTGTAATTGTGAGCCCTCCAGGAACAGAAAAAATCCCGCTGTACCTGAATGTACACCATTTAAATAATCGTCAAGCTTGCAGGTGACTTATATATGTAGGGAATGTAGGTATTTTTCTGTTTCTTGAGGGCTCACAATAATAATTTAAAAAAAAACAATGAAATTGGGCTCAGAAACTGGGTCTCTTGGTTTAAAGTCCACTGCACAACCCACAGCCTTTTATAACCCAACATCAAGCAAAGCTTCCAAGCTACCCAGTTCCAGGAAGGAAAATTTTAGGCCAGTCCTGGATTTCTGACAACCTCATCCTGGTGCATTATGTGACTTGTAGCACTGATTTCAATGGGTAGAATCCAGTGGCGTAGCGAGGGCGGCTGACACCCGGGGTGGGTTGCCGCTGCACACCCCCCCCCCCCGGGTGCAGCACGGCGCACCCCCCCCCCTCTCGGAGCGCATTCTTACCACTGGCGCTCCGCCCCGAGTGCACGTCGTCGCTGGGAGCTGCGTCGGCTCCGCTGGTTCCCTGCTCTCTCTGCCCCGGAACAGGAAGTAACCTGTTCTGGGGCAAAGAAAGCAGGGAACCAGCAAAGCCGACACCCCCCCCCCCTCCCAGCGGCGTGCACCCGGGGCGGACCGCCCCACCGCCCCCCCTTCCTACACCACTGGTAGAATCAGAGACTGATCAAAAATTCTCCATCCAAGAACTGGGACAGCCTGGCAGCTCTGCATCAAGTGAGATTTTGTATGCTGTAAAATGTTCAATCGTGGTGAACTTGGTATCTGATAAGATGGTTCCAGAGTTCAGCGCACTAATTCTATTCAGATGTATTATGATTGCCAACTGGATCCAGATTCACCTGACAGGGTTGAGCGAGTCCTGGGTTTACCCCGTTGCATGCAGGGACTTGTATTTCTGATTTGCCCATTGCATTCCCTAAGAAAAGCAGACTAGAAGTCCCTGCATTCAACGGGGTAAACCCAGGAATGGATCAACCCTGCCAGGTGAATCTAGATCCAGTTGGCAACTGTAAGATGAATTGATAAAGACTAGAATGTTTTGCTGTACTCCAGGATTTTCAACCGTCTTTCTAGACCATTTTGACTTTGTTTTTCCGTTAACTGGGTCCAGCAGACAGATCCCGAGATTACAACTCCATGAATCAAGGAACTGTCATGTCCTCTTCTCATGATTATCCGTTGGTGAAAGTTACGGTGTGATTTGGGAGTTTGATCCTCTTCTAGCCTGGCCTTACACTCAAGCTAGGAAAAGTCCTTTGCGTGTCAACTTCCAATCGCTAATACCTTGATTTTCTTTCTTTGTCTCTTTTTAGAGAGTTGCAGTGGAGGAGCTGAAGGAGGTTCTAGCAACTCCATGCCTAACCTTCCCCCAAACCACTACGATTCACCTAAGAACAGTCACATTCCCAGCCACTACGATGTGCCGCCGGTCCGGCACTATCCTCCGTCCCCTCCTCTGGTCAAACGACTGGACCGATGAGACACTTAAGCACCGGGCAGAGCCCAACCCTTCTCCCCAAAGGCTGTCCTGGTGTATCCCAGCGGAGCAGCTCTTTTCAACACACTGAGAACATTGTAATGCCTTTTATAGACGAGGAATTCGCTTCTCTGTAAGCTGCAGAGACACACACAGTCCTCCCAGCCTGGGCTGTGTGTTCACAGCTTTGCACGATTCAAGGTGCAGAATTGCTTCACCAAGGACTATTTGGTGTTCTTCTCGGCAATCCGGACCATGTCCAAGGGAAACACTGTTGCAACCTATGAGACTTGTTGCCCTTCCTTTCCAAGCAGTTGAGAAATGGAAAAGGTGAAGTTGAGATCTGTGTTTGAACTCATTGCTGCCATTTCATCGTGGAGGACTGTTTTCTTTGTGTAGCCAATACATTTTCAGTGCTCAGGAAAGTGAGAGACTACCAGCATCGAGTGAAGCAAGTGGAAGAGCTCTGTCAAAGCACCTCATTTCTGACCAGCAGTGTCACCTCCTTTCTACGATGGAGACACTCCCAACTCACCTGCAGCTCTCCAAGCTATTCCATTTCCATAGAGTTACTAGATGTACACAGAGCTGTACAAAAACACCCAAGACACCCTCTATGATGCATATCTACACTCAGTTGTGCCAACAGAGCTTAATCCTCCACTATCAAGATTCACATATAATACTCTGCCGATGCACCTCAATCCTGTACAGAAGCTTCTATTGTTTCAATATCGGTGTCATTGTCCAGATCTCTACCAGTGCATCCCAGTCCAAACTGGTGGCAGTAGGCTTTTGTGAAACAGCCACAGCCCAGCATGCCAAATGGCGTTGGGTCTGGTGCTCTGAATAAGGCAGCAATGCAGGACGGTTAAACAGGGTCCTGCCGAATTTATTGCATTTCAGATGGGAGTGAACTTCAAGGCGCTAGAAGTGAAAAACTGAAGGCACTCACCCACAAGGACTGCTTGCACTTTTGTATAATTGTCTTATAATTAAGCCGTTGACCTAACTGAAGAGGGAAATGTTGAAAGAAATGTAATTTCTTGCCCCATAGTGTGATCTCTTTGGCTGAAACCAACCTGTATTTTTACTAGCACTTCATTGTTGACGAGAAGAGCTGTTCGACAGCTCTGATAAAATCAATATTGTATATTGTGTTATTACACCCCAAGGGCCAGGCCAGTCCAGTCTTGGGTTTCTAGCTCCTAAAGCATGGTTCAGATTTCATCAAGGGTGAAACAACCATTAGATCCATATGGGACCATGTCCAAGAGAAAGGGTCTATACGGGTCCAGGGATTCCAGGCTTTTTGCCATTATCAGGATTCTTCCTACTACTACTACTATTAAACATTTCTATAGCGCTACTAGACTTACGCAGCGCTGTACAAATTAACATGAAAAGACAGTCCCTGCTCAACAGAGCTTACAATCTAAATTGGACAGACGAACAGACAGCTAGGGATGGGGAAATTGCAGTGGTAGGGGTGATAAGTGAGGGTGTTGAGTAAGAGAGTCATGGTTAGGAGTCAAAAGCAGTAGCAAAGAGGTGGGCTTTAAGCCTAGATTTGAAGTCAGCCAGAGACTGAGCCTGACGTACTGGCTCAGGGAGTCTATTCCAGGCACAGGGAGCAGCGAGATAGAAGGAACGGAGCCGGGAGTTAGCAGTGGGGGAGAAGGGGGACGACAGGAGACATTTACCCAGCGAACAGAGTTCACGGGGAGGAGTGTAGGGAGAGATGAGAGCGGAAAGGTACTGAGGAGCTGCGGAGTGGATGCACTTGTAGTCAAAAGCAGAAGTTTGAACCATATGCGGAAGCGGATAGGGAGCCAGTGAAGCGACTTGAGGAGAGGGCTAACGTGAGTATAGCGACTCTGGCGGAATATAAGACACGCAGCAGAGTTTTGGACAGATTGAAGAGGAGATAGATGGCTTCCCATCTCAGTAAGACAAACGTACACTGTCACAAGCCGTGACTGCCGCTTACAAGGTTGTGTGGCAGAGAGAATGAAGATTGGTGTCTCTGTAGGGCTGCAACATTATATCCCAGAGCTAATCGCGATGGGCACTACCTCTTACCCAGGCTGTACCCAGATGAATATTGTACACCAGGGAGACTATGCGAGACTGTGTGAATTCTGTCGCTCTCCAGGGCTATTTGTGGAACGAGAAACAGCTAGGAGTTACATGCGGTAATGCAGTTTTAACATGTTATTTTACAGCAAGCGCCATTTTACACGATAGGCTCTGGCTTTGAATAACGGCGAGTTAAAAATAATAAATTCTCATTCTAAACCGTGCTAAAAAGTGGCCCATGTTACTTTTAGCGTGTGGGTTGTCCATGCGATGCGGCCGCTTTTAGCATGGCGGTAAAATGGCTGATTTTCTAAACTGTCCATTAATGGCCATGCGCTAATTCCCAATTAATGCATGGCCATTACCAGAGAAGCCCTTATTGCTTAGTAGGTGTTAAGGGCTCCCTAGCTAACCCCCTGGTAATCGGGCAGAGCGGGATTAGCACGTGTTGATGGGCACAGTACCACAGGATGCCTCGGCGCATCCTGCGGCAGTGCTTTTTAGCACACGGTAACAGTGGCGTAGCTATGTGGGGCCACGGGGCCTGGGCCCCCATAGATTTGGCCCTGGACTCCCTGCCGATGACCCTCTCGACCCTCCCTCCCACCGCCAACCATCCCCCGCCACCACCGTGGGCTACCTTTGCTGGCGGGGGACCCCCAACCCCCACCAGCCGAGGTCCTCTTCTTCCCGCGCAAGGCTTCGTTCTGTTTCTGATGTCCTGCACGTTGTACGTGCAGAACGACAGACTCACAGAAACAGAACGAAGCCTTGCAGATCAGCCAGCATTTCTGACGTCCTGCACATTGCAGATCAACGCCGAGGGGGGTGCAACGGCGAACCGCCCCGGGTGGCAGCCCTCCTTGCTACGCCACTGAGTAAATTTAAAACAAATCGGAGAAAACTTTTCTTCACCCAACGCATAATTAAACTCTGGAATTCGTTGCCGGAGAACGTGGTGAAGGCGGTTAGCTTAGCAGAGTTTAAAAAGGGGTTAGACGGTTTCCTAAAGGACAAGTCCATAAACCACTAGTAAATGGACTTGGGGAAAATCCACAATTTCAGGAATAACATGTATAGAATGTTTGTACGTTTGGAAAGCTTGCCAGGTGCCCTTGGCCTGGATTGGCCGCTGTCGTGGACAGGATGCTGGGCTCGATGGACCCTTGGTCTTTTCCCAGTGTGGCATTACTTATGTAAAGTAAATTTAAAACAAGTCGGAGAAATGTTTTCTTCACCCAACGCATAATTAAACTCTGGAATTTGTTGCCGGAGAATGTGAAGATGGTTAGCTTATCAGAGTTTAAAAAGGGGTTAGACGGTTTCCTAAAGGACAAGTCCATAAACCACTACTAAATGGACTTGGGGAAAATCCACAATTCCAGGAATAACATGTATAGAATGTTTGTACGTTTGGAAAGCTTGCCAGGTGCCCTTGGCCTGGATTGGCCGCTGTCGTGGACAGGATGCTGGGCTCGATGGACCCTTGGTCTTTTCCCAGTGTGGCATTACTTATGTAAAGTAAATTTAAAACAAGTCGGAGAAATGTTTTCTTCACCCAACGCATAATTAAACTCTGGAATTCGTTGCCGGAGAATGTGAAGATGGTTAGCTTATCAGAGTTTAAAAAGGGGTTAGACGGTTTCCTAAAGGACAAGTCCATAAACCACTACTAAATGGACTTGGGGAAAATCCACAATTCCAGGAATAACATGTATAGAATGTTTGTACGTTTGGAAAGCTTGCCAGGTGCCCTTGGCCTGGATTGGCCGCTGTCGTGGACAGGATGCTGGGCTCGATGGACCCTTGGTCTTTTCCCAGTGTGCCATTACTTACGTAAAGTAAATTTAAAACAAGTCGGAGAAAAGTTTTCTTCACCCAACGCATAATTAAACTCTGGAATTCCTTGCTGGAGAACGTGAAGGTGGTTAGCTTATCAGAGTTTAAAAAGGGGTTAGACGGTTTCCTAAAGGACAAGTCCATAAACCACTAGTAAATGGACTTGGGGAAAATCCACGATTCCAGGAATAACATGTATAGAATGTTTGTACGTTTGGGAAGCTCACCAGATGCCCTTGGCCTGGATTGGCCGCTGTCGTGGACAGGATGCTGGGCTCGATGGACCCTTGGTCTTTTCCCAGTGTGCCATTACTTATGTACTAGAAGTAAAACTAAGTTGTTTTGTGCTAGACCTGTTTTTATAAAGAATAAGGCAAAAAAGGATGCCCTAAATGACCAGATGACCACTGGAAGGAATCAGGAGTGACCCCCCCTAATAATCTCCCCAGTGGTCACTGCCCCCCTCCCACCCCCCACAAATGTGAATGCAAATATGATTTACCAACCTCTATGACAGCCTCAGGTCCCTGGAGTAGTATAGTGGTCAGTGCAGTGCACCATGGAGTGGGAGAATCTGGTCCCTACCTCCTCCTGCCTGTTACGTTTGTGGGGGAAACTGTGAACCCTCCAAAACTCACCAGAAACCCACTGTACCCACGTAGAGGTGCCCATAAGGGCTATTGTGCACAGCTGGGGGCAGTGGGTTTTGGGGGAGGGGGGGTTAGCAGACAAAATAAGGGAGCAACGGTGAGATATGTACCTGGGACCATGTTTTTGAAGTCAACTAGGGTGCCCCATTTATCTCCTGGGATGTCTAGGAGACCAATCTACGAAAAATGCTGGCCCTTCCTACATCTCAATGGCTTGATTTTCTACATTTTTCACTTGGACGTTTTGGGGGGGGGGGGGTTTTAATGGACCAAAAAAACAAAACATCCAAAGCACAAAATCTTGTTAGAAACAGTATTTTCAAAAACAAAAGATAGACGTTTTTCTTTTTTTCAAAATGAACTTTTTTCCTATTCAGATTTTGGATGTTTTTTGCAAAATGTCTCAAGTCGGACTTAGACGTCATACTGAAAATGCCCCTCAAAGCCCTCCTGTGAGTCCTTGCAGCCTCTGGTCTGACTTTCCCGGCTTTTCCTTTGATTACAGGAGTCCTCTCCCACATCCACAGGGCCTGGTCTGAGGAGGCTGGTGTAAGACGCAAGAGCTTTGCAAATTTAGATGGGGCATGATCTTAAAAAGGCTGCAAAACACTGTGGGTCCGATGCCAGAGACAAGAGCGCATCACCCGTAGAGGGGCATAATGGAGCGGGGATGACCATCTCTAAGGACGTCCCGGCGAATGGGCGGGGCAATCCCGTATTATCAAAACAAGATGGGCGTCCATCTTTGATAATACGGTCGACCTAAATGTTGAGATGGCCGACCTAAATGTTGAAATGGCCGACCTAAATGTTGAAATGGCCATCCTTAGAGAGGGGCGTCCTCGGTTTTCGCCGATAATAGAAAATGAGGACGCCCATCTCAAAAACGACCAAATCCAAGGCATTTGGTCATGGGAGGAGCCAGCATTCTTAGTGCACTGGTCCCCCTCACATGCCAGGACACCTAAGAAACAGCTGATAGTGAATGACAGCCCCCATGACATCTGGCTCACGCTTCAGAACAAAGGTCTTTTTTAAGACCACTACAATACAGACTGTATTTTACAACATTGCTAATTCTGGATCATCATTATCATTCTCAACTCAAGTATTTAGACTCCTGATTTAGGCCCTTTGGCCGAAACACAACGTTGTGTCGAGTCAATATATTGATTAATAAAGTTTGGTTCATCTTCACTCTGGAACTCCTGGTTTTTTACCCACTGCTTTGTTGTATTGTGACTATCCGTGGGATTTCGTTGAGTTCTCCACATTTGTGGATTCTCTACTGACTTTTTGCACAGGCCATGTCATCTACTGACCTGGTCCCTAGCATGAGCGGTGAATGGCCCAGATTTCTAAATGAATTCCTCATTTTTTAAAAAAAATTCTCTGTCCGTTGGGACTAACAGCACTGACAATCTTGAGCCAGGAGCACAGACCTTAATTTTCACCACAACCTGATCACTATACGTCCCTGAGTCTGGCCAGCAGCTGTCACTATGTCATGAGAGCTGGGACCCCCTTCCTCACCTGAAACTTAGAGATGTGAACACCTCTTTAGCAGTGTCTCCAGTCCCAGACCTGAAGAGCAGAATGGAGAAACTAGACTCAGGGTTACGTGTTCAATGGGTATAAAATCAGGACCGGATTAGTCTCACCAGCAGAATTGGAGCCAGTAGGCAACCTGCATACATGAGGCCATGGAAAGGGTGTTGGTAGGATGATTAACTGAGGTGAACGTCCAGCACCAGCTCAGGCAGACACTTGAGAAAGGGGGTGTAACCCACCCTAATATGACTCTGAAACTCACTGACTCTATAGGCTGAAGTGGCCACCGTGGAAGAAAGCAACTTGATGACAGAGGACTCCAGACTCCAGAGGCTGGAAGGAACTTTCTTCAACCAGGTTAGAACCACACTGAGGTCCGATGAAGAAGAAAGAGGAATCAAAGGAAGGTTGATTTAAAACAAACTTGGGAACTTCATTTCTGCTCAGCCTTGTGTTGCTCTCAAATCGCCCTGCACCATGTCAATCCACATTCATCTTCTCCATTCCACCCCTCCATCTTTCTCACTCTTTTCACTCCCCCTTGCAAACTCCTCCTCTCCCACTTTGGTTCTCATCTCTCTTTGTTCTACTTCCCACCGTTTTCTCCTCCTCGCTCTCCCTCTTCTTTCACTCACCTCTTCCACCACTCCTATCTTTTTCCATCTCTTTCACCTATGTGTGTGCATAAGTAATGCCACAATGGGAAAAGACCAAGGGTCCATCGAGCCCAGCATCCTGTCCATGACAGCGGCCAATCCAGGCAAAGGGCACCTGGTAAGCTTCCCAAACGTACAAACATTCTATACATGTTATTCCCGAAATTGTGGATTTTTCCCAAGTCCATTTAGTAGCGGATTATGGACTTGTCCTTTAGGAAACCGTCTAACCCCTTTTTAAACTCTGCTAAGCTAACTGCCTTCACCACATTCTCCGGCAACGAATTCCAGAGTTTAACTATGCGTTGGGTGAAGAAACATTTTCTCCGATTTGTTTTAAATTTACTACACTGTAGTTTCATCGCATGCCCCCTAGTCCTAGTATTTTTGGAAAGCGTGAACAGACGCTTCACATCCACCCGTTCCACTCCACTTATTATTTTATATACCTCTATCATGTCTCCCCTCAGCCGTCTCTTCTCCAAGCTGTGTGTGTGTGTCTCTCCCCTCTCATCTCCTCTTATTCCATCATCCACCTCTCCCTCCTCCAAGCTTTTCCCATGCTCAGTTCTTCCTTTAGAGAGCTCATGCCCCATTATCACATCCCCCTCCCCATACTGTCCTTCCCTACTGTTGCTTATTACCCTTCTCCTGCTCCCCTTCTTTGGCTCATCCTTTCCTCCACTCCTTATTCTTCCTCACCAATTCTGAAGAGCTGCCAAGGAGGGAGCCTGTTGACCAGTCCTACTTTTCCAACTTACAGCACAGGGTATTGTGGTACTTGGAGTCCATATTTCTGTACCATTTAAAATCAGAAGCAAGATCCTGCATTGTGACGCTGTGGTAGGAAGCACTATGCAAAGATCTGAAGTTTGCCAACCTAAGACTGTGCTCAATTATTTTTAGACTCTTGTAGTGCAATCACAATGGACTTAGAGAACTTTTTTTTTTTATAAAGAAATGTTTTAGGAGGAAAAGACCTCAGAAGCCTACAGTGCTCAGTGACCAAGTACAGACGACTTTAGCACTTAATAGGCACTGTGCTCAATTATAGGTCAGAAAAACCTCAGTTTTTTTTAAAACTTGTAATTAAAAATATCCAACTTAGGGATCAGACCTCAGGCACAAGGATATAAAGTGAATTTAATCAGATCACACACAGAGTCAGTGACAGAGCTGGGGATTAGACCTCAGGCACAAGGATAAAAAGTAACTTTACTGGGTCACACAGTGACAGAACTGGGGATCAGACCTCAGGCTCGGGGATATAAAGTGAATTTAATCGGATCACACACAGAGTCAGTGACAGAGCTGGGGATTAGACCTCAGGCACAAGGATAAAAAGTAACTTTACTGGGTCACACAGTGACAGAACTGGGGATCAGACCTCAGGCTCAGGGATATAAAGTGAATTTAATCGGATCACACACAGAGTCAGTGACAGAGCTGGGGATTAGACCTCAGGCACAAGGATAAAAAGTAACTTTACTGGGTCACACAGTGACAGAACTGGGGATCAGACCTCAGGCTCGGGGATATAAAGTGAATTTAATCGGATCACACACAGCGTCAGTGACAGAGCTGGGGATTAGACCTCAGGCACAAGGATATAAATTTAACTTTACTGGGTCACACAGTGACAGAGCTGGGGATCAGACCTCAGGCTCAGGGATATAAAGTGAATTTAATCGGATCACACACAGAGTCAGTGACAGAGCTGGGGATTAGACCTCAGGCACAAGGATAAAAAGTAACTTTACTGGGTCACACAGTGACAGAACTGGGGATCAGACCTCAGGCTCGGGGATATAAAGTGAATTTAATCGGATCACACACAGAGTCAGTGACAGAGCTGGGGATTAGACCTCAGGCACAAGGATAAAAAGTAACTTTACTGGGTCACACAGTGACAGAACTGGGGATCAGACCTCAGGCTCGGGGATATAAAGTGAATTTAATCGGATCACACACAGAGTCAGTGACAGAGCTGGGGATTAGACCTCAGGCACAAGGATAAAAAGTAACTTTACTGGGTCACACAGTGACAGAACTGGGGATCAGACCTCAGGCTCGGGGATATAAAGTGAATTTAATCGGATCACACAGAGTCAGTGACAGAGCTGGGGATCAGACCTCAGGCTCAGGGATATAAAGTGAATTTAATTGGATCACACAGAGTCAGTGACAGAGCTGGGGATTAGACCTCAGGCACAAGGATAACAAGTAACTTTACTGGGTCACACAGTGACAGAGCTGGGGATCAGACCTCAGGCTCAGGGATATAAAGTGAATTTAATCAGATCACACACAGAGTCAGTGACAGAGCTGGGGATTAGACCTCAGGCACAAGGATAAAAAGTAACTTTACTGGGTCACACAGTGACAGAGCTGGGGATCAGACCTCAGGCTCAGGGATATAAAGTGAATTTAATCAGATCACACACAGAGTCAGTGACAGAGCTGGGGATTAGACCTCAGGCACAAGGATAAAAAGTAACTTTACTGGGTCACACAGTGACAGAGCTGGGGATTAGACCTCAGGCTCAGGGATATAAAGTGAATTTAATCAGATCACACAGAGTCAGTGACAGAGCTGGGGATTAGACCTCAGGCACAAGGATAAAAAGTAACTTTACTGGGTCACACAGTGACAGAGCTGGGGATCAGACCTCAGGCTCGGGGATATAAAGTGAATTTAATCGGATCACACACAGCGTCAGTGACAGAGCTGGGGATTAGACCTCAGGCACAAGGATATAAGGTAACTTTACTGGGTCACACAGTGACAGAGCTGGGGATCAGACCTCAGGCTCGGGGATATAAAGTGAATTTAATCGGATCACACACAGCGTCAGTGACAGAGCTGGGGATTAGACCTCAGGCACAAGGATATAAGGTAACTTTACTGGGTCACACAGTGACAGAGCTGGGGATCAGACCTCAGGCTCGGGGATATAAAGTGAATTTAATCGGATCACACACAGCGTCAGTGACAGAGCTGGGGATTAGACCTCAGGCACAAGGATATAAGGTAACTTTACTGGGTCACACAGTGACAGAGCTGGGGATCAGACCTCAGGCTCAGGGATATAAGGTAACTTTACTGGGTCACACAGTGACAGAGCTGGGGATTAGACCTCAGGCTCGGGGATATAAAGTGAATTTAATCAGATCACACAGTCAGTGACAGAGCCCAGAATTAGAACTGAGGTACAGGGCAAGACTCATCCATCTTATTGCAGGGGAGACGTGTCACATTGTAGGTTTGAAAATCTTGTTTCCTGTGCACAGTTAGATTTTTATTATTTTTTTTTTTTTTTAAATATTTGACACATGAGCAAAAAAGCTCAGAGCTCACACCTGTTATAAAACCACAGAAAGCAAACCAGGGGAGGACAGAGCCCTAAAAGTTCTGCACTATTTCACAAACAAAGCAGCAAATATGAAAATTAAACCACGGGCAAAATTGCCCTCCCCTTCTGGGCCCGGGCCGGTTCCTCGCATTTCTGCTTCATTGGATTTTGACAAACAGGAAGCGTTGCAACTTCATCACAAGTTTCTTACAATCTATTCTGGGTCTTCTGTAGATGGTCAGTTTCCAAGCAGAGTTAAGTTCTTGATGAACCAAAATTGACCCAAGCTCCTTCCAGAGTTCTCCTGGTGCTCCGCTAGGACAACTCAAATAACTTTCAGATGGTACTTAGCCAATGAATATTCTTCTGTTAATCCTCCTCTATTTTTCTTACTCTATTTTTCTACTGCTAGCACCCGTACTTCCTTATTCAATTGTTAATTTATAACTTTTATATTCTACTACCCAATCGACGGAAGTTCTAAGCAGTTTGCAGAGAACATCGACAATAAAAACAGTACAAATTAAAGCAAAAACATTCATCAATCACTAAAAAATATCATTCATGTGATATTCTCTTGCTACTCCAAAGCCAGTGTTTCCCTAATTCTCTTCTCTGGAACCCCGTCTTTGTAATATGCAGCTATTATTCCTCTGTACTGCATTTCATATACAGACTTGACACATCTAATTTTCCAAAAATATAAAATTTTGAAGGTGCTTTTTACAACTTCTAGAAACAGGATTGCGGAGAGGAATTTCTGGTGTATAGAATGAGAATGACGAAATGTGATAAAATGGCTGAAAGAGCTCCAAAGTTGAAGGGGGGGGGGGGGGTAGGATTTTTTTTTTTTTTAACAGAAATGAAGAGAAAGATACACGGTGAAAACAAAAAAAACACGAAATATCGGGTGTTTGATTCCAGCTTCAGCAGTATCACCACTTCGGTTGTGGGTCAATAATAATTCCCTTTCTCTAAAGCAAGATCTTTCTTTCCTATCAAACCTTTGGGGAAGTATTTTGTCTCTCCCTTCAATTAGTCAGAAAGTTCCCCAATAACCCTGATCCTTTGTAAAGCCATCATATAATATATGATCAGTTTAGAGGGATTAGTAGGTGGTTGGTTTAGGTATAGAATAATCGAGTTCTAAGGAGGATTCGTATTGTAAGTTTTTTCAAACAAGTGTGTTTTCAGGAATTTCCTGAAGTCTGTTAAGGTACCTGTTATTTTTATAGTGTTTGGTAGCTTGTTCCATGCTTTTGTGCAGAGGTATGTGAAGGTAGATGCATGTATTGATTTGTATTTGAGTCCTCTACAATTAGGGTAGTGGAGGTTCAGGAATTTAGATAGTTTATATGATGGCTTTACAAAGGATCAGGGTTATTACATAGTATTATGTTAATTTAGAACAAACCTCTTACTCTGTTCATAACTAGATCTTTTGCACTATAATGTAAGCCACATTGAGCCTGCAAATAGGTGGGAAAATGTGGGGTACAAATGTAGCAAATAAATAAATAACTCAATGTTCTTATCCCATTTTTTTAGGTTAACTTTTTCCAGACTTGAAATATTGCCCCCCCCCCCTCTTTTAAAACAGGGAGTGTAAATAAACACTGATCCCCATAGTCCAGGACAGGGGTAGGTTATAACCCTGCCTCAATGTCGCTGAATGTAAAATGCAAGGCAGGAGTTTAATACTATATATTTTTTTTAATTTCAGTGCCTAAAAACTCATTGCTTATTTTTTTCCCCCCAGATGGGTATTGCTTCTATGGGGGATAGAGGAATGTGACGATTTGGACATATTCCCTGTTACTTTGATGACATAGGTACATAAGTAATGCCACACTGGGAAAAGAGCAACGGTCCATCGAGCCCAGCATCCTGGCCAATCCAGGCCAAGGGAACCTGGCAAACTTCCCAAACGTACAAACATTTTATACAAGTTAGTCCCGAAATTGTGGATTTTTCCCAAGTCCATTTAGCAGCGGTCTATAGACTTGTCCTTTAGGAAACCGTCTAACCCCTTTTTAAACGCTGCCAAGCTAACCGCCTTCACCACGTTCTCCGGCAAAGAATTCCAGAGTTTAATTAAGGGCTGGGTGAAGAAAAATTTTCTCCGATTTGTTTTAAATTTACTACACTGTAGTTTCATCTCATGCCCCCTAGTCCTAGTATTTTTGGAAAGCGTGAACAGACGCTTCACATCCACCTGTCCTTATCCTGTGCTTATTTCAGAATAAAAACTTGGAGGGGTTTTTATTATATCCTAGCTGGGTTTTCTGTTCGTCAGTTTCCTTCGCCCCTTCCCTGTCCGGTCCGATCTGTCTTTTCGAGCGTGAAGGGGCATCTTGAAAACGTATGTGAAGATTAAAAAAATAGAATTTAAAAAAAACTTTTGGAAATAAATCAATAAATAAAAACTAGCAACCTGTAAAGCTGGTTAGAGCTGCTCTAACGTTCCCAGTTTGTGATCAGTCAAACTGGTGTGAAAATCAGAAAATGGGTAAAGTGTTACTAACATTTAATTGGGGGGGGGGGGAGGGGGGGAGCTCTGCTTTTAGTACTAGAAATTCAGACATTATCGAGTTATTATTAACGTTGCTAACTTGCTACATGTCCATTCCAGTTTGATGTGCTGGTACAGAAAAAATTCGTTTAAAACGATTTTTAATATAACATTGATTGATACAAATAAAGTCGGTTGGATGGGAAAAGTTAAATCTGATTTCCATTTTGTACATTGCAGCTATTGGTAAGGTTGTTATTAAAATGTGGTAAGGGTAAATTCGTTAATGGCCTGGAAAACAGTACCTTTCTGATGGCTCAACTTGTTTTTCGCTGCTGGTAAAGTCGAAAGGATATCAGTGAGCTCTTGATTGCTCGGATATAAATGTGATTTCTTTTTCTGCCGGGTTGGCTGCTCTTTCAACCGGTCCAGTGGCTGAGCTGCTGTTTCTCCGGTTTGCTTCAGTGGCCTCTGCCTTGCTTGGGCTGCACCGGAGCAGCTGGCCAGGCAGAATAGAATAAGAGAACTTTTACAATCCTCAAATACCTTTTTTTTTTTTATATAGTTCTTTAATCCTAAATTTTAATTTAAATGATAATTTGGATTGGTAAAGGTCACCTCTTAAGCAAGCTACAGCTTTCCAATCTAAGGTTGCCAGTTGCAGCCACCTCTGGGGTGGAAAGCTAATCTATCTGATCTGTATAACAAGCTTCCAAATACACATTTGTGCCATTGTTTTATTTTATGATTTTTAAAATAATTTTCTACTTATTTGATTTATGTACACGCCTTTGAGACACCGCTATTAGGAAAGAAGCCTTAATAAAAATTCAGAGGGGATGAAAATAAGAGAAGAAAAGACATTTTTATGTAGAGAAAGTACGTTTGGATTCTGGTTGAAATGAGTAAACCAATATTTTTGTTGAAGCAGTGGTGTGACACGATCCAGGACTTTATTAGGATTCTAAAGGCTGTTCCTTGCAAATAAACAGATCTCTCTCTTTGCATCTTAAAACTCACTATCCGAAATAAAATCCTGCTATCTCTCTGTGTCCTTCAAATCACTGTAACAAATCAAACCCCCCCCCCTCCCCATCCCCTTATCATTGAAATGTATTTTTATCTTGGTTTTTGCTCATTCAGTTTAGCACTCACCAAGGGGGTATCAGCTCTGGAAAGCTAGTCAAAAAATGTATTTAGTCCGATTTTAAAAAAGAGACACAAAGATAATCGTATATCATTTTTTTTCATTGGTCAGTCCATATTTCTATGCATTCATGCATCCACACTGCTGGGCACTCACTCAAGGTTGGCGAAAAACCTCAAAGGTTAGACCATCTGGTCAGAAAGGGCCATTGAAGGTCCCCGGGCTGTGATAGATTCTACCAAACCAAACTTACATAAGTACATAAGTAATGCCACACTGGGAAAAGACCAAGGGTCCACCTGTCCACGACAGCGGCCAATCCAGGCCAAGGGCACCTGGCAAGCTTCCCAAACGTACAAACATTCTATACATGTTATTCCTGGAATTTTGGAGTTTTCCAAGTCCGTTTAGTAGCGGTTTATGGACTTGTCCTTTAGGAAACCATCCAACCCCTTTTTAAACTCTGCTAAGCTAACCGCCTTCACCACTTTCTCCGGCAACGAATTCCAGAGTTTAATTACACGTTGGGTGAAGAAAACTTTTCTCCGATTTGTTTTAAATTTACTACACTGTAGTTTCATCGCATGCCCCCTAGTCCTAGTATTTTTGGAAAGCGTGAACAGACGCTTCACATCCACCTGTTCCACTCCACTCCACTCCACTCCACTTCCTTCCTTTCTAGGATATTTCCCAAAGGAACTGTCTCCCCTCCATCCAGAACCTTCCATATATATATTTTTAGTGCTGGTTGTATGAAACTCACAAGGAAAGGCAGTTTTTTTTAAAATAGAATTCTCCTATAAGCATGTAGTTTAATTAAACTTTCCGAAATTCAGTAAACCCCCCCTTTCATATAGCCTGCCTTGAAGGACTCAACCATCACGGAAGAAACACAGCACTTAGGTAAAAAGCAACATTAAAGATATGTTATACTTAAATATATATTTTTTTACATTTTAACGTGATGTTTTAAAAACTTCGTATTGTTATGTGAATATTTTTACTGCAGTAATTGCCTATTACCCATGTTTGATCTATTCTTACTGTACACCGCCTTGAGTGAATTCCTTAAAAAAGGTGGCAAATAAACCCTAATAAATACATAAATCTCTATTTTTTTATTTCTTTTACTCTACTGCAATTATGAAACTCAGAGTCTATATTTTTGGAAGGGATAACTTTAATGTAATTCTGTTTACCCATTTGGAAACGTTTAGCATGAATGCCTTAATGCAAATTAGAATTTATTTTTAATTTGGGGGGGAAATATGTTTAAACGGATTATGAAAATTAGTATTGCATCATTCTGGAAGGAAAAAAAACAGTGTTTGCCTTTATAAAATATAATATCAAATCAGTATGAAAATTAATATCTATTTCTGAATCTGGGTATCTTTAAGAGTCCAATCGGGGCAGTCTCCTTTGCATATGTTCAAATGAATTCCTATAAACCCCAGTGAGAGTGCAGGATCCAGTAGGGTTGCATTCATCTGATTTACAATGTCCTGGACGCAGGTTCTCTGCTTTTCTCTGCTGCTGGTTTCACGTAAGTATTCCACGTTTTTTTTTTTATTACAAAACATGAAGCTTTTTCAGCTAAAATATGTTTCTTTATATATTAGGATTTTTATTTATATTGTACACTCAAAGTCTACCAAGTGGGGGAGAAGGCTATTCCACTCACAGCACGTGAATCTTTTTACTGTTTAATCAACCCAAGACCTCGACGCCTTCATATCACCCACCTTTCCTCTTGAACTTATCTTAAGCATATGCTCCATTTCAGCTCTGTACAGACCATCCAACCTGTTGGTGTGGCTTTCTCCTTGCTGTCCAATTATTTCCTTTGATATCTGCTGTTTTTACTTGTATGAAATTACTCCTCAAAGTGAATCCTTGTAATGTTCAAAATGGTGTTAATAACGTTATCCTAAAGTTAGGGTGGTTTATGGAAGACGCATTGCACCCATTCCTGTGACTAAAATTACTCACAGCCATGGAGGAATGGCCTAGTGGTTAGAGCACCGGTTTTGCAATCCAGAGGTGGCCGGTTCAAATCCTGCTGCTGCTCCTTGTGATCTTGGGCAAGTCACTTAACCCTCCATTGTCTCAGGTACAAACTTAGTTCTCTGTCCTAGGAGGGTTTACAATCTATCACCTTATACTACCACTGAAAAAGGTATGAGCAAAAACCAAATAAATTTATGCCAACTAAAACCTGGTGTAAAAGCACACAAGTAATTTAGGAGGATAACACCGCACATAAATTTTAGGTATGCCCATAACCCGTTTACGCCCTCTTTTGAAATCCATGTGGTCCAATTTATGCACATTGCTTTATAAAACATGCTTAGCAAGCTATACGCCTAAATCCCAATTAGTG
This sequence comes from Microcaecilia unicolor, assembly GCF_901765095.1. NCBI lineage: Eukaryota > Metazoa > Chordata > Amphibia > Gymnophiona > Siphonopidae > Microcaecilia > Microcaecilia unicolor. Next base: position 47,285,139 of record NC_044044.1, read on the forward strand.
TCAATTAGCACTGATAATTACTTGTTAGCATCCAATTATCAGTGCTGATTGGCTTGTTACCCAATTAAGTTTCATGACCAAATCGGCTACGCATGCTGATTTGCATATGGAATATCTAGTCACCATATATAGAATCCAGGGGATAATAGATCTATTTATTGACAAATATAGAATTTATAACAGCAGTAAAATTGATAATAATATTATGATGTTAGACTTTTGATGTTTGAAGTTCTTTCCAAAAGCAGAAACACTATTTCTCTATCTATATCCACATCACTGTCTATTTATGTGAAATAATATTTCTCTCTTTCTTTCTTTGATATTGTTAGTTGCCAGTTCTGAATATGCCACCTTGGTACAGTCCACCCCACTGCTTGCTGTGTCTCCTGGGGCCACAGCCCGGCTGCAGTGTGAAGTGAAGAATGTTAAGCCAGAAACTCTCTTTATGAATTGGATCCGCCAATCGCCGGGCCAGAGACCGGAGGGAGTTCTGAGTTATTCAAAAGAGCAAAATGTATACAGAGCTCCGAACATCACTGATCGCTTTGTGCCATCCAGGGACACGTCCAACCACTTTCTGACCATCAGCAATGTCCAGGCACAGGACGATTCCGTGTACTACTGTTTCGTTTACTACAGCTCAGCTGGAGTCCAGACCTGGGGAGAGGGGACCAGGCTCCGAGTGAATGGTAAGAGGCTTTTTTCTCTGTTCACTTCTCATTCTGGGAGTGCCTGAAGCTAATTCAGACACCTCATTTCAAATGCTGAACCCAGGAATCTGAGCTGTGCTCCAGTCTACCCTGTCCTTTTTTCACCAGTATGATCGAGAGGGAAAGTTTATGGAGGGGGGGGGTCAAAGATGGGCCCCTTTGTGTTCTTTGAAACAAGGATCTCTGCAGTTAGATGGGTGCTGGGTGTGAGGCTCATCTCAGAGGATTTCAGGGTGTGGGAGGCCCTTAACTTCCGCTTCCCTTGTCTCCCCTACTCCTCGAAATACACCTGTGTCACAGGGCAGAACTGACAGTGATCTGGGCTCTCAGGCAATAATGGTCATGGACTCCTAACCACCTTGCCAGGTGCCCTTGGCCTGGATTGGCCGCTGTCGGGGACAGGATGCTGGGCTCAATGGACCCTTGGTCTTTTCCCAGTGTGGCATTACTTATGTACTTATGTCCTCTACTTGGCTCACTTTTATTACATAGAGCAGTGATTTAACCTATTGTGATGTCATAGTGGCTCATTCCACCAATAAGAGCCAACCTCATTAGTGATGTCACAATGGCTTGATTGTATAGAATGTTTGTACGTTTGGGAAGCTTGCCAGGTGCCCTTGGCCTGGATTGGCCGCTGTCGTGGACAGGATGCTGGGCTCGATGGACCCTTGGTCTTTTCCCAGTGTGGCATTACTTATGTACTTATAGTCACCTATCAAAAGTGATTAAATTACATAGAAGCTAGGAGAGACTAGGCTCCCTGTGAGCCCTCGGGCACTGACCTATTGTCCCAATGGTTAGTCCGCCCCTTCTGTGTCCTCTTTCCCCCCTCTCCCCCCAGCTCCCGCTTTTCTATCTGCTCCTCCCACTGGAACTATTTCCCCTCTCAGAAGGATCAATGCAGGAAAACGCAACAAGGCTTTGGGCAGGGTTAGCGCAGCTTGAGCGTATAATTTTGCAGACACATGAAGCAGAAAGAGGTTTTGCAAAGCAGCTAACCCCACCCAAAGCCTTGCTTTACAGCTCAGCACACGCAATATTTAAACGCAAGGAGATGAGGTTAATTTGCTACACTGCTCTGATGCAGAAATGTGGGCAGAAGACTAATTGGGCTGAATGAAAAGCAGGGCTGGAATGTCAAGTCTGAGGTGGCATTCAGCTTACCTTAGGGGTCATCTGAAGAGGTGTAAGCCAAAATCTCTGGTGGTCTAGTGGAGCAACCCCTCCCCTCCCTCCTGACCTGGCCCCCATACCCCCAATACCCCAACTTCCAACAAAAGTCCTGGGGTAACCTAGTGGATCCTCTTTTCTTCAATCTGACCTGATTCTCCCGCCCTGATGTAAAAAAATAAATACCTGGTAGTCTGGTGGCTCCCCTCTCCAAACCCCTCGGACTCTCTCTACCCACCTCAAAAAGTCAAAAGGCAGGAGCAATGTCTACTCCCTCCTGCTTCCAGTGCTGCTGTCAGTCAAAATGGCAGTACCTGACCCCAGGTATTGTGTTCTTTTCTTGACGAAATCACTAGGGGGTCGGCCTACCAATTAAGTTAAAGGTTATTGTCTTTTTAGACTGACCCCTAGTGGTCTTCAGAACACTCTTCTAAGAGTCAGGCACTGCCATTTTGAATGATGGCAGAGCCCTTTTTGAGGTGGGTGGCAAGGATCTGGGGGAGGGTTCAGGGAAGGGGAAGGGGTTCAGTAGACTAACAGGAGTTCATTTTATTATGTCAGGGGCAGGAGGATCAGTCTGCAAGGAAGTGACGGAAGGAGGGTCCTTAGACTACCAAGGATTTTTGGTATGTCAGGGGAGAAGGTTTGGATCAGGTATTCATTAGACTACCAGGGCTTGCTTGTGAGTCAGGGACATGGGTTTTGGGTCAGGGGAAAGAAAGGAGGATCCAGTAGACTACTAGGGATAATTTTAGGGTGTTGGGAGGAAGGAGACGCAGGGTAATATATATATATTTTTTAATGTCTCCTTTTCTGGTGGTGCATGAGCCAATCCCTGCTCATGTGCTGAGTGGAAGGGGGCATTTTAGCAATGAGCAGCACATTACTGTGGTGACATGGCTTGGAGAGTGCACACTATTAATACTGCAATAATTTGCATGCAGATTGATTACTGCTTTGGGAGTTAAATGTTTGTGGAAGGCAGTGTACTCAGCCATCAGCACATGGTCCTAACAGAGGGGTTTTCAACTCAGTCCTTGGAATATCCTGATTTTCAGGATACCTCCAGTGAATATGCATGAGGCAGATGTGCATGCAATAGAGGTAGTGGTAGCAGATGCCCCCCCCCCCCCCCGAGGGAGGTAGTGGAGACAAAAAAGGTGACAGAATTCAAAAATTTGTGGGATGGACACAGTAGATGTGATAAAGTCAAAAAGGCTGGTTGCATGTTGATGTGCTGAGTGGTGCATAGATGGTGGTTCCAGCTGTGGGGAACTAAAGCCAGGGCCAGGTGGACTTCTATGGTCTGTGTCTCATAATGTGCTGGAGAGGCTTTGATCCTTGAATATGATATTCAAGGAGAAATGTAACGGTGGTGATCAATGCGAGGACCCGACCCTGCGCAGCTATGGCAACTCCAGTAATTGGGACATAAAGATAGTGCTGGGCAGACTTCTATGGTCTGTATCCCAAAAACCATAACCAAAGACCGTAACTGGACATATCTTAATCCTTCCTCTCCCTCTCTAAGTTCCCCCCAATGGTCTTTATCATACATGTACCTCAATATCACCTTGTTCATACTGGAATCGGCTAACGCCGTTTACGGTATTATGTAAGCCACATTGAGCCTGCAAAAAGGTGGGAAAGTGTGGGATACAAATGTAACAAATAAATAAAATAAATTTATTTATTTATTTGTTACATTTGTATCCCACATTTTCCCACCTCTTTGTAGGTTCAATGTGGCTTACATGGTGCGGGAGAGTAGTTGCAGACTCCGGTGTATACAAATACAAGGTTATCATTAAGCCTCCTGGAGTGTTGCACGATTCCTGGACTGAAGAGTTGAATGGAACCCAGAATTAGGTTAAGTGTCTACCAAAAACCCCAACTGTTATTCCAGACCATTACCCATCCTAGCTTGACAGAAAAGGAGAATGGGAGAAAGTGTGGGGTACACATGGCCTGAGAGTGAGCAGATACTGTAGAATTGAAGCAGTCTGAGTGTTGTTGAAAGCTAATTTATTTTTCTACTTATTTGATCTAGTTTTGGCCAATTTATTGATATGGTTCAGGTTAAGATGTTTTATACATATTCTATACTAAACTAAAGATTACAACAGGAGGAGATCACCCTCTTCCTTATACACCAAAATAGTAACAAAAAATCTTAAGGGGATCTATGAAAGGCATGACGTTGACGTAAACGTCAAGAAGTAGAATCGGAGCGGAGGCAACACACGGATCATTGACCCTGAAGCAGGTCCACGAAACGGCGGCCATCGTTGGTCGTGGCCGACATGTTAGCAAGGATCCGCACGATGTGATGTTGGCTTAAAGTTAAGTGCAACTCGGTTTTGAGTTTTGAGTGAGACAAAGTTTAAATGTAAAATATAGAAAAAATATTTTTTAAAATACGAAGGAACAACACTGTTATTAGAAAGAGAGGTTTTTCTAAGCCGATGATGAAGAAGTCCAGCCCCTAACAGCTTAAAAATCCGCCGGGGGCTTCTCGAGGCATTTTCCTCTCTTTAATGTAGACATTATCATGCCTTTCATAGATCCCCTTAAGATTTTTTATACATATTCTATACCACATTCATTGTTCATTTAATCATGAATTGATAATGAGTGTGATTTGTTGGGCAGAGTGTATGGACCATTCAGATTTTATCTGCCATCATCTACTATATTACTATGTAAATCTATCTCATGCATATTAATTGTGGATATCCTGAAATCCAGACTGGCTAGGTGTGCCCCAAGGATGAACCCAGAGTATGTGTCTATGGGGGATAACAGAGATTATATATAGCCAGAGGTATCCTAAGACTCCTATTTCAAATCTGTTTGAGTTGTTCCACATTTCACTGTGAGCTTAAAATGAGAAGCTCACTGCTATGAACCACTTATGTACCTTACTGAGCTGAGGGTAAAACCTGGAGTGGTTCAAAAAAATATGCATTGGGAGTCTTACAGTATCCTCTAAATACAAATGGGGAAGGGCGTGAGGGTGGAGTACTTCTTTTCCTAGTTAGCAACAGCCTCTAGGTAGCTCCTGGAAGGGAATGTGACTCTATTTCTGAGGCTTTGATGCTCAAGCCATGTTTTAAGGAAATCTGTGACATTATTATGATGGAATTATTCTCCTTTCAGGAGGTGACCGCCGGAAACCCAAGGTATCTCTCTTTCCTCCAGCCCAGGAGGAGATCAACACTTCAGATAGGGGCACCTTAAGCTGCCTGGTCAGCGGCTTCTACCCAGGCTACCTGGAGGTGCTCTGGCAGGTGGATGGGGAGGAGAGGAGCCAGGAGGTGCTAAAGGGGCAGGCAGCTCTAGGGGAAGATCACACCTACTCTCTGAGCAGCTACCTGAGCATCCCGGGTGAGGAATGGAAGAAAGGATCCAGGTACACCTGCGTGGTGAAGCACGAAGCCCTGGAGAACAGCCTGGAGACATCCGTCACTTACAGGGAATGTTCCTCGCTGCAGTAGCCTATGTCACCCCCTTCCCTCCCTCAATTTATAACTTTCTTTTTTCACTTGCCTATCTGAAAAATGTAGCCTCCTAGCATTTAGAACTGGTAGACCGGAAATTGTAAAAGAAGAATGAATAGATCACAGGTCTATAATAACCATTACAGTCCAGTGTTTTGCGTTCAGTAAGCTGAGCTCCAAGTTTCAAGCCTATACAGTATATATGATGTTACCTTTGTTAAATAGGTAGCAATGTGTGAATTGCCCTAAGCATCTTTTAAGTAGTCAGATAAGGTATTCATGTTGTATTCTAATACAATAATGCAATAAAGATTTGCAATGGAGAAGGCTGGTGGCATGTAATATCTGCAGGTATTTCTTTTCTCTTGGGCCAGTAGATGTGCCCCTGTCCCCCACAGAGATCTCCGCTCTTCTTTCCTTGGCCCCTTCAAGATATAAATTTCATTCCCTGGTTTCTTAGTGTCTGGGTTTCTGCCTTTCATTGTTAGTATTATACAGTGTCTCTGTGAGTTTAACTCAAAGGGGAAAGTTGTGGTTTCTCTGCCTGTACTTATATCCCTCCTGCTCTATGGTGGTAATTGGCAGTCCTGTAATGTTAGAGGGGCACAGATAGAGAGAGAAATCCTTCCACTCTCCCTCCAGTTCCTTCTCCTTTCATTTTCCCTCTTCTTTCTTTTGCATCCTTCCTCCTGTGGCTAACTCTCCGGCTCCTTTATTTTTCATTTTAAATTCCTCCCTTCCGGTTGTCTCCATCCACTACCCTCCCAAGTGACCCAGTTCAAGGAAGGAGCTTTCAGGCCGGTTCTGTACTTCTAACAACCCTCCTTCTGATCTTGTTTCTTCTCAATAAAGTTTCTTTTTATTGCTGTGAATAAGGTTAAAATCAGCATGACTGTGAGCAGGGAGAGCCAGGACTGAACATTTAACCAAACGTTTTCAGGTTGCTTTTAAAACAAATAGGAGGAAATATTTTTTTACTCAACGAATAGTTAAGCTCTGGAAGTCTTTGCCGGAGGATGTGGCATCAGCAGTTAGTGTATCTGGGTTTAAAAAAGGTTTGGACAAATTCCTGGAGGAAAAGTCCATGGTCTGCTATTGAGGCAGACATGGGAAGCAACTGCTTGCCCTGGGATTTGTAGTATGGAATGTTGCCACAATTTGGGTTTCTGCCAGGTACTTGTGACCTGGCTTGGCCACTGTTGGAAACAGGATGCTGAGCTTGATGGATATTCGGTCTGTCCCAGTATGGCAATACTTATGTACTTATGACAGTATTCTAAAAGCTTAGGGTTAGATTCACAAAGTTAGACTTTGGGATGATCCAATCTAAGTTAATAAAGGGCACTTTGAGCAGAGCATTCTTTATAGAATATTAGCTTAGCGTGCCTTTCACACCTAACTTTGGGTGTGACCATTTCCTCCTGCCAAAGACTGGTGTATTTGCTGGCATTGCACCTCCTGTGACCATGCCCCCTTTGGAGTTGTGCACTGTGAAATTTAGGTGTAATAACAGGAGGGTAGCTTTCAGAGTATACGAACATAAGAATAGCCATACTAGGTCAGACCAATGGTCCATTAAGCCCAGTATCCTGTTCTGTTTCCAGCAGTTGCCAATCCAGGTCACAAATACCTGACAGAATCTCAAAGGGTAGCAACATTGTACCTGGAAGAAACCCCCAATAGTAGCAAGATTCCATGCTACCAATCCCAGGGCAAGCAGTGGGTTCCCCCACGTCTGTATCAATAACAAACTATAGACCTTTCCTCCAGGAACTTGTCCAAACTTTTTTTAAACCTAGATATGCTAGCCGCTGTTACCACGTCCTCCAGCAATGAGTTCCAGAGCTTAACTATTCTTTGAGTGAAAAATATTTCCTCTTATTTGTTTTAAAATAATTTCCATGTAATTTCTATGTAATTACATGGAAGTACCTATTCCCAGCAGAGAGAGCACTAGTTTGCCTGAAACACAAGCAAGTACCCAAGGTAGATTGGAATATCCAGCCTATCCCAGGAAAATGATTCAGGTACAGCATTCCAGGACTTCCCAGAAACATGGCCATCAGTCTTCTGGGAGGGGGAGGAGTTCAGATCAGGCTCAGTTTCCCTGGGTGACTAAGCCAAGTAGGTTGGATAACAGGAGAGGGCATGCTGTCACAAGGCTGAAGCTGGTCTTCACCCACTCCACCAAAGGAGGTTTTAATTCTCTCCGATGCAGTTGCCTCCATCAGGGGCGTAGCCAGATAACAGATTTTGGGTGGGCCTAGGCAAGAAGTGGGTGGGCACCAAGGGTTCTCCCCCCCCCCCCCCCCCCCCCCAACCACCACCAAAAAATAGCTCATCTGGTGGGAAAACGCTTCTTTGCACCTTGACAGTCTGCAGCAGGTATGCGCTGAAAAATGAGCATGCTCAGGTGCCAGTATCATGGAGAGTAGCGTTTTCGTTACCATCAGGGGGAAGTCTTCAGCTGGCGTAGCTTGAGATCCCTACCACCTACCACTAAACATGTGCTACTGTTGGGTGGGCCTGAGCCTTAAATGAGTGGGGCCTGGCCCACTCAGGCCCACCCGTGGCTACGCCACAGGCCTCCATCTTGGTACACTCAAAACAATGACATTGATAGGGTGACATGCTCCGCCTAATGGCTTCAGCCACATAATGGGCCAGATAGGCTCATGCCGTCTCCTGTTATCAGACCTCCTTGAACTAAGCAGTATATGCTAGAACCAAAGAGAATGAAAGAGGGAGGGGAACCTAAATGCACATTGGGAAAAAGCCTTCAGATAGGTAGCAGAGGAGCGGCCTGGAAGCACTTCCCCTGAGCAGCCAGAGGAAAGTATGGAAGTTGTGGAAGAATGGGTGACTGCCAGGTGAGAAATGTTTAAACTCCTGGCATGTAGGTGGAGGGTTGTAGGCACGGCAGAAAAGAGTCAGGGCTTGGACTTTATTGAGAAGTGGATTTATTTTATTGAGAAGCAAATTTGTTACACAGTTCTATTCTGATCTTGTCAGGAAAACAGAGAGAAGAGAAAGGGTGCTTTCCAGATCCTTTTCCTGTCACTTTTGAGAGAACCCAATGAAGCAGTACCTTTCAAGAACAGTTATACTGAGATGAGTGTCTTAGGCTTTTAGGGGGTCGTTTACAAAGGCACCTTGGTGTTTTTAGTGCATAGTAATGATTAGCGCATGCTAAATGCTAGAGGTGCCCATAGAAATTTATGAACCAATTTATTATGTCCCAAGCACTTCCAAATCTTTTTACCATATCTAACAGTACATTTTATGACGGGGATCATCAGAGTATTTAACAGCATACACCATCCGGGAACGGTGCACCAATGCAGTCGTGGCGCTGCACGCATCGTCATAGATCCACCCGTAATTCATCAATTTTTTGTGACTTTTTTTTACTTAGTGCAATCTTCAATAGACATTTTTCAAACAGCTTTCAGGCTTTAACCTTAGAGATGCATATTAAATAACACTTAACTTGGCGGCGATTTTTTCACCCGAGTCAAACCTCCGCACTAAGTAAAAAAAAAAAGTCACAAAAAAATTGATGAATTACGGGTGGATCTATGACGATGCGTGCAGCGCCACGACTGCATTGGTGCGCCGTTCCCGGACGGTGTATGCTGTTAAATACTCTGATGATCCCCGTCATAAAATGTACTGTTAGATATGGTAAAAAGATTTGGAAGTGTTTGGGACATAATAAATTGGTTTATATAGACAGTCCCCACAGTAGAACTGCAAGGTCTCTTTAAGTACATAGAAATATATGGGCATCTCCAATGTTTAGCGCATGCTTAGTTTTAGTGCATGCTAAAAACGCTAGCGCGCCTTTGTAAAAGCCTTGGGAGACTGTGAACTGAGCCAGACAAAAGCCTCAGTCCTTGCCTGCATTATACACCTGCTTCAAAGAGGGGGAAGGTGAATAAATGTTTGCTTAATGGGTCAATTTGTTCCTTGTGTGACATTGTATTAAATGTTTATAACTTTTGAATTTCATGTCCTGAATTAGAAGAGTTTTATATGAACTTATAATTAACTTGGAGAATTCGTATCTGGAAGGAAGAAAATTCCGGACTGGATCAGTGTCAGGGATTGAACTGTGAATAAAACACCTCTTTTTGGGTCTCCAGGACTGCAAACCACAATCACCAAAAACAGGAAGCCAGGCCCTACGAAACGTCCATGATATGCAAGAAAAAGTAGGGGATGACACAATGACTCCAGCAGGCAAGTAGATGAAAACACAGACTTTTATTCAACAAACACCAACAGAGGTCCTGACACGGGACCGTGTTTCGGCGGACAGAACTGCCTACCTCAGAGATCACAAGCACTGTACACAAAAAAGTGACAAAATGAAGCAATAAATAAATACATACATGCAACAAAACATTCTAAAAAACATCTAAAATCAAATAGAACAATGGTACCATCAAAACATATAGCAATATAAAAGGATGCATAAAACAAACTGATGTGAAACTAAACTCAAAACACATTCACATTACAAGTAAGGCTCAAGATGAAATCTGAAATTATGCAAAATATGAGCAAATAACCGTAAAAAATGTGTCTGTATGATAAGAATAAGATGTGTGTGCAAACATAAATCTGCTGTGAATGTCATCCTAATGTAGAATAAAAACCAGTAAATACAAAGAGTGGAGGAGTGGCCTAGTGGTTAGGGTGGTGGACTTTGGTCCTGGGGAACTGAGTTCGATTCCCACTGCAGGCACAGGCAGCTCCTTGTGACTCTGGGCAAGTCACTTAACCCTCCATTGCCCCATGTAAGCCGCATTGAGCCTGCCATGAGTGGGAAAGCGCGGGGTACAAATGTAACAAAAATAAAATAGATACGATTGGAGATTGTACATGGAATGTTGCTACTATTGGAGATTCTACATGGAATGTTGCTATTCCACTAACAACATTCCATGTAGAAGGCTGCGCAGGCTTCTGTTTCTGTGAGTCTGACGTCCTGCACGTACAGACTCACAGACTCACAGAAGCAGAAGCCTGCACGGCCACATTGGTGATCTGCAAGGGCCGACTTCACTAGTGGAATAGCAACATTCCATGTAGAATCTCAAATAGTTCCCCAGGACCAAAGTCCACCACCCTAACCACTAGGCCACCCCTCCACTGTTGCTACTGAGTTCGATTCCCACTTCAGGCAAAGGCAGCTCCTTGTGACTCTGGGCAAGTCACTTAACCCTCCATTGCCCCATGTAAGCCGCATTGAGCCTGCCATGAGTGGGAAAGCGCGGGGTACAAATGTAACAAAAATAAAATAGATACGATTGGAGATTGTACATGGAATGTTGCTACTATTGGAGACTCTACATGGAATGTTGCTATTCCACTAACAACATTCCATGTAGAAGGCTGCGCAGGCTTCTGTTTCTGTGAGTCTGACGTCCTGCACGTACAGACTCACAGAAGCAGAAGCCTGTGCGGCCACATTGGTGATCTGCAAGGGCCGACTTCTACATGGAATGTTGCTAGTGGGACTCTGGGCAAGTCACTTAACCCTCCATTGCCCCATGTAAGCCGCATTGAGCCTGCCATGAGGGAACTGAGTTCGATTCCCACTTCAGGCACAGGCAGCTCCTTGTGACTCTGGGCAAGTCACTTAACCCTCCATTGCCCCATGTAAGCCGCATTGAGCCTGCCATGAGTGGGAAAGCGCAGGGTACAAATGTAACAAAAATAAAATAGATACTATTGGAGATTCTACATGGAATGTTGCTATTCCACTAGCAACATTCCATGTAGAAGGCTGCGCAGGCTTCTGTTTCTGTGAGTCTGACGTCCTGCACGTACGTGCAGGACGTCAGACTCACAGAAGCAGAAGCCTGCGCGGCCACATTGCTGATCTGCATGGGCAGACTTCTACATGTAGAATCTCAAATAGTAGCAACAGTGGAGAAGTGGCCTAGTAGTTAGGGTGGTGGACTCTGGTCCTGGGGAACTGAGGAACTGAGTTTGATTCCCACTTCAAGCACGGGCAGCTCCTTGTGACTCTGGGCAAGTCACTTAACCCTCCATTGCCTCATGTAAGCTGCATTGAGCCTGCCATGAGTGGGAAAGCGCAGGGTACAAATGTAACAAAAATAAAATAGATACTATTGGAGATTCTACATGGAATGTTGCTACTATCAGAGATTCTACATGGAATGTTGCTATTCCACTAGCAACATTCCATGTAGAAGGCTGCGCAGGCTTCTGTTTCTGTGAGTCTGATGTTCTGCAAGACTCACAGAAGCAAAAGCCTGCACGGCCACATTGGTGATCTCCAAGGGCCGACTTCACTAGTGGAATAGCAACATTCCATGTAGAATCTCAAATAGTTCCCCAGGACCAAAGTCCACCACCCTAACCACTAGGCCACCCCTCCACTGTTGCTACTGAGTTCGATTCCCACTTCAGGCACAGGCAGCTCCTTGTGACTCTGGGCAAGTCACTTAACCCTCCATTGCCCCATGTAAGCCGCATTGAGCCTGCCATGAGTGGGAAAGCGCAGGGTACAAATGTAACAAAAATAAAATAGATACTATTGGAGATTGTACATGGAATGTTGCTACTATTGGAGACTCTACATGGAATGTTGCTACTATTGGAGATTCTACATGGAATGTTGCTATTCCACTAACAACATTCCATGTAGAAGGCTGCGCAGGCTTCTGTTTCTGTGAGTCTGACGTCCTGCACGTACAGACTCACAGACTCACAGAAGCAGAAGCCTGTGCGGCCACATTGGTGATCTGCAAGGGCCGACTTCTACATGGAATGTTGCTAGTGGGACTCTGGGCAAGTCACTTAACCCTCCATTGCCCCATGTAAGCCGCATTGAGCCTGCCATGAGTGGGAAAGCGCAGGGTACAAATGTAACAAAAATAAAATAGATACTATTGGAGATTCTACATGGAATGTTGCTATTCCACTAGCAACATTCCATGTAGAAGGCTGCGCAGGCTTCTGTTTCTGTGAGTCTGACGTCCTGCACGTACGTGCAGGACGTCAGACTCACAGAAGCAGAAGCCTGCGCGGCCACATTGCTGATCTGCATGGGCAGACTTCTACATGTAGAATCTCAAATAGTAGCAACAGTGGAGAAGTGGCCTAGTAGTTAGGGTGGTGGACTCTGGTCCTGGGGAACTGAGGAACTGAGTTTGATTCCCACTTCAAGCACGGGCAGCTCCTTGTGACTCTGGGCAAGTCACTTAACCCTCCATTGCCTCATGTAAGCTGCATTGAGCCTGCCATGAGTGGGAAAGCGCAGGGTACAAATGTAACAAAAATAAAATAGATACTATTGGAGATTCTACATGGAATGTTGCTACTATCAGAGATTCTACATGGAATGTTGCTATTCCACTAGCAACATTCCATGTAGAAGGCTGCGCAGGCTTCTGTTTCTGTGAGTCTGATGTTCTGCAAGACTCACAGAAGCAAAAGCCTGCACGGCCACATTGGTGATCTCCAAGGGCCGACTTCACTAGTGGAATAGCAACATTCCATGTAGAATCTCAAATAGTTCCCCAGGACCAAAGTCCACCACCCTAACCACTAGGCCACCCCTCCACTGTTGCTACTGAGTTCGATTCCCACTTCAGGCACAGGCAGCTCCTTGTGACTCTGGGCAAGTCACTTAACCCTCCATTGCCCCATGTAAGCCGCATTGAGCCTGCCATGAGTGGGAAAGCGCAGGGTACAAATGTAACAAAAATAAAATAGATACTATTGGAGATTGTACATGGAATGTTGCTACTATTGGAGACTCTACATGGAATGTTGCTACTATTGGAGATTCTACATGGAATGTTGCTATTCCACTAACAACATTCCATGTAGAAGGCTGCGCAGGCTTCTGTTTCTGTGAGTCTGACGTCCTGCACGTACAGACTCACAGACTCACAGAAGCAGAAGCCTGTGCGGCCACATTGGTGATCTGCAAGGGCCGACTTCTACATGGAATGTTGCTAGTGGGACTCTGGGCAAGTCACTTAACCCTCCATTGCCCCATGTAAGCCGCATTGAGCCTGCCATGAGTGGGAAAGCGCAGGGTACAAATGTAACAAAAATAAAATAGATACTATTGGAGATTCTACATGGAATGTTGCTATTCCACTAGCAACATTCCATGTAGAAGGCTGCGCAGGCTTCTGTTTCTGTGAGTCTGACGTCCTGCACGTACGTGCAGGACGTCAGACTCACAGAAGCAGAAGCCTGCGCGGCCACATTGCTGATCTGCATGGGCAGACTTCTACATGTAGAATCTCAAATAGTAGCAACAGTGGAGAAGTGGCCTAGTAGTTAGGGTGGTGGACTCTGGTCCTGGGGAACTGAGGAACTGAGTTTGATTCCCACTTCAAGCACGGGCAGCTCCTTGTGACTCTGGGCAAGTCACTTAACCCTCCATTGCCTCATGTAAGCTGCATTGAGCCTGCCATGAGTGGGAAAGCGCAGGGTACAAATGTAACAAAAATAAAATAGATACTATTGGAGATTCTACATGGAATGTTGCTACTATCAGAGATTCTACATGGAATGTTGCTATTCCACTAGCAACATTCCATGTAGAAGGCTGCGCAGGCTTCTGTTTCTGTGAGTCTGATGTTCTGCAAGACTCACAGAAGCAAAAGCCTGCACGGCCACATTGGTGATCTCCAAGGGCCGACTTCACTAGTGGAATAGCAACATTCCATGTAGAATCTCAAATAGTTCCCCAGGACCAAAGTCCACCACCCTAACCACTAGGCCACCCCTCCACTGTTGCTACTGAGTTCGATTCCCACTTCAGGCACAGGCAGCTCCTTGTGACTCTGGGCAAGTCACTTAACCCTCCATTGCCCCATGTAAGCCGCATTGAGCCTGCCATGAGTGGGAAAGCGCAGGGTACAAATGTAACAAAAATAAAAAATAATATGACCAGACATAACTACAATATGTGTACATCTCACAGGGCAAACCGTAGTATAGTAAAAAGTCATGATTCTAAAAATAAATAGCAGCACAAAGCACTCCTGGAAGAATTAAATTCTAAAACTATACATAAATATTACCCCATAGGGGAATGCATAGACAGAAAAGGGAACATACCCACTTGTTGAATGCAGAAGCTATGGTGTAAATAATCAAAACTCATGCTAGCAAGAAAAATACATTCTTGGTGCAGACTTCACATAGTAATTATCCTGTGTACAACAATAAACTTGCACTTGAAATGAACTAATAGAGCTTTTGCAAACATCTCATGAATGCTGCTGGTGTGGCTAAAAGCAACATCAACAACAACAAAAAAGATAGTTTAAAATGCGACATGAAGATTACCAAGGAGAGATGGTGACTAAATATTCCACATCCTGAAAAGAAATCTAAAACATTCTTAGGGGCCCTTTTACTAAAGGGGTGGCACCAGGGGCGTAGCCAGACTTCAGCAGGGTGGGGGGCCAGAGCTCGAGGTGAGGGGCACATTTTAGCCCCCTCTGGTGCCGCCGACCCCCCCCCCCCCCCCCCCCCCACCATTTTTAACCTCCGTCAGCATTTTTGACCCCCCCCCCCCCCCCGGTGCCAACCCTTTCGACCCCCTTCTTCCCACCACCAACCCTCCCCCACCACCGCCGTCGGGTAGATTTGCTGGCAGGGGGTCCCCAACCCCCGCCAGCCAAAGTCCTCTTCTCCGGCACGGCCGCGTTGCTGATCTGCAAGGGCAGGCTTCTGTTTCTGTGAGTCTGATGTCCTGCACGTACATACAGGACATTAGACTCACAAAAACAGAAGCCTGCCCTTGGACGTCAGACTCACAGAAACAGAAGCCTGCCCTCGGATGTCAGACTCACAGAAACAGAAGCCTGCCTTTGTAGATCAGCAACGTGGCCACACAGGCTTCTGTTTCTGTGAGTCTGACGACCTGCATGTACATGCAGGCCTTCAGATTCACAGAAACAGAAGCCTGTGCGGCCACGTTGCTGATCTACAAGGGCAGGCTTCTGTTTCACAAAAACAGAAGCCTGCCCTTGGATGTCAGACTTACAGAAACAGAAGCCTGCCCTTGCAGATCAGCAATGCAGCCGCGCCGGAGAAGAGGACTTCGGCTGGCGGGGTTTGGGGACCCCCGACGGCAAAGGTACCCAATGGCGGCAGGGGAGGGTTGGCAGTGGGGAGGGGGGGTCAAAGGGGTTGGTAGCAGGGGGGGCAGGCCCAAATCTACGGGGGCCCATGCAGCTACGCCCCTGGTTGGCACAAGCCAATCCAGAACTGCAGCCAGGTCTACCACAGCAGCCCAGCGGTAATTCCCCCAGCAGTATCAGTACAGTGCTGGAGACAAGTTTTGAGCATCTGCCCCTAAAGTGCACAACTGCAAGGGAGCATGAGTGGGTTGGGGCATGCCTAGCACTAATGCACATGGGTTATAAAATACTAGCAGTTACACGTCCAACTCACAACAGTTAGGCATGAGTATTTCTAGAATAAGCAGCATATAATCTGTTTTATTGATTTGGGATCTTGCCAGGTCCTTGTGACCTGGATTGGCCACTGCTGGAAACATGATACTGGGCTTGATGAACCTTTGGTCTGTTTCAGTATGGTAACACTTACGTTCTTATATTTACACCAGATTTAAGTTAGGCACATAATTGCAGCCCTACATTAGCATTCTATATCAGCAAATACACGAGTAATTGCTGATCTAGAATCTGTGCTTAGCATACAACATCCTGCTACCTAGCTTTAGGTGACCTTTTGTGAATGACCCCCCTTCATCCCTAGCCAGGTTTGGATGAGAGAAAGGGCAAGGACGAGGGCAGTTCATTCAGAAAACTCAGTCCACAGATAGTGAAACTGGCACCCTGGGAACTGGCCACGGTGCTGAAATCTCTCTGTGCTAAAAAGGGATTCCCAGACATTGCACCTGCCTAAATACATTTTGAAAAGCCATCAAATGCACCTCATTACCGATTCCCTCCTCTTTTGTGACTCTGATCCGTACACTTATTCCTCTTCTGTTGTGGCACTGATCCAAGCACCTGTCCATGCTCTGGAACTCATTGCCAGAGGATATGGTAACAGCGATTAGAGGGGTTTGGATGAGTTCCTGGAGGAAAAGTCCATAGTCTGCTATTGAGACAGACACGGGGAGACCACTGCTTGCCCTGGAATTGGTAGCATGGAATGTTGCTGCTATTTAGGTTACGACCAGGTAATTGTGACCTGGATTGGCCACTGTTGGAAACAGGATAGTGGGCTAGATGGACCATTGGTCTGCCACCAGTATGGCTATTTTTATGTAATTATTAATAAATGGGGGATTCTCTGTGCATACTTTGTAATTACATCCTTAACAAGTATACATTTACTCCAAAGAGAGGGAGAAACAGGTGCAAGACATAGCAGACTATAATTTTAATATTCTTGTTCTTATGGAAACATGGCTCCTATGTATCCCAAGCTTTCCCATCGGGATTTTGATACATTTCTTCTCACAGCAATGAAAGGAAAGGGCATCGATGGCCTTGCAATAATATTTTCTAGCAGTAGCTCTAATCCTTTTAGTCAATTTCAATCATCAGTATATAGAAACCATTACAGTTAGTCTGGGAAACTCATAGTCCCCTGGATTCTCTGTATGGCATCCACATTTGTACACAAAATTTCAGCATGGAACCACAATGCACACAGGTTGGTTAATGAGTCATTAATTATCAATGATTTGACCGTAATCAATTACTGGCCAGGTAGGGGCATAGGTGGGTTAGGGTGTGCAGAAAGGTTTCACACAGTGTTATAGAATGGTGCCAGCTACGTGCCCAAATGTCATGACTTGAGTGCCAGCATTTGCACCAGGTTTCAACTGGCATAACTATCAGCGCTTAGCTTTGGGCATGGAAATCAGCTCTAAGTGTTATTCTGTAACGGGCATTAGTCCCAGAGCACTCTTTATAGAATTTTTTTCTGTCGCCGCTTTTTTGATCGACATTTATAGAATCCCCCCCCTCCCCCCCCAGTGTGTGAATATTCTTATGTTAAATCAACCTCCACCATTTCATTCACAGAGCTTCAACATATTCTGGTATCTCCATATCTAACAATTCTTAGGGATTTTAATATTCACATGGATGATCAGTTACATCCATTTGCAAAAGATTCATAACCAGAGATGCCAAGTTGCCCAGTTCCAGGCTGGAGATTTCGAGCCAGTCCTGTATTTCTAACCACCCCATCCTGGTGCATTATGAAACCTGCAGCACTGGTTTCAATGGGTAGGATTAGGCACTGCAAATCCCACAATGCTTTGGAATGGAAGTTAAAAACCAGGAGTGGGCCAAAATCTCTAGCCTGGAACTGGGTAACTTGGCATCTCTGTATAACACCCTGGTTTTAAAGTTGCACCCCAAAGCAGTCTAGCATTTGTAGTCCATGATTCTATCCATTGAAATCAGTGCTGCAGGTCCCATAATGCACCAGGATGAGGTTGGCAGAAATCCAGGACCGGCCAAAAAGTCTCCGTCCTGGAATGGGTAACTTGGCAGCTCTGTCCACGGAGAAGGGAAAGTGGCACCTCCTTCAGCCTCTAGCCACACGGTATCTTCCGCCCATAGCGGAGCGCAGAGCTGCCAAGTTACCCTTTCCAGGAGGGAGACTCTTTGGCCGGTCCTGCTTTTAAACTTACATCCCAAAGCAGCGTGGGACTTGTAGTCCATGCTTCTATCCATTGAAATCGGTGCTGCAGGTCCCATAATGCACCAGGATGAGGTTGGCAGAAATCCAGGACCGGGCAAAAAGTCTCCCTCCTGGAATGGGTAAATTGGCAGCTCTGTCCACGGAGAAGGGGAAGTGGCACCTCCTTCAGCCTCTAGCAACACGGTATCTTCCGCCCACAGCGGAGCGCAGAGCTGCCAAGTTACCCAGTCCAGCTTTTAAACTTACATCCCAAAGCAGCGTGGGACTTGTAGTCCATGCTTCTATCCATTGAAATCGGTGCTGCAGGTCCCATAATGCACCTGGATGAGGTTGGCAGAAATCCAGGACCGGCCAAACAGTCTCCCTTCTGGAATGGGTAACTGGGCAGCGCTGGGAGCGCCTTAGATGTCCTGACTGGGCGCCTGCCCCTTGCCTGGCACTGGAAGATGTTCCGAGCGCGCGCGCAGTAGAAGCTGCGCGTCCTCCGGATCCCAAAGAGCTGATTGTTTAAACCGCGCAGCAGAGGGCCAGAGCTTTAACCGCAAGAGAAGGGCTGGATTTGAACAGGAATGGCAGAGCAGATCTTAGCAGCAATGGGATTGAAGCTTTTATTTAACTTGCAGTGGGAGGTCGTTTTCTTTATGTATTTATTTTTTGGGGATTCGGTAGATATCGTTTCTCCCAGTCCTGGTGTAAGAGGACCATGGCTGGAGCTCACGCCTTCCTACCCCGCTGTCCCCGTCAGCTGAAAGCAATCCAGTCGATGCGCATAATTACTTATTTCCGTTTTGATTGCACGCTTGAGGGGCGAACCCTCAATACGGATTATAATCAATTAGCAACCTAGCAAATGACTCAGATAAAGACCAAATTGCTCATTGAGCTACTCAACAAATAGTCTTGGGCTAGTTCTTTCACCAGTTGCTTCCCCGGATATGGTTCTTTCTTGTTTCCGTTGTGTTGAGAAGTAGGGGTGTTCTACCCAGTCTGCTGTAAGTTTGATGGGTTTTTTTTTTTTTCCTTTAAAGAACCTTTTGAGTTTTCTTCCTCAATAGTTCTGTTTTCAGCTTTTGCTGATTCGGAATTAGTAGGAAGGCAAGAGGAAAACTCAATGTTTTAGGAGATCCTGAGCGCCTTCGTGCAATGGCTTCACGGGAGGAAAGCGACAGGTAAGGAGCCGAAGACCCTACGGAGTCAAGTAAGTAGGTCTGGAGACTGGCGGGTGTTGGGTTTGACACAGAAAGAGAGACGCGGTCCACACTTAGACTAGAGGGATTGTCTGGGTAAAGGAAGGACGCCAAGCGGGACAGGCTTAAAGATAACCCTTCAAGGGTCTAGACTTGGCTCTAGCAATACCCGTTGTACAGCTAACGTTCACAATGCAGTGATAACAATGGTAAAGGTGGGCTTAACTGTAGGGAAGAAAGAGGAATGGGCATCCCAAACACTGATTTTTTTTAAGCTAAGGGTGAAGCGGCGACCCCCCAGGTCGGAAAAGTATGGAAAGTTAAACTCGGCAATCGATTGAAGTCGTGCCGGTTAGTTTTAGAACATCAGTTTTTTTTATTTCAAAAAATATGGACTTTCTAATGGGTATTGAAGGAGAAGGTGTTTGCTCATAACGTTGGATTGTAGCGTCTAGATGACTGTTGTAGTTTCTTTTGATTGAAATCCACGCGTAACTTGCTTTATGAAATGGGGAAGGGTAAGCGCCACCAGTGTTGGTTGTTTCAAGAGACTGGAAGCATACTAGAAAAGTTATGTGAAATGATTAAAGACTTTTTTTTATTCTGCTCCTTCATTGCATACCGCTTTGTATTGTATAAATGTTCCGGTCCTACCCCTGTGTCTCCGTATTTTAGACAAATGGGGTAGGGAGAAGACAGGTTGAACTGTTCACTTCAACCATTGTAATGAATGGGTAGAGTAAGCTTGACGTTCCACCTCTTTCTGTGGCCACCTGAAAGAAATCAAGGCATTCTGTGGTTTGGGGATGGAACCTAGGAAAGGGAGTATGGGTTGGGCCACTTGAGGTATCGATTCTGTTTGCCAGGTTATTAGTACACTAGAGAAGAAATCTCAGCATTAGTGAGAGGATTTTGTCTCACAAAGACTTGTCATTTTGGTGTCAGTAATGTGGTAATACTAGTGATCTGGTTAACTCTTTGATTTAGTGATAAATCAGACACTCTGGGTCTGAAGATCAGTTAGGGTCTCTGGATGCCATTCAAGGTAGAGCAGATGATGTGTTTGATGAAAGAGCAGTTTGGTGGTATTCAGCGGTTATTGAAGATTCATAAAGTAGAAATGACTCAAAGCCTCCAAGGCAGGGGTTTTCAACCCAGTCCTCAGGGAAAAGGAATGTGACTTGATGTACCGCCTTTCTGTGTTTTTTTGCAACTACATTCAAAGTGGTTTACATAGTATATACAGGTACTTATTTGAATCTGGGGCAATGGAGGGTTAAGTGACTTGCCCAGAGTTACAAGGAGCTGCAATTAGAATCAAACCCAGTTCCCCAGGCTGTCTGCTGCACTAACCACTAGGCTACTCCTCGAAACCATTCATAACTCTATCCCACCTATTTGCAGGCACAATGTGGGGTACAAATGCAATTAATAATAATGTATCCATGTTGAATATTGTGATATTCACATCCAGGATAGTTGGGTTAAGGCAGTTTCAGTTTGAAATACAAGTCCCAGAAGGCATTGCAGGCAAGGAGCCAGGGGGTGAGATGAAGAACCCGGACTGGACTCCTAGCTGCAATCGGGGAAGGCATGGGTGTAAGCTGGCAGGATGTGTAGAGTGGCTGCCACTAGGGGGAAAGAGATAGGAAACCCAGTGTGCAGGAGCTCCTCATTAGTCTAATGCTTAACTCAGCTGGTGTGGGGGAAGCTAGTGGAAGGAGAATTTGGTTGTGAGAGCAGAAGCCAGGGATTGATTAGTCAGGTGGGGAGGAGAGAAGCAGTTGTAGGGGAAAATCCCTTGGGTGTGAAGTCCCTAAAGTATTGAAACCTCCTGAAGGTAAAGGCTGCTTGGTGATTTAACTGGGATGATGAACTGTTTGTCTTGGGAATTGTACTGTTTACTGTGCACTGGTTAAAGGGGACAATTTGCCACACACTTTCAGGTGGCTTACATGTGTTTAAGATTGAAGGTGAATGCTGCTGTTGGAACCGTGTATCAGGTCTACTAGAAACCTGCATGAAATAAAAGCCTTAAGATTGAAGTTGCTGGTGGACATTTGTTTCTTGATTGTACCAGGAGCGTTGTCCCTGGTGACAATATGTATAAAATATATTCCTTGTCATCCAGACCAGTCCAGACAAGCAGGTTGTCCGGAAGGAGACAGCGAACAAAAGTTCCAAATGAATTGGCCCTTTAAGACCTGGCAAGCATAGTTATGCTTCTTGGCTGGACTGTCTCCTATGCTCAAGGTTGTAAGCTCATGTATATTTCAGCTCTGTTTAGGTCTATCTATATTTTTATTGGTTTCCTAGAGATTCTTCAAGCTGAACAATTCCATTCTACTTTCACATGCATGAATCTTCAGCTCATTAAACTCTGATCAAAGATATACATCTTGGTTTTCTGCTAAGCAAGTTTGTCTTCCAGCTTCCACTCACATTGTTTCCTATATCTCTCACTGCTCAGAAGTCTTCTCTATGGCACTGCTGTACAAGGCAGCTATTTTCTGTATCTTGATTATAGGGATATCTTCCACCAGGCATCTCAGTGGAGGCCTCATTTCCAAGAGTTGTCTGCATTTTCATATGTACTGTGGCAGCTATTATGGACTCTATCTTATAGGTCATTGCTGTAGCAGACTGAAAAGGTTTTGTGTCATTCTGAGAGAGCTTTTAAGAAATAGAATGTAGATGTTCTCACTGGACATAAGGGGTTTCCAGTATTTCTTTGGGAAGTTGTAGCCATATAGCACATATGGACAGAACAGAGCGTAGGCATTGTAGATAACATCAGTCCTCAGATTAGGAAGACCAAGGGGTGTGCCTGTAGAATTCTAAAAAAAAAATGCCTGAAAAGAATGAGGACCAGTGTAGCCCTTGAGCTAGAAGGCAAGGGTTCTGGTGTCATAGCTCTTACCCTCCTCCCCATTAATCAGCATTTGCACAATGTTTGCACCAGGCTCTCTTATTTGCACATGGCTGATTTGTTCTGCTTTTAAAGGAGAATGTGGACCTGTGTTGCTTCTGTGTCAGTATGGTGGGTGGCACTGAAGGTGAAGCATACTGTTGGGGATGGAGCATATGCCTGCTTAGTAATCTCCAGCATGGGATAAGATGGTAACAGGAGGTGAGGCTGGTGCTGCCTGTCTGAACATCAGTGCCAGAGGGGAGCAGAGGCAGCAGAGCCATTCCTGGGTGAGCTGGTGTTATGGTTTTATGAGCTGTGTAGATCTCTGAGGCATGGGGCAGCTTGGATCTGAGAGGTCAGCTGTCACCTGATCACAAGATAACTTCTTGCTTTCTAACAAGCTTCTTTTTGGGGTCACTTTCTCATGCAAAAACTGAACACAGTTTATCACAACATTCCTGTCTGTTCTAGATGTTATGACTTGAACACAAGACTGTATCTTGTCATGTCATTGTGGAGGGTTTTCTCTGGGTCAGCTGAACTAGGAGTCATTGTAACAGACAATAAGCATGTGTTGCCATGATTGTCCACTTCTTCCATCAGCGAAGTAGGCATGGGACTTTGCAGACTTTGGCAAATTCTGACAGGTTATTCTGAATGTTGTTGTCTATCATAGGCTCTTGCAAGAGTTTTAACTAGCCAGGCTCTGTACTATAGTAGTGCTATGTATGGGTTTCATCCCCACATTCCCCCTCCCCCTTTATTCAAGGGGGGCAGCTCTCAATGGGATGGACAATTTGAAATATTAGCTAAAAAAAAATAAACAAGTTGAGGGGGTGTTTACTCAAAGTAAAATGATAGCCAATCTAGCAATAAAATGTACATAACATGAACATTCTCACTAATACAACATATAACAGTCCATATGAGTATATGATGGTATAATATTGCAAATCAAACTGTTAGGTGACGTGAATGTCCATGGAAGCCAAAGGTCATTGTGTCTGCAAGTCAGACTTGCAGTATCAATGACTTAAAAGTTCATGGAAGAAAAGTCTTTGTAGCATGATTTGTGGCGACTTGCAATAAATGATGAAGTGATTAAATAAAACTGCAGCAAAACAAGGTTGGATGTGGCATCCAACACACTACTTTGTTTATTGTAAAGCCCATAACATGGGAGCTGCAGGTATACGTGGTTAGCAAGATCCATCAGGATTTAATTTTTGAGCATGCAACTTGAGTCCTTGTAGAAACTATACTACATACATCAAATAAGTATATTGCAATAAACAGACAATAATGTAAATGTATCATTTATAGCGCAAACGAGTACAAATAATGATGCATGCGTGCTATGGTCGTATTTTTAAGACATAGTACAGCTCCACCCCTTCCAGCTAGGAAATGGATAGCAAGTTTGGTCCAGTGAAGACCAACTCAACCCTTGTGCCATCCCTATCCAGCTGGTAGGCAGAGGATAAAGGATTAAAAACAATTTTTATATTGCATATTATCCCAAGCAAAAGCAAAGTTGGGTTCAATGTGGCTTACATTTGAAAATACAGTGAGACAGAATAATAGAATTCAGTTGTCATGGGTGCAAATAGATAAATGCCCAGTTGGGTATATATGCTAATCTCAACTTTGTTAAATGTTTCAGCCATCCAAGTTTGTCCTTTAATGATGCCACATGTTCAGAAATAAGTTATTAAATGATCACATACAGGCATCTATCACATTTCAAAAGTATACAATTTTTACAGCATATATCCAAAACTTTTTTATTTCAATATTACAAAATGCCAGACAGCAGATGTACAGACTAAAGAACCCAAAGCACTCCAAAGCAAGTAAAGTCAGAAACAGTACGGTTTATACCTAATTGTTCAACCACCCTTAGGATTCACCTTTGGATTTAAAAAAATCAAATGCTTGTAATATGTGGTAGCAATGAAACCAGAATATTCACATAGGCAGCCCGAGCCAACATTTATTTTCCACTGAATATAAGTAACTTTGTAATACTTGGCTGCTTGTCTTTAGACGATACATTTTACGATTAATTTTTTACTATGACAATGTTTATTATACTGAACTGTAGCCTACCCATGTTATTGTGTAAGCCACATTGAGCCTGCAACTAGTGGGAAAATGTGGATTATAAATGTGTAAATTAGTGTTTTGACCTGGACAATGTTAGCACTGACTCTGGCCTTCTGCATGAAGGTAGCTCTGCCCTCATTCAAATATCTGTCTTCTAAATAGTAGTAGTTTAAAAATATCAAGTGCATTTTTTATAATATACCACTGTAATCCACAAAACAAAAGGAGAAAATTCCCACATAACCCATCTTTTTCTTTTCATGAAGGCACAGGGAAAAATGTGTTAAAATGCTCCCAGGTTTCAACCTTATTTATTGCATTTGTATCCCACATTTTCCCACCTATTTGCAGGCTCAATGTGGCTTACAGAGATCTGTTAATGGCATTGCCATTCCAGGATATCAGATACATTTTTAATGTGGGATACAAATGTCAGTAAATAGAAACTCTAATGTTGAGTAGCTGATTCTCCTGATGGCTGTTTTAGTGACCCCCTTTATCAGGAGAAATTAAATCCCTGCTGCACGAATATTATAGTGCTAGGGTGTCCCAATCACCAGCCCCTCCAAATGACCCACTGCTTTCGATTTATAAGAAATGACTACTCCATCTGTGCACAAACCGGCATGTTTGAAGTATAAGCAGTTAAATAAAAATGCCAACCATTTGTGTGGATGTTCTTGTTTTGAGTGTACGGCGATGACGGCTTCGCGGGGCAAGGGGAAACAAGAGTGAATCAAAAACGGGAGCCGAACTGACGTCAACACGTTGAAACTCATTAGGTTCTATCTCCTCGGCTAGAGCCGCGTTAAGCTTCCGGGTTCGTTGCTATAGAGATGGACGCGATCGGTGGCGGCGTGCGGCGCAGCTGGTCTGGAGGTAGCAGGTAGGTAGAATGGGGGGGGGGGGGGGGGGGGGGGGGCTTTAGTCTGGCTGAAGATGTGGTTGCAGTTGTTTTCAGGAGCGGGCGAATCTCCAGGCGGACAGTCACGGGGCAGGATTAACCCTATAGTGCAAGGATTCTCTTTTTGTTTTCAGGATAACCATGATAGACTTAGTAACATATGAGTTGTCTTGTTGGGCAGACTGGATGGACCGTGCAGGTCTTTTTCTGCCGTCATCTACTAAGTGCTACTTTTTGTGTAATACCTTACCTTGATTTGTACCTTCAGGGCACAGACCGTGTAATCTGCCCAGCACTAGCCCCGCCTCCCGACCACCAGCCCCGCCTCCCAACCACCGGCTTTGGCACAGATTGTATGTCTGCCCAGCACTAGCCCCGCCTCCAACCACCAGCCCCGCCTCCCAACCACCGGCTCTGGCACAGATTGTATGTCTGCCCAGCACTAGCCCCGCCTCCCAACCACCGGCTCTGGCACAGATTGTATGTCTGCCCAGCACGAGCCCCGCCTCCCAACCACCAGCCCCGCCTCCCGATCTTGACTACTACTACTACTACTATTTAACATTTCTAGAGCGCTACAAAGTGTACGCAGCGCTGTACAAACACAGAAGAAAGACAGTCCCTGCTCAAAGAGCTTACAATCTAATAGACAAAAAGTAAAGCATTTAAATTTAAAATATTTAAGCAGTCAAGCACAAGAGAACAGTCACCTCTTTGCAGGCTCAATGTGGCTTACAATACATCATGAATGGTGGAAATGTATAGAAAATTGCTTGTTATACTATTGTTTCATCATGTTGCCCAAGATCCTTCTGTTATCACTAAAGGTCTATTTTCTAATATATTTCCACTGTTCATGATGTACTGTAAGCCACATTGAGCCTGCAAGGAGGTGGGAAAATGTGGGCTACAAATGCATTAAATAATTTAGTATTACAGAAGGATCTTGGGCAACATGATAGTGGTAGCAATGAAACAGAATATTCACATAGCAGGCAGCCTGAGCCAACAGATTTATTTTCCACTGAATATAAGTAACTTTGTATTAACTTGGCTGCTTGGCAGATATTGTAAGACAGTTCTGAATAGATGTGGAGGAGTTGTGTATGTTCACATTGGTTGATCTTTGTGGTATGCCTTGTTAAAGAGATGGGTCTTCAGCAGTTTGCGGAAGTTCATTAGTTCGGCAATGCGTTCCATAACTGTGTGGTCAAAAAGTTTGACGCGTGCATTAGTTTGTATTTTAGACCTCTGCAGTTAGGGAAAGTGCAGATCAAGGAATGTGTGGGATGATCTTTTGGCATTCCTGGGTGGTAGGTCTATCAGGTCTGACATGTAGGCTGGTGCGTCTCCGTGAATGATTTTGTGGACTAGGGAGCATATTTTGAACGTGATGCGTTCTTTAAGTGGGAGCCAATGTAGTTTTTCTTGTAGAGGTTTAACTTTCATATTTTGTTTTACCAAATACGAGTCTAGCTGTTTTGAAGTTTCTTGATTATTTGATCTTTACATCCGGCATAGAGCGCATTACAGTAGTCTAGGTGACTGAGCACCATTGTACCAGATTACAGAAAACAGTCCTTGTATATGTATGATTAATTTAGATTTTGCTCTCACCTTTTTTCAGTAGTTGCTCAAGGTGAGTTATATTCAGGTACACTGGATATTTCTCTGTCCCAGGAGGGCTCACAATCTGTTTGTACCTGGAGGCAATGGAGGGTTAAGTGACTTGCCCAAGATCACAAGGAGCAGCAGCAGAATTTGAACCGGCCACCTCTGGATTGCAAGACCAGTGCTCTAACCACTGCATAAATTTGCATGCAAATTTTATCTCATGCACAATCATTGTGGGTATGTTGTGAAAACCTGACTGGGTTGAGAACCCCTGCTTTTGTAGTGCAAGGCTTCTCAACTCAGTTCTTTGGCCACAACCAGCCAGTCCAAGTTTTCAGGATATCTGCAATGAATATTACTTCAGTTGGAGCCCTGAACGACGCTTAGTGATACGCTGGCGCCTAACCTACTCGGGTGCCGGTACTTAACTAGGGTATATCCAAGAAGGACTCTCCTAAATATTTGGGCCTTGCCAATAGTAACTTACCAGGACCCTCCTAAATGTGCCCTAGGCTATGCCTTAATCCTGTCCAGGGGAGAGGGAGGAGAAGGGGAAACATAACCTGGGCTAGACCAACTACTCTCTCAAGATCTGACCATTGTTGCCTGGAAGTCTGTGGATTAGGCAGGACCTTAGTAGTGAGTTGAGGAGTAGCCTAGTGGTTAGTGCAGTGGAGTTTGATCCTGGGGAACGGAGTTCAATTCCCACTGCAGCTCCTTGTGACTCTGGGCAAGTCACTTAACCCTCCATTGCCCCTGGTACAAAATAAGTACCTGAATATATGTAAACCGCTTTGAATGTAGTTGCAAAAACCTCAGGCGGTATATCAAGTCCCATTTCCCTTTAAGCGCTGTCATCCTGCCTGTTGTGTGCAGGGCCGTAGTCTGTTCTCCCTGCCTAAAGCAGAAACTTCACTTGCCTGCATGACCACTAGGCTACTCCTCCACTCTTGCTTCATTATGTGCATTGGCTGGGAAGTTTCTGAAATGGTTGTATTAGGATGGTGAAAGGGTTTAAAATGCAGCACGTGCCTGGAACTTTGACAGAGCTGCATTACGGGGTTCTTAGAGTCCTGGGCAGGGTTCTAAACGGCTGTGGAAGGCAGTTGGGTGGGTATTTTTGTTGTAAGTACGGTGTGCCTGAGTGCTGTTTGTGAGAATTGGTACCAAAATTCCTTTGAATTATCATTCAAGACTGCCTGAAGTAGTTTAAGTTACGAAGCCCACGGTGATGTTTGGCTTCACGGACAGGAGTGAGTGTTGAATCTGGTAAAGAATTTTTCTGACAGTAAACGTTTGGGCCAAATTTGAGGCAAGAGCCATTTGAGAAGTAATCTTGGTGTCTCAGGTGGCAGAGAATTTCCCTGAGAGAGTTAGGGAGATCTTAATTTAGTTTTATTCTGGTTTTGCATTCTTTAGAGCAGGGGCTGATGCAAAAAGCTACCATGGGCTACAGCTGTATGCTAAAGGGGTTTCTGTGCTCTTGAGGTAGACATCAGTACACAGAGATTGGATAGCAGAGCCGGTAGTGGGAGGCGGGGATAGTGCTGGGCAGACTTATACAGTCTGTGCCCTGAAGAGCACAGGTACAAATCAAAGTAGGGTATACACAAAAAGTAGCACATATGAGTTGTCTTGATGGACCATGCAGGTCTTTTCTTTCTGCTGTCATCTACTATGTTACATCAGTATACTGCATATTAAAATACATGATATGGATTTATTTACTGCCTTTTTGAAGGAATTCACTCAAGGCAGTGCACAGTAAGAATAGATGAAACATGAGCAATAGACAATTACAGCAGTAAAAATATTCAAATAATACAAAGTACTTCTCTATACTACTATATAGTCGTCCCAGAGTTGTATTTAATAAGTACCTGAATATATGTAAACCGCTTTGAATGTACTTGCAAAAACCTCAAAGGCGGTATATCAAGTTCCCTTTCCCTTTCCCAGAACCTTATCAGTTTCCTTGCACCTACTGTTACTCTATTTTCCATTCTGTATATATTCCCAGAGTTGGTACTCTCCTCTCTGGAACCTGTAAGCCACATTGAGCCTACTGCTATGGGGGATAGAAATGTAATATACTATATACAATGTCAAAACAATACGTAATAGAACATTTTAATTGATAGTGAAGGGTAAAGGAAAGATGTAACACATAGATAAGAGTTAGAAAGTTGCACATGAGGTCAGAGAGAGGGTCTGAGGCTACCATTGATCTCCTGCTTTTGGCATCAGCCCCATGTCTTTCCATTGTCTCCCACCCCTGCAATATATTAAAAAAAAAAAAAACAAATCCCTTGGGACTCCCATTCTCTCCCTCAGGAAGCAAGCGGTGCTCTGTGCACACATGTAGTGACCTTCCATAAGATCTGATTCACTTGTAGGGGATTTTTGGAGGGAGGGGGGCATATTTTATAGGTACTTATATTTTTTTTGTTATACATTTTATTTATTGTGCTGTTACTGAAAATGTTTGTTTTTGTACCTCACCCTGAAAGGTAGTCATAGGGTGATAAAATTATTTAATGAATAAATAAAATAGGAAATTAAGATCTTGAACATATTTCTCTAACCGTATTCTCCATTGATATTTAACTTACTGGAGCGGATGGAGTAGAATTTGTAGGTTTTAACCACTTGACTACTCCTGCTGCAAATTTTTCCTTGATACCTTTTCATTTAATGAGATATATATTAGCCTGCTTTACAAATGAGACAGTTGAAATATCATGCATAGATCTCTCCCACCCCGAGAGCAGACAAACGTCATGGTACTCCACTGGCAGTTTATTTACTGCATTTGTATCCCACATTTTCCCACCTATTTGCAGGCTCAATGTGGCTTGCATTGTTCCGTCATGGCGATCACCATTCCAGAGTGAGAGATGCAAGTGGTATTACATAAAGATCATGAATGACACAGTAGATTAAGCAATCAAGTTTGGAATAAGAGAGAAAGCGGTATTGCAATAAAAGTTTGTAAGATGGATCGTTGCGGTATGCCTTGATGAGAACATAGTAGATTCCTATTCGGAATGGGAGATAAAGCGGTATTGTGTTAGCGTTCCTAGGAGGGAACTTTGCGGTATGCCTTGTTGAAGAGGTAGATCTTCAGTGATTTCCGAAAGTTGGTTAGGTCGGGCATGTTTTTTCACGTCGAGTGGTAGCGCATTCCATAACTGCGTGCTTCTGTAGGAAAAGCTGGATGCATGTGTTAATTTGTAATTTAATCCTTTGCCGCTGGGGAAATGGAGATTCAGGAAAGTACGTGCTGATCTTTTAGTGTTCCTGGTTAGTAAGTCTGTGAGGTCTGGCATGTAGAGCGGGGCCTCTCCGTAAACGATTTTATGAACCAGGGTGCAGACTTTGAACGTAATACGTTCTTTAAGTGGAAGCCAGTGTAGTTTTTCTCTTAGGGGTTTGGCACTTTCGTATTTTTTGTTTTACCAAATATGAGTCTGGCAGCAGTATTCACCTTCTTACCCTTCTTGTGTTTTCTAGTGTCGTAAAGAAGGTGACGATGAAAAAAGGAGTGAAGGAAAAACTCTCAGGTATAAAGAAGGTGGAGGTTTAAAAACGAATGAAAATGGTTGGAAATATTAAAAATAGTATTGGGGGTATTATGTAACAAGGGAGTTGAGAGTTTACTGATTACATGTGATGTATTGTACCAGTGGATTCTTGTAACACGTGGGCTGGAAGCACAGAAAATCATTACAGCCAGGGAGCAATGGTGCTAAATTATTTGAGAACTGAGGGATGAGATTGCAGTGTGTTGTTCAAGGGTGGGGAGGTACTGTTAAAAGCAGATACTTGTTAATATTGATGTTCCAAAATGTCCCCAATATACATAATTAGGTAGACAATGCTGCCCGGCTGGGCAGATAATTTAAGAAAATGGAATCTTAAGAAAATTGTGGACAGGTTTTTTTTGCAGAGGTTCTGATCTGAACAGCTGTTCTTTGGGAAGGGAGTTCTTTAGACCATCCCCTTCTCACATTTTCAGCTTGAATACATCAGCTTCCTGACAGGGGATGCAAGCGTAAGCCACACAGAAGACGAGCATTTGGTATCATCCTGTACGCTCAACCTCCTGTGAAAGCAGTGACCTCTGCGGACCTGATCCGTGTCTGCAGGCTCCTGTCTGTAAACCTAGTCTGCTCTTTTAAGTTGGCTGGGTGGATCCGCTGTTTTCAGCATCCCTTCAGGGCCCGCTCTAGGGGTGGGCAAACAGGGCAATTGCCTCGGCCCCCTTATCACCGGAGGCCCCAAACCTACTTAAGTTGCACAATCTGCAAGCAAGCTTTGGGGCCCCTTCCCTAGCATCTGCTCTGGGTCCCATCACGTCTAGCACCGGCCCTGCGTCCATTTTACGTATCCAGTTACTGAACCAAAGAGAAGGGTGTTTGTCTCCTGCTGCTGTTAGACAGACAGCGCTGCGTTAATTTAAGGGAGAATTCTTTAATTTTTTTTTTAGGCACTGAAAACATCTGTCCCTATTGTATAAAGGGTTCCTGACCTTTCTAACATTCTGGCACAGCTCGCAGGTCACACCTAGGATGCCGCCCTTATGCCTCATAGAAACTGGTGTAAATCCAGCACCCAAAGTTAGGTACAGATTAGCGCTGTTCCATAACTTGACGCCTAACTTTTGGGAATGCCAACGCCCCGGCCACATCCTCTTTTGGGTTGTGCATTGGAAAAGTTAGGCACCAAGTTATAGAATAGCGGCCAGGGGAGATCCACACGCAACTTCAGTTAAGCCCCAATTAGCAGCAATTGAAGTTGGTACCCATTTCCCAATTAAGGGCGTCAGTAAGCCCAATGTGGGCATACTGCCCACAACTCGGGACTACCGCTGACCCAAACGCGGCTGCCAGAGGTAGTTCTGGCTGAAGGGGCGCTGGAAAAAAATGAGGGTTTTTTTATAGCGTGGTGCTAATCTTGCAGTAACTGGGGCATCGCTGCCGGGTTGCAGCGGGAGCGCTTATCGCCATCTCAATGGGTAGTGGTAAGTGTTCCCCACCACGTGGCCTTTCGGTAAGTTATGTTGCCGCATGGCGGTTGTTTTGGAGGGGGAGGGGGGCCTTTTTACACACTGCAGTAAAAAGGCTCTGTCACGCAGGAAAAATGTCCCCCGCCATTACAGCAGTGCCCTTTCCTTGCAGCTTAGTAAAAGGATCCCTAAGTTGCATGTGTATCTTGGATCTGCATGCAAATTTCACCAATCCTATATAGTGTGGGAGTTTCCCTTTATTTAAGGCCATCAGTTCCACATGCTAAGCTTTAGATTCCATTCTCTCTCTGCAGGATACCCTAGAGTGTAACGTTCTATGTTAAACGAGTTTGTCTCTATGCTTATCTTGCTGTGTAGCAGCCCCTTTCTGCTTGCTTAATTTGCTCTGAATTCACAATGTCTTTATTCTCTATATATACACACAGATCTTCTCCTTCCTAAATGTTTTTTGTTTTAAACTGCATGTTTTTTTTTTCTCTTCTGTAGTTCAGGAATCCGAAGAATTGCGGTTAGCTGGTAAGAGAAAGGGGAGGAAGAGTAGGATGTTTTGCTCTTCTCCCTGCCATATCAGCTCTGAAACGAAAGACCTAGTGGAAAAAATGTATATAGTCTTGGTGCTGTTTCTAGCTTAGCTATCTAGATAGTGTTACAAGGGGTGAGGGAAAACTTGAGTGGTATTTCAACAGGAGAAAAGAGCAGCTTGGGGTGATACCAAGTCTCCTTAATACTTGACAAAGAGACACCAACAGACCAAAACGTTTCTCCATAGGCAAGCAGGATCCTTCCAGCCACACAAGTGGTGATGCTCAGAAACCTCAAACTTTTTTCCTAAGATTCAAAATTGAATAGCATGAAAGTTGTTAATGCACAAAAGTGAGATTCCTCAGTTGTTGGCACGGTTGCCTGATTCCAGGTAGTAGTAGCATCGGGACATGCTAAATTGTACCAAAATATGTCTCCGGTTGTAGCGTCAACACTGGGACGGTGTTCCAAACCTGACGGTTCATCACGGCTCCCAAGTATTGTGGGATATGTTATTAGGAGTAAGGTCTTCAAAATCCTGCGTGCGTTTGAAATGGAGCCAGTTTATCATGGTACTTGTAAGGAGGAAGATTTTAGTGAAGTCTTCTCTCACTCCCTCTTCCAGATGCATTCAGGCACCTATAGCCGGTTGAAATTGGTGGTAAGAACAGGGACTACAAATCCCACAGTGCACTGGGGCTGACCAGAATTCCCCCTGCAAGAACTGGGGCATTTGGCAGCTTGTATTTGCAGGAGTTACACACTTAGAATTGTTGAAAGTAGGATCAGTAAGCGTGGTACGAAATCTTGTGGCATTTGGGAAGTAATAAGGAGTTGAGACACGGAGATGTCTGTTCCACTAATGGTGATATGCTGCATTCTGACCCTCTGCAGGTGATTATCAGTGCACCGGGAACCTGGAACTGGATTACACAGAGCTCTGCTTCTTCCATGGGATTTCAGAAATCCCCAAAATTGTACACCGGATACATCAGGTCACCCCAGCGTCGGAGAAAATTGCACCGGGTAAGAAACCTTTCAGGTGAGAGATTAAGGGGGCCTTTTACAAAGCGGCGGTAAGCTCGACGCGGGCTTACGGCACACTAAATCTGAACGGCCACTGGCCCATCGTGGCCCTCCGGCAGTAGCTCTGGGTCCAGCGTGTTCCATTTCCTGCGCACACTACCCAGTCACCGCTGGATTACTGCGGGACCCTTACCGCCCCCTTAATGGGTGGCATTAGGTGCTCCCAGCCGCATTGCCACGTGGTAAGTTATCTTACCGCATGACTGGGTTTTTTTGCCTTTTTACCCCCCTGCGGTAAAAAGGGTCCCGGTGTGAGGGGAAAACGACTCCTGCCACTACTGCAGTTTAGTAAAAGGACCCATAAAAGTGGCCTTATTAAAACTTGCCCTATGTGAACTGAGGAGTAGCCTAATGGTTAGTGCAATAGGTTGAGATCCTATGGAACTGGGTTCAATTCCCACTGCAGCTCCCTGTGACCCTGGGCAAGTAAATTAACCCTCCATTGGCCCAGGTACAAATAACCTCAGATTGTGATCCCATTAGGAAAAAGTACCTGTAAAAATAGTATATGTAAACCACTTTGAGCCTGCAAATAGGTGGGAAAATGTGGGATACAAAGGTAATCAATAAATATAACTCTCAATGTGGCTTACATAGTACCGTAAAGGCGTTCAAGTCCGGTAGATAAACATAAGGTTCATTTGTTTCAGACATAATAGGGATCAAAGAGAGGAAGGGTTATGTAGTGTTCATTGCTATGTTTGGTTTTGCTGTGTTGCAGAGTTCAGGCACTTATGTTGGGTCGGTAGGGTATGCCTTTTTGAACAGGTAGGTTTTTAGTGATTTCCTGAAGTTTAGATGGTCGTAAGTTTTCACAACTTTTGGCAGTGTTCCATAGTTGTGTGCTTGTATAGGAGAAGCTGAATGCATAAGTTGACTTGTATTCGAGTCCTTTGCAATTTGGGTACTGGAAGTTTAGATATGTTTCTGGTTTACATGTTAAAATAAAAAAATGTATTTTATTTACAGTAGTCTCTGGTTTCTGCTTTCCTCATCTTCTTTTCAGTCTTCCTTCCATCCAGCATCTGTGTTCGCTCTGTCTGCCCTTTTCTCCCATCAGTCCTGAGCTTCAGCCCCTTCATCCACCACATGCCTTGCATCCCCCATTCCCCTCCTGCCCCCTTGTCAGACCTCAGTTCCAGCTTCGGAGCCCTCTTCACCCTAAAGCTACCACCCTGCTTTTTTTTTTTTTAAATCCGTGCAGCGCCGCCTGCATCGGCGATCGCTGCACAGATTTTAAAAAAAAAGCTGTCTGCGGACCGCCTCCCCCTTGGTACGCCACTGCCCAAAGGAAAGTTACCTTTCTCTTGTATTTGCCTCTTGTTAAAGGGCTTACAATGGACAACATAGCGTGAAGCGACTTGCCCTGAGGTCACGTTCCCAGCCTGTAGTGCTTGAGTACTAGGCAACGCCTTTCTGTACCCTTTGTGTGTCTCGCCTCTTCTGGTTTCTGCTTTTGGTAAGATCTCTGTTGGAACTCCAGAAAATCTGAATCCCTTTAATTTTTTGTTTTGCAGAGGAAGCAGAGAACACTGTAGAGAAGGCGACTCGCATAAGCCGTAGCCTACTACACGAAAGGTTTTCCTACTTCCAGCCACGTATTCTGGTTGACTTGGAAAACGAAGATCCAAAATCTGTACGTGATATCTACATTCGAGGTAGGAAATTGGAGGACAGATTTCTATGCCAAGTTTGGATTCTGCGAGGCCAGCTCTAGTACAGAATAGAGGAGTTTTCTGCACTGTTGTGCTGTATAAGAGGATCTGCATAGCAAGCCAATTGCTGCTCCTATTACAAAGTCTCCTACCGTGGAAGGAGTAGCCTCGTGGCTAGTGCGGTGGGCTGAGAATCAGGGGAACTGGGTTATAAGTACATAAGTATCGCCATACTGGGAAAGACCAAAGGTCCATCGAGCCCAACGTCCCGTTTCCGACACTGGCTGATCTGGGTCGCAAATACTGGCAAGATCCCCAAAAAGTACAAAACATTGTATACTGCTTATCCCAGAAATAGTGGATTTTTTCCCAAGTATTAGGTCTGACATGTAGGCTGGGGCATCACCATGGATGATTTTATGGACTAGGGTACAGAGTTTGAACGTGATGCGTTCAAGTGGGAGCCAGTGTGGTTTCGCGCTTTCATATTTTGGTTTGCCGAATATTAACCTGGCTGCCGTGTTCTGGGCTGTCTGCTTATATTTTAGAACCACACATTATGGACTTTTCCAATGATTTTATTTTTCTTACATCACAAGGTGTTTTATGTACTGACAATTAGAAAGCAGGGTATTGAAAGTCACTTAAAATGTTGTTGATTTGACATGTGATATTTTCCCAAGACTTTCAAACTGATATCTGAAGCTATGCTGGTAAGAATAAAAACCACTTCTAACTCTCTGATATCCTTTAAACTTATTCTGTGATTTTTCTTTATTTTGGTAGAAAGTGAATAGCATAAACGCAGCCAGTACAATTGGTGACGCAACGTTTTTTTGGGGGTGCTATTTTTGCGCTGTCTCCCATCTGTTGGCAGAGGGAAGATTATATATATTTTTTTGTTAAATTTTATATTTGGTATCCTTTGTTTTAGTTGTTGAAAAATGTGTAATTTTGTTACACCCTAACAATCGCAAGGTACGGATAGCTAGAGGTAATCCCCGGAGACGTCCGGAAGGAGAAGGGATCCCAGTCCGTTTTGTCCCCTTATTGTCTCAAAGATTTGTAAGTAAATTATCGCGTTTCAGTTTTCTATCAGAAAATATATTTTTTATTTGAGCTCTTAATTGCTACTCTATGTTCCTGACCGTGCTTTCTTGTTCTGCTCCGAGTCCTTGCATTGCAGAAGCTACAAATCTTTATAATTGGAAAATAAAAAGGCGCAGGATTGCTAAAGAGAATCCCTTCTATGTGGCCACAGAAGGCTTTCTTTACATCCTTTGTTTTTTAATTTTGATTTCAATTTAATTGTAGTTGTAGCATCTTTCTTTTAAAAACATTTCTTTCCTTCTGGAAGGGAATATCCCTGAGAGGAGCATTGATCAATTTTCCTTTGTGTTACACTGCACGGCTAGGCATAAATAATTATAGGTGTCGGTCATGTTTATTAGCAACATTCCTCTGTAAATAGCTTTGTTTTCAGTTAAAAACTGCTTAACTCTTTCTTTTGTGAGCATTCTAGCACTGCTGATAGAATTGCCTTTTATCTACTTTTCTCCCCAAAACGCAGCCAGTACACATCTATCTTGGAGTTTCAAAGAGAGAAAGTTCATGCCATCCAATTTTAGGTATCAAAGGTATGAACTGCGCCTCCCCCCTTTTGAAACTCTGAATGATGTTACGTTTGCTACCTAGCTATCTCACCAACTCACAGAATGTATGAATTACAGGCCTTGTACAAGGATCTCTTACTTTGCTTTACCGATGTGGGTATTTTTATCAGAACAGTTCCATACTTCCCTAAAGTAGCGTCGTCTTTCCGTGTAAATCAGGTTCTCGTACTTTCTTCCTCAGGGAAGAGTAGTCTTATTCGTTGCATTTGCCGGATGTGCTTTGCGTTCTCCCGAGTAACCAATGAATTTAGAAGGTCGGATAGATTTTGTTCTTTTCAGAAGAGAGAGAAAAGGTAACGCAGCTTCCAAGCTACTATTGCTCATTGGCTCAAGAACGTGATTTTTTTTTTTTTTTTCAGCCTATATTCTGAAGGGGAATCAACCTTGAGGATTAAAGCACTTTCCACCAATGGGGCGGCAGCTTCTTAGGCGGAGTCGCGTGCGATAGCATCAGTTCACGTTTACAGAGAAGCGATGCGGTCGGCACTTCGTATGTTTGCACAGCACTATAGATTGGATGTGGGTGCAGAAACGGAAGTATTACCAGACCAGTTCACAACCTACGGAATAACCCATAGGTTGTGTACTGGTGCGGTAGGACGAAAGGAAATTAGCAAGTAAATCGGGGCTTTAAAGGAGCTGTGGTTTTTAAGGGCCGAAATAAGAGACAGTGGAACTCGAGCCAGCTATACAGTCTCGGTGGGTGGCACTTTAGTAAAAGGCATTCTTAGACATGTAATTCCAAAGCGTATTAAGCAGGATACTGGGCTAGATGAACCATAGGTCTGACCCAGTATGGCTGTTCTTATCTTGAATTCTCTCTCGCTGGCTAAATTCTGAACATATTTTTTCTGTTGACAGAAGTGCCTCTTTGTTTTCTTCCCACAGGCTGGAAAATTGATGAGAAAATGATGGATGTATTTAGCAAGTGTTTGCCAGCATCACAAACTCTCCATAGCATCAAGTAAGTCTCCCATATTAAAGGTTTCTCTCGGGGCTGTCCTCCTTTTCTGGCTCCTTAGGCGCCCCATTTACTTGTCAGGTGAAGGATGAGGCCCTTTGTCAGTGCAGGCCACAAAACTCCCATTTTCCCCAGGAGTGTGTTTAAATATGCCTCTCGTAGCAGCATTGTGTGGGGATTCCATCTTTTCCCATCCCTGTTCTTGGATATAATTCAATGAAAACCAAGTGTTGGAAACAAACACTATAAACCCGTGTTCCCCATAAACCTGCCCGATTCTCTAGCTATCTGTAAAAAGTATATACATGTTACATTGTATTTCTCATGGAAAACTATGGTATTTATGCCTTCCTTACTCTGTTTGAACGTCTCGAGAGGAACAGCACACCATAGGAATACCAACAAGTACGCTTAACGCTGTGCGGCCACCAGCCGGGACCCTAGGAGCGGACAGTCAGAAGGCAGGATTTTCCCAGTTGATGTTGCACTGCTGTCCACCTCCCTTGTTAAGGTTGAAAAGATTTTTTTTTTTGTCCTTTTAGCCTCTGGAATGTCGGTCTGACGGACAACACGTTTGAATTGTTGACAGATACCCTACTACACTGTCCTAATCTCAAGTAAGTAGAACGAGAGAACCTGTTTCAGTTCACGGCAAACAAAATGGGCTTTGGGTCGAGTTGGTTTTGCTTCTTCGTACAGCCCACGTTGCGCTATCGCTGTTACCTCTTGTCGCTAGGACAAATGCTGCAGTGATATGCCAGCGAAAGAGTAGGTTGACACTTACCAAGTGCCGCTCTTTAGCTGACCAGTAGGGATCACCGTTAACATCAGTACGTCACTCAACCCTCCTCAAGGAGCACAGCAGCACATCGGGAACACAACCTTAGTCTTAAGGTACGGTTGGGCTTTCTGGACAGGTAGAGGGCCACGGATGAATCGACCAGGCAGAGTCAAAATTTGAGGGAAGCAATGAAAAGTGTTTTATAAATACAGTTGTACTAATCTTTTTATTACTAATTGTATGTATTAAACTTTTTTTTTTAATGACATTTGTGATCCTATGGAGGTTCTTATTGACAGTCTTCTGGTGATATGTCCAACTTCAGCGTGTGGATAATGTTGTTAGTTTGGAACTAACATAGGAAGACTGGTATTCATATACTGAAATGATCATTTTTAATGATTTTACATGTAGCATGTACCATTGTATCTGCACGCTATTGATTTTTAATTTCTGTTTTTAGACCCTCCCCCCCCTCCCCCCCCATGACGCAGGCAATTGCCGAAACACGTGCCGTGTTGGGTGTCTTCAATAAAATTGCCTTCCTAACATTTTGACTCTGCCTGGTTGTCTCAGCTGTGGCACTGTACACCGCTTCTGTTTCACGTTTTCTTTGTGTTGCTGTTTCTTTCCGCTCGCCTTCTGGACAGCCAGCCAGTTTGGCATGTCGTGCGAGTTGCTGTGTGCTTACAGTAAAACTTTTTACCCTTTCCCGAGTGGAGGAAGGGTCTAACGGTTAGCGCAGCAGAGTTTTGATTCCCAACTCGCGTAACCCTGCATTGCCCCAGGTATAAAAACTTGAGCCCTCTAGGGAGAAAGTACCTGCTGTGTACGTCCAGTAGTGCTATAGAAATGAGTAGCTGTAGTACTTTGCCCTTCTCTGATCTAAACTGCATCAGTGACATAATGCAAGACAAGGTGAGAAACAGTTGACAGAGTTTAATGTGGAAAGAAGCGACTGCTACAGAAAATGCTCTTATATTAGTTTGTCACTTACACAAGCACCTACTTATTAAGCTGCAAAAAAGTACAAGAAGTCCCTGCACTAGAGAGCTTGCATGCCTGAGGCGGATGGAGTAACTCACCAGACAGTGTGGGATTTGAACCCTGATCTCCTGGTTTCTAATTAAGTAATGTAGCGGCTAACGGAGCATGTATGTGGCCCAGCGGCATGAGTAATTATCAGCCGGACAGCTAGTTAAGACCGCTCCAGTCACGTCTATCTTCCATCACATTTACAGTATAGCTTTGTTCTCGAGCCGCACAAGGATAATTTTTACCAACATTCTCCCTTCAACGGATACACTTAAAATTGAGGAAATTGGGCAAAAGTGAATCCAGGTTCACTGATACAGGTCTTAGCAGGGAACACAAAGACAAATAAGTACCTTTTCATACACACATGACCCACAACTTTGGCTCCAAATTCATTTAAGTAAGATGTGTTACTATTCCATCAAATTGTGCTGAAACCATCATGAAAAAAAGCTGCTTTGTTGGCATGTTTGTTTCAAGGGGGAATAGGTGAGGGGGCTAAAACAGGAAGGTCTCTTGGAATTTGCTTGTGTGTATGAATCCTTTATCCACAAAATGCAACGCTGTGTTCTGCTTTTCC
Organism: Microcaecilia unicolor; assembly: GCF_901765095.1. Lineage (NCBI taxonomy): Eukaryota > Metazoa > Chordata > Amphibia > Gymnophiona > Siphonopidae > Microcaecilia > Microcaecilia unicolor. The sequence continues at coordinate 47,325,268 of NC_044044.1, forward strand.
TTCCAGAACCCTAGTGCTGGATGGAAATCCACTGCCCCAACAGACTTATTTCAAACTGTTTTCCGAGGACAGCACGTAAGTGTCATATTTTTTTATTTGGGCATTGAGAAACCGGCTATTTGTAGCATGGGGAGAATGAATGACCGTACTGTGCTTAGGGGCTGGAAACAATCCTCTCCTTGCCTGTCCCAAGTTGCGCGACTTCTCTCGTGCGCTTCATTCCCCGGCCCATCACGCCATATCATCGAGATATCGGAACAGGTTGGTTTTTCTCCTTTTCCTTTTATGACGTGCTTTAATTTTAGCTTAGCCGGAAGAAAGAAGTCTGACGGAAATATCTGATCTGCCGGTACTGACCGACGTGATCTGTAAACGCAAGCCGCCCACCTAATTTGTCTTATTACTTATCTCCCGTGCATGTGGGCCCCGGCTATAGCAGCAGTATCAAAGATCTAATACAAGGCCCAAGAGTAAATGAAATGTTAAAACAATTAAGGGCAAGAATAAAAAAGTAATCAATGTTATCTGCTCCTTTCTACAGGTTGGCTCACGTAACCCTCCGCAATAACAAAATTGACAACGAAGGCGTCTGGTTCCTGGCACAGGCTCTGCTGGAATTGCAGCTGGCGAGCAAACATTTGGTGTCCCTCAATCTCAGCTACAACCACATCTCAGATACGGGAGCGAGTTACCTCGCTGAGGTGAGGAGGGGGTTCAAGAAAAGGCCTCTTAATACGAGTGGAGAAGCCACCCGTATAATAAGCTGAGAGAGTGTTTAGAGGCAGACCTCTTAAAATCTGCAAAATGGAGAAAATTTGCTCTTAACCTGTTAATTACATTAATTCTATTAGACCTGTCCACAACATGTGGCTTATGCTCATCAATCCAGTAGATTGAGACAGAGACTAAAGATGAATGTGCTTTGCCCTATAAGGGCATCACATAGCCATAGGTTTTTTTCAGTATGTTGAATGACAAAAGCAATAGAAATTCAGTTAATTTATAAAGGCAATCAATAGAAATCAAAGAAAATAAGGAACCCTTTTTTTATTGGAGTTAATACATTTCTTGCTAGCTTTTGAAGGTTGCAATGTTCACCGGTAAGAATTTGCTGGGACATTTTCTAAACTTGGGGAAGGTTGACTTAAAATTAAATAGGTAACCTCAGGGAGTTTAAAGTTATTCTGCTCACTTATTTTTACTTTTATTGCATTTGTACCTCACATTATCTCACCTATTTGCAGGCTCAATGTGGCTTACAGAGTGTTATGACATAGTCGTGACAAGATCGTGTATAGAATCAGTATTAAGCAGAAGATGTATGAAGGAGGTATATTTGGGTGGTGATTTGGGTTCTTTGTGTAGGCTGCTTTGAAGAGATGTCTTCAAAGATTTGCGAAAGTTGATTAGATTTCCATGGTTTTCAGGGCTGTGGGTAGCGCGTTCCATAGCTGCGTACTTCCGTACGAGAAGGTAGCGGCGTATGCCTGCTTATATTTAAGCCCTTTACAGCCGGGGAAGTTCAGATTGAGGAATTTGCGGGCTGATGTTTAACACGTAGAGCGGGGGCATCTGCGTGAACGATTTTGTGTACGGTCGTGCAGATCTTAAACTCGACGCGTTCCTGGAGAGGGAGCCGGTGAAGTTTCTCTCGAGGGTTTTGCACTTTTTGTATTTGGATTTGTAATAGTTTTTTTAATAGTCTGTTCTTTGCAGCCAGCCTACATACAGTAGTCCAGATGACTTATTACCATTGACTGTACCAGGGTATGGAAAATGTTTGTGGGGAAGAAAGGTTTGACTGTTGAGTTTCCACATCAAAAAAAAACATATTTTTTTGTTGTGTTCTTCACGCGGGTATAGAGTGTGAGGTTTCGATCGACGGCGACTCCAAGAATCTTCCAAACTTTCTGAGTCTTGGAGGGCGTAGCTCTAAGATAATAGGATCTTTGGATCATGGCAGATCATCTTGACTTCCTACTTAGTAGCGAAACCTGGATCCACGATTCCAGTCGGTTAATGTTGTGGTTTTCTTTGACTACTGATCTGGCATTAGCGTAACCCATTTGTATGAATTGGCAGCGAAGGTTCGGCGCGTTTTGTTGCCTATCCGCGGATATTAGGTTTTTCGTTGTCGTCTTTGTCTTTTTGGGGTAGGCATGTTACGTGCTTAAGTAGTTTTGTGGCTTGTAAATAGCGGGGCTGCAAAGGAGTTAGGTTTTGGGGGGGTTTTAGCACGTAAAGTCTTACAGCTGTTCGGCTTCAGTACTTTGCGTGTCAAAGACATTCCTGTATGTTTTTATGGCACGTTGACAAAGCAAATTGGCTCGGACATTACCAACTTTATTATTTATACCATTTAGTGTAATTAGATTATTAGAGCGGTGGTTTAGATTTATTCGCTTGAATATGCTTAAAGCACTTTTAAGTGTTTTTGACTAGGAGTAGTGTGATGATGGTTTAGAAGTGACTAGTCTGGCTGCAAGGTGACTGGTCACGTCTGTTTATATTCATAATTTTACATGATTTGTGTGTGTATATGCTTTTATTTAGTGGTGATTTATCTGTACCTTGTATTTAATTATATACCTCTGAGAGATCCCCTGAGCTCCAAAAATTGTTTGGTTTTTTTTTTTGGATTTATTTTAAAGGCTCAAAAGCCTCTTTATAGGCACCCCTCACTGAACTGGGTCCTAGTTTCAAACCGGCCCAGGAACTTCCCTCTGGAAGGAATCCAGGAGCCGCATAGTTTGTCACAATCTGCCGGAGACAGGGAAATACCGACGACTTACGGCTGCACGTTGTTTTATAGGGCAGAGCGCTCAAATCTTTAGTTTCTGTATACGCTAGTCGAAGAGCATAACCTAGAAGTTTTAGACCGGGCCGGCGGACGCTAAGGACATGTGAAATTTAGGCCTTTTGGGCGGTAGCGTCTCGACGGGGTTTAGAATAGCATTTGTGTAAGCGGTACAGAGCGGGAGGGTTTGTTAGATATTTGCATATGTAAGATACTGCCTTTCCTTTTACTATTCCACTCTCTAACTTTGTATTTTTGGGATTCTTTGCGCCAGTTCAGGTGTTGCGGATGAACCGTTCACTACTGTACCTTTCCTTGTCGCACAATGAAATCGGAGACGAAGGAGCGCTCTACTTGGCTGAGGTCTGTTCCGTGTAGGGTTTTTTAAAGCTGCTAAATTGTGTTTTGAAATGAAAACGGTGTGGGTCAAAAGGTGAGGCTCTGTATAAGGGCAGGCAATTAATATGTAATATTATTTTTTTTAAACGCTTTGTTTCAGATCCTCGGTTATTTTGCTTTAACCACCCAAGAAGTTGTGGAAAGGAGGTACCTTTTACTGAATAAGGAGTCACTGGAACATTCCCGCTTGGTGAGGCTCCTTCTTTGGGGAAGGCACGGGAAGAGTGAGAGTAAGCAGTCTTGTAGTACTTGCTCCGCAAGCTTTAGGCTAAATTTTTAGGGCTGAACTTTTTACCTTGGCTTTCCGGATGCGGCATCTCGCATCGGAGCAATCCTCCCTCACAGCTAACGTAACATCGCCGTAAAGTTGAGCGGCTCACGTCAGCCACTAGCGGGAGTTAAAACGTTTAGCCCACCGGAGTCGATATTGAGTTAACGACAGAAGGAACTTTGTCAACTTAATAGTATTGGATTATGTTATAAGACTTGAGGGCTAAGTGTTGTTGTTTTTTTTTTCTCGACAGCCTTCTCCCATTCGGATTATAGAGGGAAAAGTAGAGCATCCTCAACAGCTTCCGAGTTGCATCGGCGTAGAGAAAGCGGAAAAGGGTCCGGCGACCAAGTCCATCAAGAGCGCATCGAAGAAGAAAGAGAAGAGGGAGGTAAGTCGCCGGTCGGTGTAGCTGTGAACCGGGGGCGTAGGTGCTACGGGGGCATATTTGGGGTTAGCGAGGCCCGGGGCTAGTAGAATCACACAAACACAGACAAGGTAAAAGAGACATACCGGCAAATCCCAGACCGGAAGTACAAGGCGGAGGCGACCGGAGCGAGCGGGAGAGGAATTCAGTCCAAACTTCACCTGCGCTTAGCCACAGTCGGTCAAGAGTGGAGTCGGCGACTGGACTTACCTGAGAGGAAACGGCGGCTGGCCGGCGAAGAGCAGGTATGTCTAGGAAAACACACACACTGGGGTTGCAGGCACACAGGAAGTAGTAGAAAAAAACAAAACAAGCTGGGTCTGGGCGGGCAGCGAACAGAGTCCTGCTTGTTTCCTGCTTTATTCCTCTAAGCCACAATTAGGAAATAGCAGAGCAGCACCGGAACAAGTGTCACGAAAGGCAACTCCTCCGAGGACCTGTGTCGCAAGGCGAAGTAGAGACTTTCTCAGGCGACCCTCGGGGGGAGGAATGCTGGCTTCGGCCTAACCCCCGGTAAGCCTTTTCTCAGCCGAGAGGTGCGCAGCTGTACCATCGGCCGCCTTTCAGGTACTGCGGAGGAGTTGCAGGTCATCTGAATACGATTTCAGCCTTCTCCGGGGTGACTCCCGGGTCCGCTCCGACGCACTCAGGGCCTCCGCCGGAGGTGCATTTTCCTCTTCACATCTATTTTGTCCTAGTTACTACTTAGGCTCCAGTACACTTTTTCTTGATGGCACAGTCCCTTCCTAATTTCTTCTCCATCTTAAACCACCGTACACTGCAAGAACACTTTGCCCACCCTCCTCTGTATTGATCATCTCAGCATGTATTTTTTTTTTTTCCCTTTTCCTTTTTCTTGGCTCTTAATCTTAAACATTTCCTTCCTTGTATTCATTCATGTGCTTTCTATGTGAGTAAATCTCACCTTTGTTGCTGCGGTTGTACTTCTTCTCTTCTCTGTACTCTTAATCCTTTTTCTGCTCTCGGCTGGGGCCATAAATCCTGGTCCTCCACATCAGCTGTTGTCCTATTTGTGCAGGTCAGCCTATCTGCAATGTAACTTCTGTTCCTCTCCTTCCCCCTCCTTACCTGCCTTTGTCTTGGGATCTGGAACGCCTGCTCTGTCTAAAGAAAAGTGTCCTACAGCCATGACCTCTTTATCACTTGTAGTGTCCATCTGCTTGCCATAACTGAAATTTTTCTTTACCCTGAAGACTCTGCTTGAGTTGTGGCCCAATGTTCTCTCCTGTACTCCTCACCTGGTTGGCTGAAGGGGTGGTGTCTGGCTACTACTTTCACCCTCTTGTAGATTTGAACCTCCTCTTCCACCTCAGTTTCACTGTTTTTTTTCCTGTTTTTTTGCTGACTTAGACTCCTGGCTTTCCTTGTTTCTTGAACCTTTGTCTTCCTCATTCTTGGGGTTTTGAACATTCATGCTAATGATCCCTCTGCTACTTATGCTTCTCACTTTCTTGCTTTAATATCCTGTTTCAGTCTTCAACTGTGCTCCACTGCCTCCACTCTACTCAGCAGAATGGCCACTGTCTTGATCTTATCCTTTTCTCTAAACTGCTGAGTGTCCAGTTTCTGTGCCTTAAATCTTCCCCTCTGACTATGAGTTGATGACCTTCACACTTAAAAAAACCCTCCTCCAATCCTGTGCAGTCTTAAGCAAGTACTCTTATACACACACATACACTTATATATATATATACACACACACACACACTTACCAACACACATACCCACACACACACACACACACATACTTATACACATACACACTTACCCACACACACACTTTTACACACATACATACACACACACACTTATATACACACTTACCCACTTTTACACACACACATACATACACACTTACATACACTTATACACACACATACATACACACATACACACTTTACACACACACACACACTTATACACACATACATGCACATATACACACACATACACACTTACACACACACTTATACACATACACTTACACACACAGACATATAGACATATACACACACACACTTACACATACACACTTACACACACACACATATACAACACACATACATACACACACACACATATATACACACATACATACACACACATACACACTTATACACACACACTTACATACACACACACACTTATACACAACACACACATATACAACATACACACACACACACTTATACACACACACACTTACACACATACATACACACTTACACACACTTATACACACACACACACATATATACACACATACATACACACACATACACACTTATACACACACTTACATACACACACACACTTATACACAACACACACATATACAACATACACACACACACACACTTATACACACAGACATACATACACACACACACTTATACACACACAGACAGACATATACACACACACACACACACACACACACACATACATACACACTTAAATACACATACACACTTACACACAGTTATACACACACAGACATACACACACACTTATACACAACACACACATACAACATACATACACACACACTTATACACACACATACACACTTATACACAACACACACTTACACACACACACACACACAGACACAGACATATACACACACAGACATACACACACACACTTATACACAACACACACATACACACACACACTTATACACACACCCAGACATACACACACACACACACTTATATACACACACTAAGTGGCGAGTACTCGCTTCGTAGGCCACTTAGGTATGTGAGTGAAGCGAGTACTCGCTTCGCAGGCCACTTAGGCTTCAATCACACACGCAGTGGCCTGCGAAGCGAGTACTCGCTTCACTCACATACCTCAGTGGCCTACGAAGCGAGTACTCGCTTCACTCACATACCTCAGTGGCCTACGAAGCGAGTACTCGCTTCAATCACACACGCAGTGGCCTGCGAAGCGAGTACTCGCTTCACTCATACACTCAGTGGCCTGCGAAGCGAGTACTCGCTTCACTCACACACGCAGTGGCCTGCGAAGCGAGTACTCGCTTCACTCACACACGCAGTGGCCTGCGAAGCGAGTACTCGCTTCACTCACATACCTCAGTGGCCTGCGAAGCGAGTACTCGCTTCACTCACATACCTCAGTGGCCTACGAAGCGAGTACTCGCTTCAATCACACACGCAGTGGACTGCGAAGCGAGTACTCGCTTCAATCACACACGCAGTGGCCTGCGAAGCGAGTACTCGCTTCACTCACACACGCAGTGGCCTGCGAAGCGAGTACTCGCTTCACTCACATACCTCAGTGGCCTACGAAGCGAGTACTCGCTTCACTCACATACCTCAGTGGCCTACGAAGCGAGTACTCGCTTCACTCACATACCTCAGTGGCCTACGAAGCGAGTACTCGCTTCACTCACATACCTCAGTGGCCTACGAAGCGAGTACTCGCTTCACTCATACACTAAGTGGCCTGCGAAGCGAGTACTCGCTTCACTCACATACCTCAGTGGCCTGCGAAGCGAGTACTCGCTTCAATCACACACGCAGTGGCCTGCGAAGCGAGTACTCGCTTCACTCACATACCTCAGTGGCCTGCGAAGCGAGTACTCGCTTCACTCACATACCTCAGTGGCCTGCGAAGCGAGTACTCGCTTCACTCACACACGCAGTGGCCTGCGAAGCGAGTACTCGCTTCACTCATACACTAAGTGGCCTGCGAAGCGAGTACTCGCTTCACTCACATACCTCAGTGGCCTGCGAAGCGAGTACTCGCTTCACTCACATACCTCAGTGGCCTGCGAAGCGAGTACTCGCTTCAATCACACACGCAGTGGCCTGCGAAGCGAGTACTCGCTTCACTCACATACCTCAGTGGCCTGCGAAGCGAGTACTCGCTTCACTCACATACCTCAGTGGCCTACGAAGCGAGTACTCGCTTCACTCACACACGCAGTGGCCTGCGAAGCGAGTACTCGCTTCACTCACATACCTCAGTGGCCTGCGAAGCGAGTACTCGCTTCACTCACACACGCAGTGGCCTACGAAGCGAGTACTCGCTTCACTCACATACCTCAGTGGCCTGCGAAGCGAGTACTCGCTTCACTCACATACCTCAGTGGCCTGCGAAGCGAGTACTCGCTTCACTCACACACGCAGTGGCCTACGAAGCGAGTACTCGCTTCACTCACATACCTCAGTGGCCTGCGAAGCGAGTACTCGCTTCACTCACATACCTCAGTGGCCTACGAAGCGAGTACTCGCTTCACTCACACACGCAGTGGCCTACGAAGCGAGTACTCGCTTCAATCACACACGCAGTGGCCTGCGAAGCGAGTACTCGCTTCACTCACATACCCCAGTGGCCTGCGAAGCGAGTACTCGCTTCACTCACATACCTCAGTGGCCTACGAAGCGAGTACTCGCTTCACTCACACACGCAGTGGCCTGCGAAGCGAGTACTCGCTTCACTCACATACCTCAGTGGCCTGCGAAGCGAGTACTCGCTTCACTCACATACCTCAGTGGCCTGCGAAGCGAGTACTCGCTTCACTCACATACCTCAGTGGCCTGCGAAGCGAGTACTCGCTTCACTCACATACCTCAGTGG